>NC_090267.1:351875111-352216986 GCF_040414725.1 Anabrus simplex
TCATGAAGATAATTCTCAATTTTCCGACATAAATTAGGTAATGAGACATTGTCACCAGCGTTATCAGAATGACCTGTGCAGCAAAGGACAAGCCATGAATAACATCGAAGCACGCGTGACGTCTTCGCACAGCCTGATATTTTTAATAGTTTCTGGTTTGATGTCGTCTCTCTCTCACACCAGTCTCATTAGCTCAGGATCCCGCACCAATACGTGAGCTGAATGGTTTGGAATCGTCGTCACATAATTGTGAAAATTTTATTGTTTATAATGAATAATTCTTACGTTACGAGAATTGTTCTGTAGGGTCTTGGAAGAACTCTCCTGTAGTGCTTCGATACATCTTGAAGACTGTATCATTTAATGCTGAGAATTGACTCTTGTTCCTGTTTGAGAGGGTATGAACATATTCCTTTTTCATCAGTTCATGCTTCCCTGTATTACAGGAATTAGTTCCATTAATATGCTCCGATATTGGAGAATGTTGCCTTTCCATCTGTTTATTGGGCAGTCAAAATCTCTTGTTCCTCCTGGTTGATCTCTATTAAATCAAATTATAATTTTGTCTGTACACTTCAAAATTATACCTCATACTTTGTTCCTGTGAGAGCCTCCATGACTCAGGTGGCAACGCACCGGCCTCTCACCATTGGGTTCCTTGGTTCAAATTCCGGTCACTCAGTGTGAAATTTGTGCTGGATAAAGTGGAGGCGGGACAGGTTTTCTTACGTGTACACCGGTTTTCCCTGTCAACTTTCATTTCAGCAACACACTCAAATATTATTTCATTTCATCAGTCATTATTCATTGCCACAGAGGCGTGCGACAGTCTTCGGCAGCCGGCACAGATTATTTCCTCGCCGCTAAATGGGGGGCGTCATTCTTACCGTTCATGACTCAGTTGAATGACTGAAAAGAGGCTGTGGATATTTTCATTTCGTTCCTGTATCAGTTTAGGCATACGGAAGTCGAAAGTAAGGTTCAGTTTAGTCTGTCTGTCTTGTCTTGTAATTATGGGGATAATATTTTAACAGAATTTCTCGAAACTTGGCATTTAAGATCACGGATAGCTGGGCTGTGCACTAGGGTATATATCGTCGCTGTCGGGACAAAACCTCCTATGTGAAATATTTTGGCTTAGAACTTTGGCCGGTAAGGTTCTGTCATCCAAGGTGCAATATTGTGTAAATAATGTCAAGGCATTCTCGCTCTTCATAATGTATGTGCTGCGGGTCAGTATATCTCCAAAAATATTTTCACATAGGAGGTTTTGTCCCGGCAACGACGATATATTATTCAATCAGTGTACAATGGTGTTGTGATATTAAAGGGGCTAAGTGAAGAAATGTCTAATTTTTCCGTTAAAATTAGCTGTATCGGAATACTGTATGCACCATTATTTTTTATGAGTTAGAGGAAAAATAACGGAGTTACTCACGATTATTATACTTTTCACAAATTTCCGAATATCTTTGAAAAAGTTAGTTTTATTTAAAAGGCGTACGTAACAAAAATGATAGAAAATCTCACTTCTAATTTTTTCATGTACGATACGTTTTTACGATTGAGTTATAATGGTATAGATATTTATGAATTTACATTTTTCTTGCTAAGTCCGTCAACGGAGAGCATTGCTGTTACGGAAAATATATTTGTTCAGTCGTCTCCACGACTCAAATATCCTTAACCAGCAATCGGCACTTTCGGCAGCCCTGAAGATGGTGGTTACCCATATTCACACCAGACAAATACTGAGGCTGTACCTTAACTACGACACGGCCACTTCCTTCTAATTCCTAGCCCTTTCTTGTTCCATCCTATCTGTGTCATTGCGACGTAAAACAAATTGAAGGGGGCGGGGGGGGGGGAGAATAAATATATTCCTTAACCACTTCGTAGTTGGCATCACTCGGGAAAGCCACTGGTTATTTACTTCAGGTAGTCAATTGAATGTATTTACTTGCTTCGTCGAGGTGTCTGCAGCAGTAATGTATTGTCACGTTGGTTTAATGACCATTACAAAGATGGTAAGCCAGGCTGAGTGGATCAGACGGTTGAGGAGCTGGCTTTCGGGTCCCAACTTAGCAGGTTCGATCCTGGCTCAGCCCGGTGGTATGTGAAGGTGCTCAAATACTTCAGCCTCGTGTCGGTAGATTTACTGGCACTTAAAAGAACTCCTGAGGGACTAAATTCAGGCACCTCGGCGTCACCGAAAACCCTAAAATTAGTAGTTAGTGGGACGTAAAGCCAATAACATTATTTAACTAAGACGGAAATCTTTCACAATTTTATGTCGGCCTAATAAGTTGTCATGTAATAAAAGAGAGACCTTGAATACATTGGATTTCTACTGGATTAGGCTTGTTATTCCTATCCCCAAACACGCATTTAGTACTTCAGTATTTTTACATACGTTTGTCATATTATTACCGATATTAGTTTTCGGTACTTTACTATAAACACTAAAGAAGCTGCACTGAATTTCCCAATACAGGTCCTACCAAAAGTTTTAGAACACCTGCATATGTCATTAACACGTTTTTTTATAGGAAACTAGTAGATATTTATAGAAACATTTGCTGAAATGTTCATTAAAATATCACAGTTTGTTTTTTGTTTCTTTTTAAGTTGCTTTACGTCGCACTGACACAGATAGGTTTTATGGCGACGATGGGACAGGAAGGGGCTAAGAATGGGAAGGAAGCGGCCGTGGCCTTAAAGTACAGCCCCAGCATTTGTCTGGTGTGAAAATGGGAAACCACGGAAAACCATCTGCAGAGCTGCCGACAGTGGGGTTCGAATCCACTATCTCCCGAATACCGGATACTGGCCGCACTTACGCGACTGCAGCTATCGAGCTCGGTACTCTTTGTTTTGAAGTTAATAATATTTTGTTTATAAAGAAAATAGCCATGTTTTAATACTTGAGGAGATTTGGAGAGTACAATATGGGAATTACATTAATAATTTTTGTTGTGGAGAAAGACAGATACCTGTGGCATATTTATAATTGTAATAGAGCAACAGGATATGTTTCCATTAAAAATTATCTCCCGTTTTATCTTTGTTTAATGACCTCTTTCTGTAGTTCTATTGCGAGCCATAAAACGGGATTTTTTTAATGGAAACATATTCTGTTTGTGAAATAACATATGTCCTTAATCTTTCATCACGGCCTGTAGTTCACTGCCACGGCTTGGCCGCTTGCTGTGTTACCTCGGCCGAGGTGAAGCACAATCTGTGGCCTTCTTGATAACCGTGGTATTATTAAATCTGTCTTTTGCACCAGTCTATAGAAATACGTAGCTTCCACTGAAGTCTCTGTCTCATTTATAGCTGTGACTGTATAGAAGCTGCTTGAAGTACTGTATGAGTGGTACCGACATGATATTCGGAGCACGACTTGTGTGTCTGGATGCTGCGAAACGTGCTACTCGTACGGTCAGTTGTGTTGCTGTAGATCCTTTTGGACCAATGAGGAAAGCAATGGTAAACTACCTCGCCTTATTATAGCACCGTCGTTGGTTTTTGCTGCATGACCTTCGGTGGTGCGTTTTGAGAATCCTGTCTTCTTCTGTGCTGATAAACTGACGGATATGACTAATACACCGAGTCTTATGTGTAATTTAAGTTTGTAAAAAGAATATGGCATATGATAGAAATCCAAGCCCTACTTCTAACATATGGGCTTGCAAATGAGTGACACTCATGCATCTGTAAATAAACTGAATATGAATAAACTGAATAAATTTTTTGTCGCACTTCGTGCTGAATGTCTTAACATTGTACGAATCATTCGATTATAATCAAGAAGTACGATGGAGCCAGCTGATGAAACAGTGACAGAACCTGCGTTTTCGCACGTAGTTGTGCGTCCCTTGAACTCCTCGATCAAATATCAGTGTTATCTATTAAAATATGATAACACGACGAGGTCGATTATTTGAATTGATAGTGACGATGCTGGAGTTATCGGTTACTATACCACAGTGTAGTTAAACGCTTCCGTCCATTGCATTCCATTTCGAGGAATCTCTTCAAGAAGAAGTTAATGAACTATAACATCAGCTACTTGATGTATAGGTTGGGATCCGTGAACTGCTGAGAAAATGACTGATCACTTTTGTTGTTAGATAGAACTTCCATAGTTTATAATTGTTCAGTTCTCCTACTTTTTCTAACGCCATCTTCCAGGAACTGTACCTTTGAGCTCGAGGAACAAATCACAATCGGCTCCAGATACACCAGAATGATCAAATACATCTAAATAAAGCACGCCAAAAAATGGATAACTCTGGGTCAGATGTAAAGTTACAATCAAGAGAGTCGTCAGAAAGGATGATACCATTTCACCCAAACTTTTCACCTTGGAGTTGGAAGATGTGTTCAGGAGGCTACACCGGAACAAGGAACGCATAAACATCAACGCAAAATATCTGAACCACCTTCGCTTCAATGATGACGATATGATGTGATGGTGGCGATGATGATGCCCCCTTCAGCAGTGGTGCTGATGAACATCAAACAATGCTGCAAGAACTTCAAAAAGCTTCAAAAAACGTGAATGACATTCAGGTTACCATCGACAATAACATCAGAAAGTGGATGAGCATGTGTGCTTGCAGCTCAACATCACACATGGGTGGGACAATCAAACAGCGGAGATCACAAGAAGAATAGGCTTGACATGGGCGGGCCTCCTAGTCCCTGTATGAACTTGTGCCTTATGTATCTGTCTTGATCTTGAATTGTGCAGCGTTAATGTGGCTGTCCTCGCAGGACACGAAGGACTAGCTGTGGCACAAACATGGTAGGCAGTTACTTGACCTAATATATGAACTCATCTGCGTGTAGCGACGGGAAGCGTTCTTCTTTAGCATGAAACAATTAGAGCGTGCTGCGATTACCTTGGTTTCAATGTAGGATTTCCTAATGTACACTTAGTTTGCATTATGTAGGTTTCTACACTGTCCGCGGATGGAGTGTAACCCCATTTGTGGATACTTTGTAATTTAAGGATCTACGAGTGTGTACCCTCGTTTCCTTTATTTTTCTTTCCGGTGACTAAGTTTTCCTAACTATAAATTTCTATTCTGGGTTTTGGTCTTTAACTTTGTTGTCTTAAGTCACCACGGAGTATGTCTTATCCTCTGTACAACCGGACCTTCTGCCCCATTAGGTTTTATAAGAAGTCATATCGCGGGATTGCTTAATTTGGTTCAATTTCATTTTGTTCTCGGCCTCTCTGTTCTTGGCCGTGTAATATGAGCTTCGGCTCCTGTCTTTCTGGATCCTTCGATCCATATTTTGTGTGTTGCTCCCCTATAAAGTACGTGCAGTGAGTGTCACAGTACAAGAGTTAGTGAGCTTTAAGTGTAATTAGAGGTTCCTGATGTGAATTCTTGGTCCATTCGGCCAATGAAAATTTAAACTATTGTTCAAGGTTCGAGAACCTCCCGATATGTTATTATCTGAAGCTAAGGGTTTGATTCCCCTCTTATTTTAATTGTGTTTTGAAAGATCTAGGTTCTTTCTTAAATATTTAAACAAAGTTTAAGGTTTGATTGCCCCTCCGAAGGGAAACCTTGTTTGGAGAGGCTCAATCCTCTTCTGCATTTCTTTCGCCAAAGATATCTAGATTTGTAAAATGAGACCTACTTCTCCCCTGTTAAAACTTATGATAATATAAATATTCTTTCCATATTCTCCTTAATGATTGTTACTATTTCTTAAATTATTACTGTTGTTTTCTGAGTCTATCGATCAAAAGGAGAGAGACAATTTGAAATTACATTCTAATTTTAACATTATCTTGGTGTGGTTTCCTCAATGTTCTAGGTTCTGCCGTTTCTTCCCCTCTACTTCACGGGTATCCCCGTAACAATTATTATTATTATTATTATTATTATTATTATTATTATTATTATTATTATTATTATTATTATTATTATTATTATTATTATTATTATTATTATTATTGGCTCAGCTGTGCGTGCATACGCCATTGATTTGACGCCACTTAGAATGCCTGCGTGTCAATTTCGACGTTCTATTTTACTCCGCCGGATGGTAGAAAATCTGGCTGGCCTATGGCTGAGTTTCAATTAATATTGTCGAGTAAACACCAAATGGGTCTACAGAGATCTTTAACATGCCGAAATCGTATGACATGGAGTATCGAATGGAATTTTTTCTGCACTTCATGAATTCGACTTCCTCTGTCGTGTTTGAACTCACGGCCTTGAGATCCGGTGGCCGATACTCTACCCCTGACCTACAGAGATACATTATTATTATCAATATTATCATACATTAATAAAGTATACATTATTTTGGCTTTCTTTTCAGAAAATAGTCCTTCTTCATAGGTAACAGACACACTCTAAAATTCTTCTGTGGGTCATTATACACTTCCCGGATGGTCAAGCGACTGTGACTTGTGATGTAAGAAGAGACAAGAAGATAAAGCATAATGATGAGACCAGCTCGTGAGCCGCGCACTTGTCGCTGTCTAAGTGCGACACTCGGACAAGAAATATGGTGTCCTTACCTCAGATTGATGATAAAAAAAAAAAATAGAAGTGTTGGGCAGATATTGAGCTCCTTTCTTGTCCTGTAGTAACTTGAATATAGATCAAGATGTTGACATTCTACAACTGAAAAATATGTCCGCCCAAAGACCAGACACTCGTTACACATCCCCACCACAAATGCTCATAGCCATTCTTGTCGAATGATCAACATGACTTCTTCGTGGAATAGAGAATCTATTATCATAATTAATTAAGGAAATGTTCGTGGGACGTGTTTAGTTCAGTGGCAGAGCTGTTATCTTCCTATACAGAAAACTGAGGTTCGAATCCCGCTCTATTCTGGATTGAGATTTTCATTTGAAAAATCACGTGGCATCTGGAAGGGCATCCCGCCAAATCCAAACTGAACCTGGGTGGCTCCTGCCAGAAATAGCTGGGATTAGCCGAAGAAAGTTTATCTGGCTCGTTGGCTGAATTGTCAGTGTTTTGGCTGTCGGTTGAGAGGGTTCCGGGTTTATTTCCCAGCCGGCTTGAGGATTTTAACAGGGTTCGGCTCAGGGACTGGGTGTTTGTGTTCATCATTATCTGCATACTAAACACCACAGCACAGAAACACGCAGTAGTGAACACAATCCTTCACATTGATATGGCGTCAGGAAGTACATCCAGCCGTAAAATTGGGCCAAATCCGCAGCAAGTGGCGGTCCCAAGAATGAGGGGAAGGCCATAAAGAAGAAGAAGAATAATTTAAAGTTATCCACTCGAGATATTCCCAGTTTTATACACTAGTGAACGTACAAAGAAAATATTCATTTTGTCTCTAGCTACAGTATTTCACGAAGTTTATTGAAATCTGTTTAGTGCCGGTATGTAATGAGTGATTAGTACGGTGTGTGTATGATGTAATTAGTTGTCAAAAACTTTTCAAAAAACACAATATCCCCAAATTAAAGCAAAAACGGGGAATTTCATCACTCTCCTTGAAAGCAAGAATTTTCATCTAGAATCAACATTTGAGAGACCGCACGCCAGTAAATTACTTTTCTATTAGATTAGGGCCCGGTTCCAATAAATTTTCTCGTAAATACTTCACCATTTTATTCTTTTAATTCCTACATTTAACTAACTTGTGTATTAATAATTGAGTTTGTTAAGAAGAAGCCGTACTTTCCAGTGCTGACTTAGTTATTGCAACTTTTTAGCCTGTCGAAAAGATTAATTATAATACAAATAACACTATAATATACGTGTAAAAATTACACGTCATTAAACAAAAAATAACGTGTTTCGTTCAATAAGAACATCCTCGGATTATATCAAAACATGCGCACATACGTCCAGTATTGTTTGCACTGCGTAAACTTTTCAGTGATTGGGAAATGGTGATGTTATGAACAAGTAGTAGTCCTCCACTGTCACTTTAGTAATTTTTAGAAAATTTTCCTTACTTATCCAAGCCGCTAGTCGTCCATCACCCTCATCAACCGTGTTTGGACTGAAGCCAGCCTCCCTCCTCCGGTCCTGGCAAATAAGATTAAGGGGTAAGGGGAAATTCTGAGGGCAACAATTCTGTTCCATAGGGAGGGGATGGGAAGCAGGGGAAAGGGTGTGAAGCATTGCTGCAGGCATTGACTCCTTTCATTGTAGAGGGGAGGGGAAGTGCTGCTTCTTCAACCTGTGATGTAATTTTGAGTCCTCCCTTCACCACAGCCTGTTGCACACATCACAGCCTAACCGAACTCACTGTCTATGAACGTAACATCAAAGTAGTGGTAGCTTGCCAAATCTGGTCAAACTCGGCTGCCCGACGAGCCGCCTCTTCCCAGTCCTGGACATCCTTTACGAGCTGCTGGTCGTCAGGGATTGTTTGCAAGAGGTCGTCAGTGTCTTCTTTGTTATCTATATCCTATTCCCACTCCAAAGGTTCTACAAATGCTGTAGAAGTGCTGGACTATACGTCTCGCTGCTCAAACGCTTTAACTTTTTTGTGCCTCCGGTTTTCTTTGGCAAGTCCCGCTGCCGACTCTAGGTGTTCCTTAATTTCTCAGACTTCCCTCTCGCCTTCTGAACGCATTTACGGTAATTTATGATCCATAGCAGGACCACTCAAACTACGCTCCCAGCGCCACATCCAGCCGGCCAAGGCATTTTCTCTGGCCTGCCTGAACTGGTTACTTTACTTTCTTCTATTTTGGACTCCACTTTCAGTGAGAATCAGAAGCAAGTAAGGCTATGCCAACCTTATTCCCTCAGAATCTTAGCTCAGATATTGAGGAAAAACAGGCAATTTTTGTACATTCCACTAGCAGTGGGCAGCGAAAATATTATAACTTCACTCCGGATAGCAGTCGAGGACATGGCTATCAGGTCGTTCCTTACGTATCGCTTTCAAACATCCCATTCACTGCTTTATGCCGAACAAAGCACGAGAAAGACCATAGACATGCACTCCATGGTCACCTAGCAGTAAGGTACCGTCTCAGATCCCGCAAGAGCATCTTTCCTAGGGTCTGCCGCTGGAGAGAACCCTAGAGACAACTCGTCTTGACAGATGAAGGAGGTCACTGCCCACAGGTTTGCCACCAAAAGAAGAACTGTCTCCTGGCGCCGACCTACCTTACCCTTTATGAAGGTCCCTCAATCACTTAAGAGTGGGCGTCCCTTGATGCAAGACCAAACTGAAGAAATGGAGGTCCTTCCAGTTAACACAGACACCTCATGTAAATGCGGTCCTGAACAAGACCCAAGCCACCTAATTATCTTCCCCCTCCTGGACAACCCATGCACATCACAAGATGTCTTAGAAAAAACAACAAGGCCATCGCAGCTGCATTTATTTTTTGGAAATGTTGACCGGACACGGAAATGAAAAGTATGACTTCTTTGTACCTCAAGTTTTCATTATCGTTTCTTTGTTTCTCAGTGCATGTGTACTGAAGGGCAAATTGATTCGGTAATTATTTTGTAAAAGAGCAGGGGATCAAAGGGATGTGCGTTGCTTGTAACGAAGTCATTGCAGTAATGAATGAATATTATAATAATAAGAGACATCCCCAGACAAAACACTCTTGCGATGTTCATACTTTCAATGGACATGTTTGAAGACAAAGAAACTGTGTAACAAAACTACTAATAAGCAGTAATTTCTACATTAGGGCGGATATTTGAAGAACAATGACGTTGCGAAAGCAAGTTACAATGTCTCGAAACTCAACGCTTCGCATGGAAAAACTATTTTCCAAGGGATAATTTTTAAAGAACTGCCTCGCGGTGATTATTGAAATTTTGTGTCAAAAAATAAAGAGAATTGGTTCAAATCTGTCTGTCAAGAAACATTGTAAGTAGACGTGTGCAAGAACTTGCAAGATGCGTTCGGCATAATATAATTCAGAATGGGAAAATGTTTTTCCAGTGCGTTTAAAGGGAATCTTGAAATGTAACCGGCACTACGCAGTTACTGGCGTTTGTTCGAGTTGTGGACTTAATACTTTAATTACAGAAGAGCTTATTAAGGGGGACGAAGGATACATAGCAGGACAAAAGGTAGTTACTTTTTCAGTAAAAGCTGTCGAAAGCATGGAACTTAAATGGAAAATATTGTGCAGTGTAAATACACAAGGTGCATCCAGCATGGCGGGAGTTAATAACAGATTGGCGGAACTAATAAGGAAGTGGAAGCTTGTCGGGGTGGGGGTATAGTAGTTGCATTGTGGTATTATTCAGGAGGTACTATATGCAAATGCAGCGAATTTGCACGTTGTAATGTAGACTGTCTCAAAACTAATTAATTAAATCCAAAGTAGGGCCTTAAGCCATCGGAGTTTTAAAAGTAGTTTATATTAAAATGGCTACCGTCCTGGCTTTGCACGAGAACAGATATGAATTTTACGCGATACGCTTCTTTTAACCAAGGACTCGTAAGAATTCCTTGTATACGACATTAGTCTTTTTTTCCTCCAGTAGTGAACATGACAAGATTTAGTTTTGATATAGCATGCGAAAGGAGCACATAAAGCTGTCAATTAGAAACATAGTCCCCTCTGAGATCAACTCCAGCCACGTTAAGTATCTAAGTTGTGCTTCGTTTGTCATGCCAAAGCAGACTGTTACCGGGAATTGGAGTCGTATGAAGTCAAAAGGCGAATCTGAAGGAATCAAAGCGTTTTTCGGTATTAAGACCGTTTCATCTGTGTCAGAGCCATTTAAAATAGTATTCCATTCTAGAGCTGAGCAACATTGGCAGAGAACAGACATTGTACCTAAAAAAAACTGAAGAATCATTTTTATAATTTATGGACGAACCATAATAGAATATTCTTTATCGGACCACAAACCACGAGCATTTCTTCTCTTTCTCAGACCAACTTGGCTGTTTCTTTCAGAATATTGGCGAATGTACCTCCCAACAAGAGGACTCTCGTTCTCTCCACGAATTACGTCCGTTTCTGTGATCTGAGAGACGGTTATTTCGGTCAGCAGACGATTCTGCATTTCTCTATGAATTATGACTACCTCGGTTTAAAGACAGACTGTTATTACAATCAAGATATGACTCCCTTTGCCTTTGTGAAGTACTGTGTAGAGATGAGAAGAATGCAAGAATGAGGAATGTGGCCTGCAAGCACGAACTTCCTGTTCTGCCCAGACAGATCGGCTCTTATCTGCTACACGAAAACTTTGACTCACACTTTGAAGTTTGCTGGATTACAACTACAAGAGCGAAGAGCTGCCAGTAGAAGATAATATAAAGTCGCCTGGGTAGTAGCAGAGTTGCTATGGTAACCATTGCGCCACTGACTCTGCTGGTGAAAACCCCTTCGCCCCGTACCTCACCGGGCATGTGCATTCTTCTGATCTTCCAACAATAGTCGTATCTCTGTCCTGTAACAATCTGGAATCTCTTTGTTGGTCATTTTGCATTGTTACCTGATTAAAGCACTATTTTCGAATGCAGTATACTACGACCTATACTCACTTTCCGTCTCGGCATGATTGGTTTTCATAGATTTGATATACAGTAGATAACGGAAAATCACTGAAAAACGATATATTTTATCGTAGAATGTCCAACGAAAATGTTCACACACGTAATTTTAAAAGGTCAAGGTGCGTGAAATTAAGAATGAAGCTCTGAACACATTGCCCCCACCCCGTCCAATCTGAACTCGACAGTATAGCTTGCGAAGCGAAATGTTCACAGACGGAATGCAGAGAAGCCGGGTGAATCAAATCAATAGCGGTACTCCCAACACATTCACACTTCTTTGACGTCTTAACTCGACTGTTGATGTTAGCTGCTGATCGAAGCCATTGATAGCTTGCGTGAGACGTTATCCCGCTGGTTCGCAATCTTCTCACTCACTCTGAAGTTGGTTATTAACATTTTCATATTTCAGAATTGAATTTCGAGAAAAATGTAAATAAGATCTTAGTCTACTGTACGTTAGTTATCTGAGGGGAATAAACAATTTATTTTGATAAGGAATAACTGATTAACTTAAAAAGTTGCTTTTTAAATTTGACGTATTTTTACTCCAAACTGTAACATAAGAACTGTTCTAGAGGGATGTGTGTTAAAATAGATGTATGGTGTCTCGGACGCTTTTTGTAGAACTTATTTTGCTGAACAATACTTACCCTTATAGTATATATGTATCTTTAACGGTTTAGCCAGCGTAAGCTAAAAAGGCGCACGAACGGCCGTTTTTTTTTCGACTTGAAATTGTTACTGTTCGGCTTCCTTTGGCCATACATTAATGTTTCTATATATAAACCTTTCTCGAAAAATGCTTAATAAAATGGTGAAAACCGCATCAAAATCCATCCAGTTGCTCTTGAGATTAGCCGTCACAGACACAGCTGCAGTCGCTTAAGTACGGCCATATTCAGTATTCGAGAGATGGTGGGTTCGAACCCTCTGTCGGCAGCACTGAAGATGGCTTTCCTTGGTTTCCCATTTTCACACCAAGCAAATGCTGGGGTGGTACCTTAATTAAGGCCACGGCTGATTCCTTCCTACTCCTAGTTCTTCCCTGTCCCATCGTCGCCATAAGACCCATCTGTGTCGGCGACGTAAAGCAACGTGTAAAATATCACAGACAGACAGACAGACAGACAGACAGACAGACAGACAGACAGACAGACAGACAGACAGACAGGACCGAGGACTTTATTTTATACCATTTATAACATAAGTTTTTTGTTCGTAGGCCAATGTTACCTGTACCTTATTATTTGGATGTTGTAGTAGTTGATGTTACTGAGGAACAAGCGAAGAAACTTATTCTTTCATTAAAGTATACAGTTTTTATAACCCCCCATTATGTGGCACTTAGCTCGTTAAAGATTAATCAAATGAGATAATTACACAATTCTACACTTACTTTCCAACTTTTGAATGAAGAAACACTGCAGTATCTTTCCTCTGATGTGCCAACGCCCATACCATGTTGAATGCATCGGTTCTCGTCCGATCACCGCAGTTAAGCAACATTAGGCATGGTCAGTACTTGGATGGATGATACTAGTTACCTCCCCTTCAGTCATCAGTATTGCACTCTATTCAATTCTCGCTTCAGTGTACAACCATTCATTCCATATCTCTAGTGCTAGGCTGTGGAACTCTCCCACCGAGAGTTAGGAATTGCACTACATTAGCCTTGTTAAAAAAATCATGCATAACAAGCTTGTATGAATGATTCGGTGAATGTATGAATGAATGATGCAGTAATTAAATTTAACTCATACTTGTACTACGATTCATGCAGTCATACAGATCATCAATACACTAATTAACTGCAGAACCAATACGTTAATTGATTTTATGATCTTTAGTATCACCATTGTTACCTATAGTCATCTAGTCACATTAACTTGGCCAATATCCTCTCATATTCCCGGATTTTCACCGTAAACAGTAAACCTCGTACGTACCCCATCATCATCATCGTCACCATATCATTAATGTGAAAAAAAAAATAAGCAAACTTCTAAACAAGAATGTGGTTAATTGTGGTTAATTATAAACTAGAACCGTTAGTCCTAAGATTGCCATTTATAAAGGCACAAATAAATAGATAAGAATATATTATACTATTTCAATAGTTGTATGTGAATATCTTTAATACGCTGTTTCGTTACTAAGATGTACTGTAATGTTACAGAAAAAAGTGACAGTTTAATTTGTATTACAAGCTAAGAGTAAAGAAATAAAGGAGAAAGGAACCTCTTCCTTTATGTGCTACGCAAACATTTCATACATCAAAGCTCGAGAACAACACATCTGGGTTGTAAGTCTCCCAGGTGATACTAAATCATTCGGCCAATTAGCTACCTTAACACTGAGCTTGGCAAAAAGTGCAGGCCACTGGATTCCTAAAACTCTTTGATCAGAGGTCAAAAACCTGCCAGCGAAGCGTGACTTAGAAGCTGTGTCATGGAGCCAGGACTGAAAACAATATCTGTGCTTTATTGCTAGAGATTGTGAAAGATCTGTCAACCTTTGTCCTCTACCTAACAACTTCCGTCATCATCACCTAACGTAAGTGTTTTATGTCAGGCGTGCTGTATGCATTACAATTATGTCACATGTAGTGACATGTTGTTTTATTCAGAGCGAAGTTAACAAGGAGAGAATTGTTTCCTCTGAGATTCACTTTTCTTTTTACTTTTCGTGAAAGTCTTTGCAACTCGCGTCCATGGTCCTCAAAGGAAGAGCCTTATAGCGTCCCTCTGCCTACCAAAACTAGGCATCTATCTATGCAAATGAAATACCAGCTTTTTTTTCCTGCACTTTGGTATTTTTTTAAATTGGCCCATCATGTCGAGAATAATTAGGAAATGCAATGTTTAAATTTCCGTCATATTTGTCTATCTGTACGCATGTACACGCATCACGAGAAAACGGATTAAAGGAATTTAATGAAAACAGGTATTTAAAGTCAGGAGAGAAGGACATATATTGGCTGTCACTTCTTTTGTTCGTATCTGAGGGAGTTGGCCGTGCGGTTACGGTCGCATAGCTGTAATCTTGCATTCGGGAGATAATGGGTTCGAACCTCACTGTTGGTAGCTCTGAAGATGGTGTCCCATTGTCATACCAGGCAAATGCTAGGTTGTACCTTAATTAAAGCCACGGTCTTTTCTTTCCCACTCCCATCGGTTAATATTGGTTCTATTAATAAATACAAGGTAACAAAACATGTAGAAAGTACAATTCCAAATACCGTGCCCACTACAAACCGATTCTACGACGAAAAATAACGTAAATATCTCCGATTTTATTTATTTTCTACGTTCTACCTTTATTAATGTTAATCTTGTCGAAGAATCCAATTGATTAATGCTATGTGTTGAGCAATTACGAGAAGTTTATAGCCGATTTAGGAAGCCTGTAATCATACACTGGCTGTATGGAATACAACCGCGAAGATTATACTAGAAAGCAAAAACTAGTAGACCGTCTCGCTTCAAATCGTGTCGCGATGGCAATTCTCTCTATAGGAAAGTCTTATTTGTTCTGTTTGTTTATTCTTTCCTTTTGATGAGTCATCAACCCAGCGGATGGTTGGTTCCTCTAATGAGTAGTCTGTACTTTATTTGGTTGTAAGGAAGCCTCAAAAATCCAAGTAAGCTCTACGACGAGACCTGTTAGGCTTAAAATAAGGATATTTAAATTTGATCCTTAATAAACAAATAGAAAATTGTAAAAATTGAATTACAGTATAATTTACTTTCTTCCTGTGTTTGAGAGTGATTTGCAGCATTCTTCGACTTACGATGATCGGATAGGAAACAAACAAGCGCGCAATTTTAATAATTTGCGGACAAGCCTCGGCTTTAAAATTTCATATAATAAAAAATGCCATCCGATCATTATCAATAGGTTATAACATATAACAGGCTAGAGTTCGGAAAGGATTGCTTCTTCTTCTTCTTCTTCTTCTTCTTCTTCTTCTTCTTCTTCTTCTACCACCACTTTTCCCTCACCTGTGGAGGAGTCGCGTGTACGAACTGTATCGCACATGTGGATTCTTTCTTTATAATTTGCTTTACGTCGCTCCAATACAGATAGATCTTATGGCGACGATGTGACAGGAAAGGGCTAGGACTGGGACGGAAGTGGCCGTTGCCTTAATTAAGGCACAGCCCTAGCATTTGCCTGGTTCAAATCCCGGTCAATCCATGTGAGATTTGTGCTGGGCAAAGCTCAGGTGGGACAGGTTTTTCTCCGGGTATTCCGGTTTTCCTTGTCATCTTTCATTCCAGCAACACTCTCCACTATAATTTCATTTCATTTCATCTGTCAGACATTAAGCACTGCCCCAGAGGAGTGCGGCAGGCCTCAGCAGCCGGCACAATTTCCGTTCTCGCCGCAAGATGGGGGCTTCATTCATTCAATCCCTGACCCGCCCACTGACTGAAAAACAGGCTGTAGGTTTTCATTTTAATTAGATATCGCGAATACAGCCAAGAACGGCGTAAGCGTGATAACAGCTTTTAAAAGTAGAAAAACATCCCAATACACAATAACTTAATTGAAATATATTTTGAAGACAAGAACCTGGGAAAGGAAGATAAGAAAAGACCGAAAAGAGAAAACCGGAGATGCCACAGATTAGGAGATTTCAAAGCTAGCAGAGAATGAAGAACTGTAGAATAAGGAGAAGAATGTACGAAATGGAAATGATGATGATGATGATGATGATGATGATGATGACAATAATCATGTTTATAGTGACAAAATGTAATACTGTCACGAGCAATTATTCGGTAAAGTTTCATGCTCCAAAGAACAGAGACCTGGTTTCATTTATGAAAGGACATAATAGACGAGTTCAAACAGGATTTTTTTCATATTTTATCTCTACAGTCCTGAATTCTGGAAGATGCTTCCCCAAAACTGGACCACATGTGTATACTCTATCTCTTTAACAAGCAAGAGATTGAACGGCGAATTGGGGATCAAGGAAACAGCCTCCCCGAAGAGTGTGGTTAATGCAATCGGGCGTTCCCTGGGTAACGGTTTAACTGGCTAATTCTTCCACAAAGGTGCTGCTACACAGTAACAAGCATGCAAGAGAACTTACCTACGCATAGTCCTTTTCAGGACCAACCAAGCACGGAACACTAATCAATTTCCATTGGTAACAAATTAGAGATATATCACTTGAACATCGAATCGATTTCAACTGCTAACAGTCATTATCTCTCACGCCTGTTGCTGCAGAATACTGTAGATGTAATAGCAATACAGGAGACTCACAACAAGGAGGCCACAGATCTTTACAGAAGAGGAAGGTTATACGGTTATGATCTGGCTGGAGCCATAAATGATGAACAATACGGTACTGATACATATGTTAGGTCCCATCTCACTGACTACAAAGTAACTTATCAAGACAGAACAGCAGATGCCTTGTTTTGAATGTAGAGATTGCCGGCATCACTGTAGTAAACATTTACAAACCTCCACAAGTCAGTTGGCCAAATCCTCCTGTAAGATCCTTCAGTCACCCAGTAGTGTATGTCGGTGATTTTAAAAGCCATGTATGGGGATATTATCATGAAGGAAGTGGGGCAATTCTAAATGAATGGATGGATCTGTACAATCTTCAGTTTGTGTACAACGAAAAATATTCAGGATCGTTCATGTCTTGTAGATGGTTAAAGGATTATTCTCCTGATCTATGACACAACGAAAAGTCCTAAAGTCTTTCCCACACAGCCAACATAGGCCATTCATTATTTATTATGGTACAGAAATTCCACTAGTCACCTCCATCCCACAACTCGATGGAATTTTCAACTTGCGAACAGAGAACTGTTTCAGAAAGGTCTTGATAACACCGTTCAGTGGATTCCCCCAATTCCATCCAATTATGAACGATTTGTGCGTGCTATTAAAGTTCATGCCAAAAAATATATTCCACGCAGGTTTCGGAAGGAATACATCCCCGGATGGTCTCAAGAATGCAATGATTTGTATGCTAAATATCAAGAATCTCACGATGATACAACAGCTGATGACCTTTTGAGAGCTCTCAATAAAAACAGAAGAGAAAATGGCATAAAAGAGTGGCGGAACTTAACTTTACAAATTCTAGTCGCAAAGTCTGCAACCTTATGACAAAACTTGGTACAGATCTAAGGGTGTCAAGTACAGTCCCATGTATGTATGTCGATGCTGTTGCATCCAGACTAATGAAGAATTCGAAAGCTAACATTGACAATGCACATTACACGAATCGTGAGAAAAGATCTGTACACAAAAAGATCCAATCTAACACCATATCCTGACTACTCAGGTGACTTCAGCATTGAGGAACTTGATATAGCCTTGAATATGCTAAAGGTAAATAAAGCTGTTGGCTTTGATGGAGTATATCCAGAGTTTCTTAAAGCCATAGGACCTAAAAGAAAATTGTGTCTCATTTAATTCTTCAGTGAAATTCTACGAACTAGAAGATTACCAAAGCTTTTGAAGCAGGCTAAGATAATTGCCATCCTGAAACTAAGCAAGGACGGAACCGACGCTTCTCACTACCGGCCAGTATCGCTACACAGCATGACCTATAAGCTACTAGAAAGGCTTATTCTAAATCGCATTTAAGAGGCCATTGATCAAACCATCCCTGTTGAACAAGGTGGCTTTAAGAAACATCGGAGTTGCTGCGATCAAGTTTAACATTGACAACTCTAGTTGAAGCTGGATTTCAACGAGGTCTCCGATCAGCTGCAGTTTCTGTGGACCTTACAGCAGCTTATGACACTGTGTGTAAGGATGGCTTGATGTCGAAGTTTACTGAAATCATCCCATGTCAAAAGCTGGCGTTTCTAGTGAAAAACATGCTTTCTGACAGACGCTTTAAGGTGTTTCTGAATGGACAATCTAGCAGATGGAAGACTATAAAGAATGGCCTACCTCAGGGATCAGTTCTGGCTCCCTTTCTGTTTAACTTGTATATTCATAATATGCCAGACACTGACTCATTGAAGATCCAGTATGCAGACGACCTAGCGTTAGTCTTCCAGAGTAAAGATCTTATGCACTGTGAAAATGTATTTACAAGTGATTGTCAAATTAGGATATTTCCATTTGATAATTGATTTTTTGTGTACTTGTAAAGCCATACTATATATATATATATAACGGCGAATTTGCACATTCTTTGTTTCCTCCCAATTCACTGGGCAGGGCAGTCTGCAAAATATGATTCCGCTTTGTTTACTGAGCTCAAAGTTTAGGACGTGATTAACCCATTATGTACCACTGTCCTATAGATACAGGACCATTAACTTTCCTTCACTTTTACCATGAAGATATTAAATTCATGGTTTGTAAAGATTATTTTTATTTACGTTTTAGTCCTCTTTTTCTGTAAAATACCGAGCGAGTTGGCCGAGTCGTTAGGGTCATGTAGCTGTGAGCTTCAGTTTGGAAGGTAGTGGATTCGAACCACACTGTCGGCAGCCCTGAAGATGTTTCTCCATGGTTTCCCATTTTACACCAGACCAATGCTGGGCTGTACCTTAATTAAGGCCACTTCTCAGTCCTGGCCCTTTCGTATCCCATCGTCGCCACAAAACCTATCTGTGTCGGTGCGACGTAAAGCAAATTGTAAAAACAAAAAACAAAACAAAGAATACAGAAGAAGAACGTGCAGTGTAGCATATAACAGTTCCATCGTCCTGGAGGGTATCTAGGTTGGGAAAGCCCTTTCATTCCTCTTTCTCCTTTCAAACCAGATCTATAGTTACCATTATAAGAATCAATATTCATCATAGACCTACATGTAAAAAAGATTTGGGCTAAAAATGCCTGAATATATATACTATTTTGCGAAAAATGTAAGAAATGTTGCCCTGGGAGTAAATTATATTAGGAAGAATAGTTCTGGTAAAGAATGCATTGTGAGGGGGGTGGGGGCGGAGGAAATTTATTTAGGGGAAAATGTACAAGGTGTACAAGGTAGAAGTGAGAAGTATTACATGGCAGAAATAATATAGGGAAACATTATGTGGAAAAATATCCGGGAACGTTCTCAACTTCCTGTTGGGGAATCGGACCTAGGTCCTAGTAAGTGAACAAAGCGCACTGTGTTTGCCGTCACACATCGTCCGTTCTTCTCATCTTGGGACAGGCCTGCACTATTGACTGACAGCGAGCAACGTCGCTCTTAAGCTGCTCAGATTAAGCTCAGGACAGTTTTCTTTTCGCTGTTCGTTTGCCTCTACGGCTACGTCATTGCCTTAGTCACATCAGTCGCAGTCCTTTCCATATCATCTAACGAATATAAGGCCCGCAACTCTACAAAGAATCCAGAAAATTTGAGAATATCGTCTATCGTGCGAAAATCTTCTCGACTTCTATCACACCTTTTCTAGAGGAAAGTCTCTATGCTTGCACAGGCTGGCTGCCATTATATTCGGTACTATGTATCTGCATGAACAGCTGAGTTCTAAAATGAAATTATCTAAAAGTCAGATCCGAACTTCCATGTAAGACATTCACTTCAAGTATTAAGACTAACCAGGGCTCAAACCTCACTCTAAACCAGGGCCTCTCAGTGTGCATGCGCCTGGTGCATGCACTGTGCACGGTGCAAAAGACGACTTCGCTTGGTTGACCAGAGTGCAGACGCCCACTCCTCGATTTGGAGCAATAGCGCTGTCTCTCTCTTTCCCACGCCTGTCTCGCTCGCTCCCCCTGTCTCCCTCTTCCTCACTTGCTCCGTAGCGCTACGAGATGAGCCGAGTTGAGCCGAACTTAGTCGAGAGAGGCGAGCCGAGCGGGACCGTTGCACAGTGCACGGAGCTCTTGCACTTCGATTTGCACGCGTGAGATTGTGGGCGTTTGAGAGGCCCTGCTCTAAAGTTTGAAAAAATCATCCAACAAAAAGATGGCAGACGCCTTGAAGCCAGTATGGAATAAATGTGACAAATACGTCAATATATCGCATGCCGTATTTCTTTAATTTATTTTCTTGGGCTGTATCAGGCCCACCAAACTTGTTTAAATGTATGTTCGTCATATTTCATAATGTTCAGTGAATCATTGAATTGTTCATTCCGTTTGTTATTCGCACACGTTTTTCACTTAATTTAACCTGAATAAATTGTCATGACCTTATAACCCAGTTCACTTCTCTAGTTTTTTGATATTATGTCGCAGCGCGTGTTGCAAATGTGGAACCGTTTTCACTGCGTGCACGAAAGAAGACATGGCAACTCGGTCCCATCGGTGGACTCGCACGGCAAGCATGGCCCACCGCTGCCCATTTGAACCTCAGCGATCAGAACTAGCTGCCCTTGTATTATCACCACGGCCATTCGATCCCCAGCCGGTAGCCTTTGATTTCTAGCAAACATTTTCTTTTGTCTCTCAACACTCTTAAGAGCTATTTAAGCCACGTGCCTGAATTTCCAGTAGCATATTTGTCAAGCTGGCTCTCAACCACTCACTTCCGCAGAAAAGCATACGTTTTTAATTGGGCTTCCACAATAATCTTAGATACAGTTCCATACAATCCTACAAGCACGAAAGAGGACTAAAACACATGCGTACTGTCTTGGATACTAGAATACATTGTAGACAAGTAAAATGACCTTAGATGTCAGGCCCCTTTTAACAACAAGCATCTTGACAAGTAAAATATTTGACAGTAACGCTCGTTTCAAGGAATCCTGCCTGTAACACAGAGAGTGGCTGGAGTCGGTTTACAAGATTGGAAGATGGGTAAAACGGCGTTTCAAATACCTTCCGCTCGCTTCGATGCCAGCTGGGGATCCAATGGCCGTGGCAACTGTATGTCCACTTCGTCGACTGCCACAAATAGCAGGACTGAATGGGTGTCTGAAAATCTCACGAGAATCCTAGCCTCAATGAATTACAGATATATTTTACAAGCATGTATATCACATCTCACAGAGTATCACGTTGATACTAAACCCATTGAGTATATGCACTGGGTCTGTTGACCATGCCCGGAAAAGGAATAAAGATGACGGCGATAATAACAGTAATACTGAAAATAAAGCACCATGTCTCTCTAAAAGTCTTCAAAATTTCCATGGAGCTTTGCACTCACATGTCGATCATCAATCCTCCAACGTATTTGTTTCCAGTTCCTTCAACCCACGGGCACCTCTAGCCTCCAATGCGGCGGGACTTTCATCGATAATGACTGAAGCCACGACCTTTTGAGAACGTCTTTGAAGATATTAACATAATGATAATGGATGTCTATGATCAGACACCTTTTGTATGAAACCAGTTTGCCAAGAGCAAGTTGTATTGGCGATATCCTCTTTTACTTCACTGCAAATTACTGCTATCTACGAGATGTACTACGCTTGACAATTTATGGCCCGTTTGCAAGGCATGTGTTTGCTAAAGTGAAAGTCTGCTTATACCAAGTTATAAAATAAGTGAGAATTAGAAGGTACAGTATTCAGTGAAATAATTCAAATCAGAATAATTGTTAATGTATGGAGCTTGTGTTTTATACACAAAATAAGTGATTGGTATTCTTTGTACTGTATTTTGTTTACCGTAAAAATCCTCTTAATCAGTATATCGTAATATAATATTACATCTATAAAGATGATATATTTACGTTATCCAAACATGTTTCGACCCATTTTAGAGTCGTCTTTAGAGGAAAATAAGCCTCACTCATACATAAGTCTTATTACAATACGAACATACGTTTCCAATATATACTTTATAGTGGATCATTGCCATTGCAGATAACATAGAATACCTGTTTGATGGCACCTTAGCTGATATCAACAGCACACAGATATACGCAACACTTACCTCCCTAATACAGTACGGTATATCAGTGATAAAAATAGCATCAAGTTTATAATGGAAGTCAACTCACAAATGAAGTAATTTTAATCTACACATAAAGTTTTTATATATGGAAGACAAGAGATTACATCTCAAGAACAGTAATTTTAATTAGGTGTCATTAATATGTTACCAGGACACTACTGCAAGATTTTAATAAGCCATGTGTTAAATAGTTTATTTAGAGATAGTGTTTTATTGTAACTTAACGTTTTTACGACTTATTTTCCACCGTCGGCCATTATTCTTGGCTTTCTATACCGGGGACACCATCTCACCTTCAGATAGTTCCTCAATTGTAATCGCGTTGGCTCAGTGGACCTCGAACCAGCCCACAGATCCATATAAAAATTCATGACCTGGCCGGGAATCGAACCCGGAGCCTCCGGGTAAGAGGCAGGCACACTACCCCTACCGGCATTCTCTCAAGTAAAGAGGAAACAATTTACGTACCCTGGCTTATATAAACAGGGAACTATTTACATAATTTTTTAAACTGGGGAAACAATTTAGGTTACTATCTTCGCGGTCTTCGAAGACAAAGTTATAGAAGTAAAGGTAGTTATGATATTTTGTTACACTATTTTAGTTACTATTCCCAGCAAGAACAATTTCAAATTTCCTCCGGCTAGACGTTACTCAGCCACTGAGGATAAAATAAACAGAAGGAGATCGAGGCTATGATTGTTGGAGTCAGTTTTTAATGATTTCATTGTAAGACGCGTATAACTAGATGCGGTCACTGAGCTAGTTGCTAAAAGTGAACTGTGGAAATTCTGGGTTAATTCGCGCAGATAAGCAGGCGGAACACTGAGAGACAAGCATAATCCTCTGAAATCATTTGTGGATTGCATGCAACTCTTTTACAAGTACAGACTCTGGTAATTATCTTATTATGTCAAAACATATTTTAAGTTATTAGAAATCGTTTTGATAAAATCACCTCGGGACACATTAGTTAAATAGGCACACAATAAAAAGAAAGAGCCTTTTATGGTCCAGTTTAATAGATACGATATACTTTGAGTTCTTGACGTTTGAAAGAGGTTATTTCAATTTAGACTCACTTCACTCTTCATAATCGCGATTCTTCGGTATTAGTTTCTGTCTTCTTTACCTATCTTTCATTGCTGTTGAGTTTTATTTCCGTATATTGCACCCATAAGCGAATTGGCCTAATTTGATTCACAATTAAAATTGAATATTTCACATACGAGATACCACAGTGAGGCTGTGAAACTAGCAGTCACAAAGGAACTTTCTGGCGCCAGCCTGACGGCGAGGACAATCCATGAAACTCTTCTCTAGACACGACCAGATTGTAAACCACCCATCCAATAAATTTTATGACACCGCCGGGGAGTGGTCACTTGCTGTGCGTTCTCACGAGAAAAGCACGCGGTGAAGCCTGACCTATTTAGCTAGGACAATAGAGGACCAACGACAGTAACCGCCAATTCGTGGGAGGAAGCGGATGCACCACGTTTTGGAAGAGCGCGAAAGTCTCAACCAATCAGAATATTCTAAATTTGAATGAGCTGTCATACCGGGAGATCTACTATCAGTATCTCGCGATCTGAAGCCCGATGTGGTAGTGAAAAACAGTGTCCTAACTTCTTTATAATATTTGGCGAATTATCAGTGCCAATCTGTGATTAATCAGTGCCTAATTAATAAAATTCAACTTCGAACGGAGGAGTAATAGAACCCAGAATAAGGAGCCATCATGGCTGAACGAGGCCATCCACCGGAAGAAAATAACACCAGTGACGCGCATCATCGTGTGGATTATTCTATGATCATTTCCCGCGGCGCAATATCACATGTGAGTCGGACAGAATTTAGGAAGTTTTGAGTATAAATTTTGAAAACCATAACCTACGGATGTACGAGAAAGCGCTCCTGAGGACTAGATTATTACGCCACATCCCTTCCACGGAACTATTTTCCTGGTGGTGGGAGGAATTTTTATAAAACCCAGCGACCACAGGGTCGAATTCTCAGTGTGTTTCTGGAATTCTCAGTTACTCTCAGTCGAATTCTCAGTTATTCTCAGTCAGTGTTTTGAGTTCTCAGTGTGAAATCAACTCTCAGTGTCTTCGAAGTTCTCAGTTCACAGTTGTTTTGAATACTCTCAGTTATTGTCTTGAGTACTCTTAGTGTTACTTTAGTATGCACAGCGAATCTACGTTTTGACAGAGTGACAGAGTGTGTCAGCAAAAATGCATTTTAGTCAACTTTATTTTGGCTGGTACGAAAGCGACTAGACACTTGTGGGCATTTTAGAAAGCCTTGTATTATTTACTTGGGAGAATATGCATTTCAGAAAATGAACACTTTCACAGACTTTTACTGTAAATGCAGGGAGTGTAGGCAAGAATTACACTTTCAATTTAAATGAACTCACATTACTAGTCGAGGGAAACAAATTCATGTTCCAGCAGATTTACATAAAAACATTTCTAACCAGTGGGGAGTGTTACATGTGAGATCAGTATATAATTTCCTCCACAACATAAACGGTATTTAGCTTGATTCTACCATTCTACAAACTGTTTGGCAAGCTAGATGTTTACAGGCAGAAACTAGTAAGACAAACGGGAAGGTGATTGACTTTATTCAATGGAGGCCGCAACAGCAGACCTTGAGGGAACAGTTATGTTTCAGTAGGGTTAACGTAATGTAAGCTGTAATGTAAACAGAGCTGAGGGATCGTCGGAAGGCCAGCAGGTGTTTGCAGGTAAAGAGCGAGGCGACCTTCATCTACACTACAGGCAGGAGGCTGCAGTGGCATCTTCTAAACTTTCACGAGTGTTTTTATGCTAATATAATCGTGTGGCACGGCATGGCAAGAATGTGTCAAATTTGCGTGTGTAATAAAAATATGGAATACCACATCACCTTGAAGATGGAATTCTAATTTCCACCATGACGGGGACCGGTGGGTGAACTGACCTGCTTCCACCATACAGGTATGAGCATCATAAAATCATGTAAATAATATGTAGGACCGTGGCAAAATCGATGATCAGTGTAGTTTAGAGTACTAGGTAAGGTTGTAAATAATTCACAGTAAATATAATAATAATAATAATAATAATAATAATAATAAAAATAATAATAATAATAATAATAAATGATGTTTATGTTGCATTTTCAGATAGGCTTATTTTGTGCACTTTGTTTAAGTAGATGTTTGTTTGCGTGTAGTTATGGTTGATTTCTGTAGTATGTCATTTTGACAGTTAGGCAGCTATTGATTTTTAATCTACGAGTGTAATGTCAGTTTATTATTTTGTTATTTCATCGTGATTTTAGATCGTTGGTTTTTGAGTTATATTTTCTTTTGTTGGAGTTTTGATGTTATGGACACCGTCGCGATGATTTCAAGGTTTATTTTCATGGGTTTTGCGCATTTCAGTTTGTTTATGTTGCGGAATCATCTTTCAGATGGCCGGTTTCGATTTGTATTTATCCCGCGTATTTTTGCGACGATTTTTGGGTAGACGCGAATATTTTATCTCTGTAGTTGCGGTTGCGCACGTTTCAACATTTGTGTTTTGAGAGGCAATCTCGTCACTTGTTTTGTTTATATAGTAACAATGAGCGCCATTGATGAGTCAGCTCTGTGATTTTTGTGATGTGTTAACAGTGAATGATCGAGAGATCGAGCTAGATGATTGATATCCCTGATGATCTACGTTGATGATGGAAATATGATATTTGAACCATGTCTTGAATTTACATGAGAAGTCGTAATGTGCACGACAGATATTTTTGCCCGCCGGGTACGAGCGAGGCCGTATTGTGAGAATATGAATTATAATGACGTCGCGAATTAATGAGGAAATAGAAGTGTGAAATGAAGAATTTAACCACGTGCGTTAAAATGTGTTACGACATGGGTATGATACTACAGGCAGGAGCCTGTATTTGTTAAATAATTCCAGGGAGAATAGATGCTCGACTAATAATGCTAGCCAGTGTACAATGTGGACAGAGCGACGAGTCAATGTGTTTTGAATATTTATGTAGAGTCACGGATAACGTGAAAGAACAGTAAACTTTTCCATCAAGGTTAGATAATATTATGTCCAGACATTTGTCGTCTGAAATTTGAGATTGCTGTCAAATTCGCAATATTTTGCTACTCGCAGCGGGGTATATTTTTCTGGTAATTCCGAGTTTGTTTTGCGCATTTCTATCCTTATTAATTTCCAGTAGGCCGCGATGGTGGGACCCAGTTTGTTATTGTTTTCTTTCTGAGTGCACCTTTTACCGTATTTGTGGGACGCAAGCGTATGTGAATTATTTATATTTGATGTGTTGTAAATAGATAAGTGTAGCTAGTTTTGTTTTGATTTCTGTATTTTTTTTGATCGGAGCAGTGTTTCTCCGTTAGTTAACGTAATGATGTAAATTAGATGTTAGATGTTAGGTTTATAGGTCATCGATTCTGTCACAGTTGAAATAGTAGTGGTATGCTCATACCAGGCATCTAAGTAATTACCAAACTTTCTTTTAAAATCCACTACATTTTTATTTTGAAATGAAGCGATCTTTAAATAAACCAATTGTATAAAACTGCCGCAATAAATGGTAAATAAGATGGTATCTGCCTCCATCTAGTGGTGATACCACAAATATGAATTTATAAATGAAATGCAGTTAGCGGCAAAGTCAATAGAAATTTTAATGTACAAAGATCGCTGTCATTCGATAATGTTAACATCAGGCACTTGGCCTAAATTTTGTTTTTATTTTAAGAGTCCAGTCTATCACAGGCAAGCAAGTGGAGTCTAACATGTAGATGAGTGGTTGGATACACTCAGAGTGATGTTTCGATAATTGATTTGTTTAATCAGGAGGTGTTGTATAAGACAACAGTTATGTAGGAAATGAAAGTGATGTTCATGGTTGTTTTGTTCTGTTTCGAAGAACTATTTCCTTAAGTGATACACTTGCTTAGTGCAGTCCATGTTTATTAAAATTTGGGTATTTTTCCCAAATGAGCAACATGTGTTAAACATTTAATAACTCTTATAAGTCAGTGGATTGATCGACGTAACAGAATTTAATTTACTTTATTGTGAGTCTATTTATTAATTTGGATATCTGAGAGATAGTTTCTCTGTTATATATTTTGTATTTCAAGAAGGTGGTTTTTCTGACCAGAGTTTTAATGGAGTCATTTTTTTTTCAACTTGAAGTCAATGTCAAGATAGTCTGGAATATTTAATTAAGGTGTTGACCTTCAGTCAGTTTATTTAGGCAGTTTATGTTTGTTTTGGAAGGCAGACCTTCAATTTTAAATATTTTATTAGTCTCTTTTATTTCATTTGTTTACATTTTCACTAGTTCAGTTTACGTTTCATTTCAGCATTTTTTTGCATTTTATTTGAATAAATTAGTCTTTTATTTAATTTTAATTCAGTCTTGGGTACCGTCATTTTAGTTAGTTTACCCCTTCTTTTCATCTCCCTCACTCCTCTATCAGCGGGTGGCCTCTCCGGGGATATCGAACGGGCACGACTGAGAAGAAGAGTCTACATGCAGCGGTGAGTATGATGTATATGTCATTTATTATAGGAGCAGCCGGCGCAAAGAAGAAAGAAGAGATCACCGCGGTTGGTGCCTTAAAAGGGCACAGGGGCCGGAGTGAGGAGTGAAAAGCGTGTCGCCCACCTTTAGGGGCTAGATTTGCTTATCCCCGGGACTTTGCACTTTACATTTTATTTATTTTGTACCCAGACTAACAGCCATGAACATAGATTTACTGAAGGTTGATAAATATGAATGCTGTGATAGTACTGTTTGACAAGTAGTGGCATTAATTATAAATGATATGTTTGTATAATTTTATCCAAATTTTAGGATAAAATTGTTTTGTATTGGTGATTACTGTGTCTTGCATGTGTTGGAGGTAGTGTTGGGGAACCTGATGGTCTCAGTCGTATTCTCTCAGCATATAAGAATGTCGATTAGCCAGGAGCAGTGGGACAGGTTGATTAAAACCATTAACGATTTAAGTGTAACAACTAGTGAGTTGAAATCGAGTCAGGCCGAACTGTCGAATAAGATAGAAACTAGCCAAACAGAATTATCCATGGAACTTAAAACAAGTCAAGATGAATTGAAATCCAGTCAGGCTGAACTTTTAAACAAGGTAGAAAGTAGCCAAGCCGAATTAGCTAACGAGTTAAAAAACACACAAGGCGAATTAAAATCCAGCCAGGTAGAGTTAGCCAATGAGTTAAAAGCCACACAAAGTGAATTGAAATCCAGCCAGGCTGAACTTGTAAATAAGATTGAGAGTAGCCAAGCCGAACTTGCGAATAAAGTAGAGGCAGTACACGGGCAGGTCTTGGAAGAATTTAAACAGTATGAGATAAAGCTCGAGGAGAAATTCATGAAAAGCCAGGTCGAATTGAAAAAAGAGTTACGGGAAAACCAGGATAAACTCATGCAGGCGTGTAATGCAAACAGGCAGGAGACGATGGAAGAGATAAAGAAGTTAGCCGATGCACAAGCACAGATACAAGAGCAGTTAGACAGCCACAGCGCGACTGTTGAGGAAAGTATGAAGGAAACCAGGGTAATGGTGCAAGATCAAGGCACGGATTTAGCTCGAGGTATCATACTCTTGGAAGAGCGTATAGATAAAATTGAGGATGAGACTAGAAAAGAGGTGAATAAAGTATGCGTACAGATTGGAGAGACCCAGGAGAAAACGAGCCACGAAATCATGACCTTAAAGTCGGAAAACCAGGATATTACAAAGAGGTTAACCGAACTGTCAGAAAAGATCGCGGAAACTGAGGGTGCGATTACACTCAGTGAGCAGTCAGTAAGACAGGAAGTTAACGAGGTCATAGAGGGAAAAATCCAGGCAATTAAGACCCAGGGTGAAAACCTCTCGACCTTGGTCAAGATGTTAGTCGACAAACAAGCCGAGTCCCAGATAGCCAGAGAAATTAGGATACAGCCGCAGCACGAGCCGACACAGAGCGAGCCAATAACCCAAGTATTTAACATGGAAAGGACAATGCCCGAAAGTACGCAAAGAACTGAAGCTTCCACGCAAATCATAAACATCGTGCGTACGAGTGACGACCAGCCGAAGAAATTCAGTGGAACGTCACAAATAACACCAAAAGTCTATCTTAGGGAATTGAAACAATATTTCCAAGACATTAAAGCCCCTGAAGAAAAGAAACTACGCATAGTAGAAAAATATCTCGAAGGACAGGCAAAGACCTGGTACTACGGTTTCGTAGATACTTTTAAGACGTTCGCAGATTTCGAGAAGGCTTTCCTCGAAAGGTACTGGTCCTTATCCACACAACAAGCACTCAGGATGGACTTGTACACTCGCAAGTACATGTCGACGCAGCCCACACGATACTTAGACTTCTTCCTAACACAGCTCGTCAAACTTAGGCAGTTAGACTCTCCAGTGTCAGACGCAGAGATCGTTCAGACGATAATCAAACAATTTCCGTCGGACGTGCAGAGAATGCTCATTACAGCGAGGGTCGATGATCCAGCCCAAGTTGAGGCTATATTAAGGGAGCTAGACGCTACATCCACTAATAACGTACCGCAGAGAGTGACCAGGCAAACGCAGGAACATAGGGCTTACCTAGCTAATGCCACCACTGAAAATGCACGAGGCAATGCGCAAGTAAACGGCCCGAATTCAGGCGCTGTACCGCGGCGAGAGACGAACACGAGACGCCAGGAGGAAGAAATCCAACGTCCGTGGTTTAGAAAACATAACTACCCAGACAGGCGACCGCGCTACCAGGACAGGCAGCCATACCAGAGGAGGTACCTCTCACGTGACAGAAGGCGATGGGAAAATGCAGGAAGAGATAGGCCTTACTATCGCGATCCTGAAAGGAGGTGGAATGAAAGAAGGAATTACCAGCGAGATAGGTACTCGGACCCGAGGTATCAAGAGGGGCGCCGATACATCAATGACCTGAGAAACAAACAGCAGCGCGATCCATGGAAGCAGGCGATCGAATCCCAAGACATGAACCCGGACATCACAGGAGCCGAAAGCCTTGAGTTCCAGCAAACAAGAAGGAGAGGAAGCGAGGACCGCAGACCGCTCAATCCGAATGCACCGACGTACGAGGGGACCGGTGCTAGGAAAAAAAAAACTTCAATTTCGAATTAGTAGCTCCATTAGACACTGACTCAGCCACAAATTTTACCATTGAGAATGAAGAGTGGGAAGTAGCGAAGGTAGATTCATGGATAGCGCAGCCTGAGGACTTATTAAGTGATGAATTCAAGCAGGAGAGCCCACAAATTTTACCTCTACCTGTGATTAAAGTCAAAATTAATGAAACAAGCATTTTAGGACTTTTAGATACTGGTGCGAGTATCAGCATTATTTCGAGGAATCTGTTTAATGATTTGAAAGAGAGAATGAGCTTACCTGAGATCCCGGTCTCGACAGTAAAAATAAAAGGGATCGTGCCAGACAGGGTGACTACCTGTAAGTCCCAGACATACCTGGAGATGACAATAGGGAGCTCAACCTACAGTCATACATTTATCATAATGGCCAGAGTTAATTACAACGTAATTCTTGGAGCTGATTTTCTAAGGGATACACATGCCGTCATTGACCTTGCAGGGGGCGTGGTGAGATTCCGAAGGAATGGAGGTCACGACAAGGTGGCAATAAATCCGGAAACTGATGAGGACGAAGCAGATAACAGTACTGACGGAGACTTCCACGATATCTTAAGAGCCGAGCATGCGGATGAACAGTTAAATATTTTGGACCATGAGGGGATTTTTACCGACATTTTTATGGTTGATACTGCAGAAGATATTGAAAATTTAATCAATGACAAAGTTGCAGAGTTCAAAGGAACGAAAGAACAGAAAGATCAATTAAGAGCTTTCTTAATTGAACATCAGGCCGTGTTCGATTCCAAAGTAGGCCTCATCCCTAATTTTACATATGTTTTCAATGTTTTGGACTGGGAACCATACAAACGTAAGCCGTATCCAGTGCCGGAGAAATACCACGAGGAGGTCAAACAAATTATCAAACAAATGGAAGAAAACGGGATCATCTCGAAGCGACCTACTCCGTACGTGAACAGCCTTGTCATAGTAAAGAAAGCCGACAATTCCCTGAGGCTGTGCCTCGATGCTCGTCAATTAAACTCCAAATTAATACCAGAGAATGATCAAGCCATGCCTATTAAGGACGCAATTCGTCGATTTAGAGACATGGAAGTTTTCACAGGTGTAGACCTGACCAGTTCTTTTCACCATATCCTTCTGCATGATAAGTCGAAGTTACTAACAGGGTTTATGTTTGATCAACAGACCTATGTCTTTGAAAGACTTCCGTTCGGAACACGCAACTCTTCTAGCGCTCTCATACGGGCACTTGACAGGAACCTAACAGACGAAGTCAAAGCAGTTACTACTTTGTACATCGATGACATGATAATTGGAACTAAAACCTTTGAAGAAAACCTCCAAAATTTAAGTAAACTGTTTAAAAACCTTATAGAAACTGGATTCAAGGTGAATATCAAGAAATCACACTTCTGTCAGCCGGAAATCCTATTCCTAGGACACGTGATAGACGGCAAGGGAATCCGACCAAATCCGGTAAAGTTAGAAGCGATAAGTAACTTCCCTAGGCCTACCAAGGTGAAGCATATTCGACAATTCCTTGGTATGTGTCAATTCTTTCGAGAACACTGTAAAAATTTCACCGAAGTCGTAGCACCACTACAAGACCTGCTATGTAAGAATAACAGATGGAAATGGACACAGGAAGCAGAGACAGCGTTCACAAGTACTAAAGAACTGTTAGCCAGGAGTATACAATTAGCGTATCCTGATTTTAACAGACCATTTATCCTTCAGACAGACGCATCTAAAGTGGGCATAGGTGCAGTCTTATTCCAGGAACAGGACAATGAATGTAAAACCAAGGACTATTTAGGCTTTTATAGTAGAAAATTGAGGTCGCACGAACGGAACTACACAACTACAGAGCTGGAAATGCTAGCCATAATCCAAGCCCTACAGCACTGGCGGAAAGTTATTTATGGATTTCCAATTGTCATAAGAACTGACCACAAAGCTTTAACGTTCATGTTAAAATCAGCTGTTTCATCTGACAGAATTACTAGATGGTCACTGTTCGTGCAGCAATTTAATTTCACCATTGAACACTGTACCGGCAAGGCAAACATTCTAGCAGACGCCTTAAGCAGGAACCCAAATAAACGTGAAGAGCAGGTAAATTATGTGGACTTAACCCAGGAAGACCGAAATGTACTACTCCGACTGAGCCAGTTACCAACCTTTCAACAGGCTGATCCAATCTTACAGCCGATTATCCAGTATTTCCAAGGAGCAATTCAACAAGGAGACCCTCGTTATGACGAAATTCACAAGGCCGCACAAGAATACAGATTGTTAAATAATCAATTGTAAAAATATGTAGATAAGGATCATACAAAATTAAAGATCGTCGTCCCGAAAGAATTACAAGAAGAGCTAATATGGCATGTACACCGTGTTATTGGGCATGGAGGTATTGATAAGACCGTCGCCACAATTCAGGAAACTTTCACCTGGAAAGACCTAAGGAAAACTGTCAGGGATGCAATAGTTACATGCGACACTTGCCAGCGTGTCAAGGCGAACTCCTACCTTTTAAAACAGAAACCAATTCCCATTCTACCGTCAAAGCCCCGTGAGTTATTCGCGATGGATATTTATGGAAAAATCCCGAAATCACGGAGAGGCAATCAGTTCATATTAGTCACCATGGATGTATTTTCCAAATTTACAAACCTTTCTCCAATGCAAAAGGCCAATACTAGGTCAGTTTTAAGATGCATTAATAGGGAAATAATTCCGGCCATGGGAAAACCGGAGAAATTATTAACAGATCACGGAACACAGTTCACCTCCGCAGAGTTCAAAACAGGTTTAAGGCAATTAGGAATACAGCATGTTCTGAGTTCAACACGTCACCCAGAGTCGAACCCGGCAGAAAGAGTAATGAAAGTCATCGCAAAATTCAGCAGAATTTATATCCCAGAACAACATTGGCGATGGGTCGATATTCTCCCATTGATCACTGACTGCATAAATAATACTGTCCATGAAGCAACAGCGAAAATCCCAGCCACAGTGCATAATGGCTTACAACCGGCCAGGACGTGGAGTCCAGTCGTCAATTGTCCACCTGAACCCCAATTATCTCCGGAACTACGTATACAACAGGTACGGGAGCGCTTAAGAGAGCAAGCTGACCGCAGGCTGAGGAGAGTTCGTAGAAAAAAATTCCACAAGCCATTACGGGAAGGTGAAATGGTATTGATCCGTAGACCAGCCATCTCCGATCCTGAAAGGAAGTATTACGCAAAATTCGCACCATTGTACATCGGTCCTTACCGCATTGTCCAGAATATGCAAAACAATGCGTATAAAATTAGAAGTTTAGATGGGGAAAACGAAATGATTATGAATGCAGCAAATCTTCGAACATATAAAATAGCACCAGGCGCAGCTCAAGTAAATCTCGTGGTAAAGCCAAGGAGCTCAAACGCAGGAGAAGACGCGTGTACCGAAGCAGAAGAAGAAGATGATGATGATGATGACCCGTGTACCGAAGCAGAAGAAGAAGATGATGATGATGACCTGTGTACCGAAGCAGAAGAAGTAGATGACCAGGAAACCCTATCAACGCACCCAGGAGACGACAGTCATTTCGAGATTGAGACAGGTCAACAGACAGAAGAGAATTGTCCGGAATGCGAACAGAACTCAGCCGAGATACTAGCAGTCATGAAACAGATTGCAGATGACCTCGAGAAAGAGAACAAACTTTTAGAGAGAGAAATCAGAGAAAAACTCAGACATAAGCAGAGGTATACTTTATAGTTAGGAGTATACATTCGCTTATGACTGCAAGTATGTCTAAAATATTATTGGTTGAATTTAGAAATCTTCCACTATCGCGTAAGATTTCTAACGGCGTAAGGGGGCATTGCACCCATAAGCGAATTGGCCTAATTTGATTCACAATTAAAATTGAATATTTCACATACGAGATACCACAGTGAGGCTGTGAAACTAGCAGTCACAAAGGAACTTTCTGGCGCCAGCCTGACGGCGAGGACAATCCATGAAACTCTTCTCTAGACACGACCAGATTGTAAACCACCCATCCAATAAATTTTATGACACCGCCGGGGAGTGGTCACTTGCTGTGCGTTCTCACGAGAAAAGCACGCGGTGAAGCCTGACCTATTTAGCTAGGACAATAGAGGACCAACGACAGTAACCGCCAATTCGTGGGAGGAAGCGGATGCACCACGTTTTGGAAGAGCGCGAAAGTCTCAACCAATCAGAATATTCTAAATTTGAATGAGCTGTCATACCGGGAGATCTACTATCAGTATCTCGCGATCTGAAGCCCGATGTGGTAGTGAAAAACAGTGTCCTAACTTCTTTATAATATTTGGCGAATTATCAGTGCCAATCTGTGATTAATCAGTGCCTAATTAATAAAATTCAACTTCGAACGGAGGAGTAATAGAACCCAGAATAAGGAGCCATCATGGCTGAACGAGGCCATCCACCGGAAGAAAATAACACCAGTGACGCGCATCATCGTGTGGATTATTCTATGATCATTTCCCGCGGCGCAATATCACATGTGAGTCGGACAGAATTTAGGAAGTTTTGAGTATAAATTTTGAAAACCATAACCTACGGATGTACGAGAAAGCGCTCCTGAGGACTAGATTATTACGCCACATCCCTTCCACGGAACTATTTTCCTGGTGGTGGGAGGAATTTTTATAAAACCCAGCGACCACAGGGTCGAATTCTCAGTGTGTTTCTGGAATTCTCAGTTACTCTCAGTCGAATTCTCAGTTATTCTCAGTCAGTGTTTTGAGTTCTCAGTGTGAAATCAACTCTCAGTGTCTTCGAAGTTCTCAGTTCACAGTTGTTTTGAATACTCTCAGTTATTGTCTTGAGTACTCTTAGTGTTACTTTAGTATGCACAGCGAATCTACGTTTTGACAGAGTGACAGAGTGTGTCAGCAAAAATGCATTTTAGTCAACTTTATTTTGGCTGGTACGAAAGCGACTAGACACTTGTGGGCATTTTAGAAAGCCTTGTATTATTTACTTGGGAGAATATGCATTTCAGAAAATGAACACTTTCACAGACTTTTACTGTAAATGCAGGGAGTGTAGGCAAGAATTACACTTTCAATTTAAATGAACTCACATTACTAGTCGAGGGAAACAAATTCATGTTCCAGCAGATTTACATAAAAACATTTCTAACCAGTGGGGAGTGTTACATGTGAGATCAGTATATAATTTCCTCCACAACATAAACGGTATTTAGCTTGATTCTACCATTCTACAAACTGTTTGGCAAGCTAGATGTTTACAGGCAGAAACTAGTAAGACAAACGGGAAGGTGATTGACTTTATTCAATGGAGGCCGCAACAGCAGACCTTGAGGGAACAGTTATGTTTCAGTAGGGTTAACGTAATGTAAGCTGTAATGTAAACAGAGCTGAGGGATCGTCGGAAGGCCAGCAGGTGTTTGCAGGTAAAGAGCGAGGCGACCTTCATCTACACTACAGGCAGGAGGCTGCAGTGGCATCTTCTAAACTTTCACGAGTGTTTTTATGCTAATATAATCGTGTGGCACGGCATGGCAAGAATGTGTCAAATTTGCGTGTGTAATAAAAATATGGAATACCACATCACCTTGAAGATGGAATTCTAATTTCCACCATGACGGGGACCGGTGGGTGAACTGACCTGCTTCCACCATACAGGTATGAGCATCATAAAATCATGTAAATAATATGTAGGACCGTGGCAAAATCGATGATCAGTGTAGTTTAGAGTACTAGGTAAGGTTGTAAATAATTCACAGTAAATATAATAATAATAATAATAATAATAATAATAATAAAAATAATAATAATAATAATAATAAATGATGTTTATGTTGCATTTTCAGATAGGCTTATTTTGTGCACTTTGTTTAAGTAGATGTTTGTTTGCGTGTAGTTATGGTTGATTTCTGTAGTATGTCATTTTGACAGTTAGGCAGCTATTGATTTTTAATCTACGAGTGTAATGTCAGTTTATTATTTTGTTATTTCATCGTGATTTTAGATCGTTGGTTTTTGAGTTATATTTTCTTTTGTTGGAGTTTTGATGTTATGGACACCGTCGCGATGATTTCAAGGTTTATTTTCATGGGTTTTGCGCATTTCAGTTTGTTTATGTTGCGGAATCATCTTTCAGATGGCCGGTTTCGATTTGTATTTATCCCGCGTATTTTTGCGACGATTTTTGGGTAGACGCGAATATTTTATCTCTGTAGTTGCGGTTGCGCACGTTTCAACATTTGTGTTTTGAGAGGCAATCTCGTCACTTGTTTTGTTTATATAGTAACAATGAGCGCCATTGATGAGTCAGCTCTGTGATTTTTGTGATGTGTTAACAGTGAATGATCGAGAGATCGAGCTAGATGATTGATATCCCTGATGATCTACGTTGATGATGGAAATATGATATTTGAACCATGTCTTGAATTTACATGAGAAGTCGTAATGTGCACGACAGATATTTTTGCCCGCCGGGTACGAGCGAGGCCGTATTGTGAGAATATGAATTATAATGACGTCGCGAATTAATGAGGAAATAGAAGTGTGAAATGAAGAATTTAACCACGTGCGTTAAAATGTGTTACGACATGGGTATGATACTACAGGCAGGAGCCTGTATTTGTTAAATAATTCCAGGGAGAATAGATGCTCGACTAATAATGCTAGCCAGTGTACAATGTGGACAGAGCGACGAGTCAATGTGTTTTGAATATTTATGTAGAGTCACGGATAACGTGAAAGAACAGTAAACTTTTCCATCAAGGTTAGATAATATTATGTCCAGACATTTGTCGTCTGAAATTTGAGATTGCTGTCAAATTCGCAATATTTTGCTACTCGCAGCGGGGTATATTTTTCTGGTAATTCCGAGTTTGTTTTGCGCATTTCTATCCTTATTAATTTCCAGTAGGCCGCGATGGTGGGACCCAGTTTGTTATTGTTTTCTTTCTGAGTGCACCTTTTACCGTATTTGTGGGACGCAAGCGTATGTGAATTATTTATATTTGATGTGTTGTAAATAGATAAGTGTAGCTAGTTTTGTTTTGATTTCTGTATTTTTTTTGATCGGAGCAGTGTTTCTCCGTTAGTTAACGTAATGATGTAAATTAGATGTTAGATGTTAGGTTTATAGGTCATCGATTCTGTCACAGTTGAAATAGTAGTGGTATGCTCATACCAGGCATCTAAGTAATTACCAAACTTTCTTTTAAAATCCACTACATTTTTATTTTGAAATGAAGCGATCTTTAAATAAACCAATTGTATAAAACTGCCGCAATAAATGGTAAATAAGATGGTATCTGCCTCCATCTAGTGGTGATACCACAAATATGAATTTATAAATGAAATGCAGTTAGCGGCAAAGTCAATAGAAATTTTAATGTACAAAGATCGCTGTCATTCGATAATGTTAACATCAGGCACTTGGCCTAAATTTTGTTTTTATTTTAAGAGTCCAGTCTATCACAGGCAAGCAAGTGGAGTCTAACATGTAGATGAGTGGTTGGATACACTCAGAGTGATGTTTCGATAATTGATTTGTTTAATCAGGAGGTGTTGTATAAGACAACAGTTATGTAGGAAATGAAAGTGATGTTCATGGTTGTTTTGTTCTGTTTCGAAGAACTATTTCCTTAAGTGATACACTTGCTTAGTGCAGTCCATGTTTATTAAAATTTGGGTATTTTTCCCAAATGAGCAACATGTGTTAAACATTTAATAACTCTTATAAGTCAGTGGATTGATCGACGTAACAGAATTTAATTTACTTTATTGTGAGTCTATTTATTAATTTGGATATCTGAGAGATAGTTTCTCTGTTATATATTTTGTATTTCAAGAAGGTGGTTTTTCTGACCAGAGTTTTAATGGAGTCATTTTTTTTTCAACTTGAAGTCAATGTCAAGATAGTCTGGAATATTTAATTAAGGTGTTGACCTTCAGTCAGTTTATTTAGGCAGTTTATGTTTGTTTTGGAAGGCAGACCTTCAATTTTAAATATTTTATTAGTCTCTTTTATTTCATTTGTTTACATTTTCACTAGTTCAGTTTACGTTTCATTTCAGCATTTTTTGCATTTTATTTGAATAAATTAGTCTTTTATTTAATTTTAATTCAGTCTTGGGTACCGTCATTTTAGTTAGTTTACCCCTTCTTTTCATCTCCCTCACTCCTCTATCAGCGGGTGGCCTCTCCGGGGATATCGAACGGGCACGACTGAGAAGAAGAGTCTACATGCAGCGGTGAGTATGATGTATATGTCATTTATTATAGGAGCAGCCGGCGCAAAGAAGAAAGAAGAGATCACCGCGGTTGGTGCCTTAAAAGGGCACAATATAGGTACCCCTTTCATCTCCTATAGTGAGATAACTAGGGGACGGACGTTGTTGAAATGTTATCTCTTACCCTTTGCATTAGAACGTTGCTCAGTAGTACATAAACTCATTCTGCGAGGAAAGGATATTAACGCCTTTTTATTTTGCATTCTTTTGCATTTTTGCCGATTTGTGATGAACGGTCATTATTTCATCTTTGAAGAAGGTGTTTGGTCAATATTCAACATTTTGAAGAATGTTTAGATCATTTTATATTTTTAAAATTTAAGCATGTATTCTTTATTGTCAGACTGATAAAATCTCCAAGTGGCAATATAAAAAATTATAAAGTTTTCTTACGGTTAAATTTGCCAAAAATCTTTTATGGCCAGGCAAACTGAGTAGCAGTTGTCGGTGACTAAAAAGGGCAAGGAAATGATTTATAATTGTGAGTCTTATGTATTCAAGATAAGTGCAGAAACACAATAAAGAACTCTTATAATTAGGAAAACGTATTTCCTAACGTGTCCCAAGCACCATCCTTCGCACCTGCCTCTACAGCCAGGCAATCACCCCCGCCTATCTCAATGCCAAGAAAAAACTGAAAAAGAGAAGGGATAGGAAACAACAGTTAATTTTCCGCTTCAGTACTGTATTGATGTGCAAAACAAATGTCATGAAATTTCGCATTTTGTTTTGTACGTATATTTGGCATTTTGTAGAGTTGATACATTTGTAATTTAGTTTTACCGACAAGGACCACAGTTGCTGAATGGTTAAGTTATGATATTTTTACTCATATACGAAATCGAACAATCAATATCTTAGCTCAGCTTTTTGAACATTTCGTAATTTTCTGCCTCAGGTGCATGTTCATTTTCCAAGAGAAAAATTCAACATCACTATCAACAAATTCCCCTCTCAAACATTGCATTTAATATATTATATCGCCTTCAACGCTGCCAATAAAATATTTAACCCTTTTTCTGTAGGTAATTTTACAATGGTAAACTCCTTTAATTCTCCACTCTGCTTATCCTCCTCCTTCATTTTAATTTACCTTTACAATCAATCAATCAATCAATCAATCAATCAATCAATCAATCAATCAATCAATCAATCAATCATCTGCATTTGGGGCTGTTGACCAGGTAGCAGATTCCCTATTAATTATTTACCTAGTCTTTTCTTAACTGATTTCAAAGAACTTGCAAATTTATCGAACATTTCCCTTCATAAATTATTCCATTCCCTTAAGTTTATTCCTCTTCGTATAAATGAATATTTGCCCTTATTTGTTCCCTTGAATTCCAAATTTATCTTCGCATTGTGATCTTTTCTATTTTTAAAAACTCTGCCAAAGCTTATTCGTCTACTAACGTCATTCCACGGCATCTCCACTGACAGCTCACAACATAACCTACCGCTTAGTCGAGCAGTTTGTCTCGTCACTCCCAAGTCTTCCCAGCCCATAGTTTGCAACAGTTTCGTATCGCAACCCCTATGTCGGAAATCACCCAGAACAAATCGTGCTGTTTTCCTTTGGATATCTTTTCTAGTTCTCTCATCTAGTATTCCTGGTGTTGATCCATCACACTGGAACCACATTCTTATAAGTGGGGTCTTATCAGACACTTATAAGCTTTCTCATTTATACTGCTATAACCCATAAATACCCATATAAACATACGAAGACACCTGCAACTTTTATTTGTAAGCTCGTTAATGTGTTAATGTTAATGTGTTAATCCTATGAAGATCTTTCATTATACTAAACCGGGTGAGTTGGCGTGCGGTTGGGGCGCGCAGCTGTGAACATATATATCCAGGAGATTGTGTGTTCGAACCCTACTGTCGGCAGGTCTGAAGATGATTTTCGATTTTCGCACCAGGTTGTATTTTAATTAAGACCACGGCCGTTTCCTTCCCATTCCTAGGCCTTTTCTATCCCATCCTCGCCTAAGACCTACCTGTGTCGCTGCAAAGTAAAATAAATTGTAAGGAAAAAACTAACACCTATATACTTCCAGTGATCCCCGTCAGTCAATACTCCTTCAATAGAATTAAAATAAAGAGGACTTTTGGTGAAACTTAGCCTACAACCTGATATTTCATCCGGTTTACCGTCATTCCCTTGTCTTCTGTCGTCTCACAGCAGTGTCCAGGTCGTTTTTCAGTCGCCCCTGTAAGGGGCTGCCTGGCCTAGGCGATCAAGGCGTGCTCGGTTCGCCCGGAAGGACGTGGGTTCGAATCCCCGTCAGGAAGTCGTAAAAGATTTCCACTTCCGGAGGTGCATAAGGCCCTGAGGTTCACTCAACCTACACCAAAAATGAGTACCAGGTTAATTCCTGGGGGCAAAGGTGGCCGGGCGTAGAGCTAACCTCTCCACCCCGTCACGTGCCGAAGCCTTTACCTTCCACTCCTCCAAGGGCCTCATGGCCTGTACGGAGGTGACTTTGCTTTTTTCTTTGCCTTGCTTTCACAATCCTGTAACTTATTTACTATTCTAAACAGTACAACATCACTATTATTATTTATTTATCGTGTGATTAAAGGAGGAATATCAGCTATTTACTAAATACACTGACTGACAGAGCAAATGCAACACCAAGAAGGAGTGGTTCGAAAGGGATGAAAGTTGGGAAAAAAACAGAGACGGCACGGACGAATAATTGATGTTTATTTCAAACCGATATGCAGGTTACACAATGCGCACGGCATCGACTCAGTAGGATGTAGGACCACCGCGAGCGGCGATGCACGCAGAAACACGTCGAGGTACAGAGTTAATAAGAGTGCGGATGGTGTCCTGAGGGATGGTTCTCCATTCTCTGTCAACCATTTGCCACAGTTGGTCGTCCGTACGAGGCTGGGGCAGAGTTTGCAAACGGCGTCCAATGAGATCCCACATGTGTTCGATTGGTAAGAGATCCGGAGAGTACGCTGGCCACTGAAGCATCTGTAAACCTCGTAGAGCCTGTTGGGAGATGCGAGCAGTGTGTGGGCGGGCATTATCCTGCTGAAACAGAGCATTGGGCAGCTCCTGAAGGTACGGGAGTGCCACCGGCCGCAGCACATGCTGCACGTAGCGGTGGGCATTTAACGTGCCTTGAATACGCACTAGAGGTGACGTGGAATCATACGCAATAGCGCCCCAAAACATGATGCCGCGCTGTCTAGCGGTAGGGCGCTCCGCATTTACTGCCGGATTTGACCTTTCTCCACGCCGACGCCACACTCGTCTGCGGTGACTATCACTGACAGAACAGAAGCGTGACTCATCGGAGAACACGACGTTCCACCATTCCCTCATCCAAGTCGCTCTAGCCCGGCACCATGCCAGGCGTGCACGTCTATGCTGTGGAGTCAATGGTAGTCTTCTGAGTGGACGCCGGGAGTGCAGGCCTCCTTCAACCAATCGACGGGAAATTGTTCTGGTCTATATTGGAACAGCCAGGGTGTCTTGAACATGCTGAAGAATGGCGGTTGACGTGGCGTGCGGGGCTGCCATCGCTTGGCGGCGGATGCGCCGATCCTCGCGTGCTGACGTCACTCGGGCTGCGCCTGGACCCCTCGCACGTGCCACATGTCCCTGCGCCAACCATCTTCGCCACAGGCGCTGCACCGTGGACACATCCCTATGGGTATCGGCTGCGATTTGACGAAGCGACCAACCTGCCCTTCTCAGCCCGATCACCATACCCCTCGTAAAGTCGTCTGTCTGCTGGAAATGCCTCCGTTGACGGCGGCCTGGCATTCTTAGCTATACACGTGTCCTGTGGCACACACTCTCAAGTTCATAAAAAGTATTCGTAATACTATGTCCAGATGCTTAACGGCTTCTTGTGTTAGGTTGTGGAGTTCTTTCATTGAGCTTTGAGGGGACATTCGAGCACTATATGATCCATATTTGTCGCAGTCGCAATGAGGAGATAACTTTTTTCTTTTTTTGCTTGGGGGCTTTACGTCGCACTGACACAGATAGGTCTTACGGCGACGATGGGATAGGAAAGGCCTAGGAGTTGGAAGGAAGCGGCCGTGACCTTAATTAAGGTACAGCCCCAGCATTTTGCCTGGTGTGAAAATGGGAAACCACGGAAGACCACCTTCAGGGCTGCCGACAGTGGGATTCGAACCCCCTATCTCCCGGATGTAATAGGAGAGGACTTCCATCCCCACTTGTTCAGTATTGCTCCGCATATTCCCTGGCCAGTCCTTATCCTATTCAGTGCACACCACTGTTCTCGAGGTGAATGAAAGCCCGCGGGCTGCTCTCAAGAAGTTTTAATTAAGTAATGATGTGTCAGGGAGTTTTGGCTCCGCCACTAATTGTTCCATGCATCTAGTATTTTGAAGTGATTGTCTTGCAGATTGATTGCTGTTCGTCGCGATGGTTGTCTGGACTTTAACTGCTGCTGTAATAATACTGGACAATCTGAATGTATTGGTAACAGTGGTTTTTTGTTTCCAATTTCCTTCCATGTGTTCAAGCAATGACTGAGATCTCCTGGGGGGGGGGGGGGTTGCTCACGTTCACAGAATTTATCTCCTCATTACTCTGCACGTGTCCCACGGGTAGTGCTAAGCGAGCAACAATAATCATGATGAGACCGAACTGTCTTAAACGACCTCTCAGTCAAAGATTAAGGAGAAAAAAATACCCGAATATGTCCCTCTCAGGACCCTCAAGTTCGTAAGTTTGGACAAATACGGTAGAGACAATACACGACACTGAGCGAGATATCGAGGGACAGCTATTAGAGCTCACTCTAGCGGATAGACCTGAACAGTACTGATTCTGTCATAAGAGCACGTGTATTTTTGTGTGAAGTGTTTGGTGTTATTTATGCATTTTCAGTGAGTTGACATAATTAAATAGTAGCGTGTGTCATTCCTTGATATCTCCTCTTAACATGAGGGGAAAGGTATGTGCTGTGTTTGGCTGCAGTAATTACGAAATAGAGAAAAATGCGCGCTCGTTCTTCAGGTTCCCTCGTGACAAGAACATGTAAGTAATATTGTGTTTGCATATATATTCTTCCAGTGACAGAGATTTTTATAGTACTTTATAATATTCTGACCTGCTCGACCCATGTTTTAATGGGCTTAAAATATAATACGCATATTTTATTGTATAGTGCAGCAGTTAACCTTCAATACCGATGTGTTGTTGTAGGTGTGATCTGTGGGTTTTCAAATGTCACAGAAGTGATTTGGATAAGGTGTACAAGAAAGAAGGGACGTTACGCTTGTATAAGAATTATAAGATCTGTTCAGATCATTTCCAGGCCAGCGACTTAAAAAATCCTCGACTATACAGCCAAGGGAATGTTACAGTTTTACTCTAATTGTACGTAAATATTCCTCAAAGCATCACTATCGAAAACATTTTCAAACTTTTCTTTCTTTTATCCCTCTTCTCAGATTAGAGCCGGGATTTTATAGATTTTCTTTCTGTTAGTAGGCTTCATGTTAAGAGGAAAATTGTCCAGCTATTAAATGTTAATTCATTGCATCATATGTGTAAGGAATGTGCCGATATTTTTATTGACAAATGTCTTAATGTGATGATACATTGTTTTTAAATGAGGAAAAAAGACAAATCCAACCGTAAAATTTCAGGCAGGAATGCTAAAGCTAAAAAAGTTATGCATAAATGAAAGATCAAGCCATTTCACAGCAGTCCATTTCACACCTTGTTTATATGTCTAATTTCAGTCTTTGAATAATAATCTTTTAAATAATTCTTCATTCATTTATCCAGAATTGCTTTAGCAACTTCGAAGTTAATATCTCAATACCACTTTCTTTGTAGACGTAATTTATTTATCCATTTCCGTATATACATTTCCATTGATATTTGAATTTCGCGCGATTTGTTCAGGTCAAGTCACTAGGAGCGCCACCGTCGAATTGTCTCCCATTTTAGCAAGGCGAAATCCGTAAGTGTCGTGTATTGTCTCTACTGTATTTGGTTTGGACCATCAATACAAATTTACCAACCCAACGTAGAGGGTATAAGCAGAGCAGAATGTGAATATTTATTCAAAAGCTTGAATAATCATCATATTGACATCATCTTACTCCACGAAACCCATGCTGAAGATGACTGACATACATATTTTGACAAACACTTCGAATATTAACTTTCAAACGCTTCAAAATGTCTTTCGACAAAGACGGGTCACCTAACTCCTGCAATATATCGTGCAATAAAGCATCCGTCCGCGTTTCTTTTGCATTAGCAAACCAAACATAGAAAAGTGTTCGACGCGACATTTCCACAGCCATCCTATAAATAAGTAAAATTGTATGAGCGTTGCAAAAATTCGCAAACAAACAGAGGTGTTTTGTTCAGCTGATGAGTTACTCGTTCCTAAACATGAATTGAAACACCTGTATAATGCGATTAAAATGCAAGTACAAACTGACTTAAGAATATGTTACACTCAGATTTATACATGATATATTCTCATGCTGCTCACGGTTGAGTTTAGTAACACAGGAAAGAAACGTTGTATGCAAACTTACCTCTAACGCACATAAAAACATATATGACACACATTCAGTGGTAACAATAGAAAAACGACCGCATTCATCGAGTAAACGCAGACGTATGATGCGCCCGCATGGTAAACCTGATCTGCGCAACCCAGGTGATAGGCCGTTCGGATCTTTTTTCCTGTTGTTCGGCGCGACTTCGTCGAAAACAAACATTATTTCGTGGAAGTATGGCGTGTCTACTCTACGAAAAAGGAACTGGTTTATATGAGTAGTCAGGTACGAAAAGTAACTTTTGGCCAGATATATTATGCAAATATCATACTGTGCGCCGTACCATTGACATCAGCGCATCCGGGATTCAACCATTTGGTGACAAACGACTGTACCATTTCACCGACAGAGCAACGATCGACTGAATTGAAATATTTCAGTATTGATAGAACTGTCGTAGTCGGCCGAGTTTCTCCTCTGAGAAAGCGGAGCAAAATATTCGTGAAACGTCAAGATTCCATACAGTTAGCTTATTTCGCGTTGCAAAAACCCAAAAGATACTTTCTACATAAACGAAAAAACAAAACAAAATAAAACATTCCTCAATGAATCATAATCTTCTACTCCACAGTACAGTATACTCTCAATAATCCACTATTCTCGGAGCCGGAGCGGTGCCCAACTACTAGAAAAGCCGAATTGTTGGGTGAATTGCAGTGGGATTGGAAGGCAACTTTTCACCCGATATCGACAAAAAACGCAGACAAAATCGTTTTTTCTAATTTGTTCACCATTCGTCATTACCACGAAAGTCATCTTTGCCTGTCATTTGTTTTTAGAATGAGTTGACTTTTCTTTTAAGAATATATGAGTTAATGGGTGCGTTCCGACTACGTTACTGAAGAAATATGCACGGAGCTGAGTCGAGCACTGAACCAACTCACCGGCTTTTTAGACGATCAAGTTTTACATCGGCCTAACCAGACTCAGACTTGAATAAGCTTGAGTGGAGCTTTAAATGTAGGAAAGATGAAAACACAGTTTTAATTCAAGAGGGTAAATTGGGGCAAATATTCATTTATGGGGCGAGGAATAAGGATTGGAAGATTTTATCAATGGGAAATGTTCGATAAATTCGACATTGTCCTTTGAACATTTTTAAGAAAAAGCTAAGTGAACACAATTGATATTAAATATACCACATAGGCGACAGTCCTAAATGCTATAATTGATTATTGTTTGAATGACCAGACGGCCGTTTTAACCTCACCTGGCTCACCCTAGTTGGGTTGGATACTTTGAGAGAGGTGCAGAATTTCTGGCTCAGTGTAGCTCACGTACATCACTAGCAGGTGTTTACAGCCAAGGAAATTGTACAGTCGACCTTTTCTAGAGTAATTGAAAGCGCTCTTTGTATTTAGTGCACTTCATTTGATGTTCAACGTCATTAACACATGCGTAAAAGTCCTTGCACTCCAGATCGGTTGAAAACGTCAAGTTTCAAATAATATTTAATCTTCCGGGCTATTAACAGATACTCAGTAAAAGAAATTATTTGCCTCTAAACGTATAAGTTTCCTAAAATAAAATCAGTTTCCCTTATTCACAGATCTGTAATGGGCTTAACATGTAATGTGACCATTTAAAAAATCAATACAAAATAAATTATCTGGAATTAAACACGTTCTTCTACGCTCAATTCCAATCATGCACGCGTCCTGTTAATTGCGGAGAGATGATGAGCACTCAGTAGACCTCATCGTCCATTTTATTAGGGAGAATGGATTTTATTTATCGTGCTTCAACGTGGATTTTCTATACATACATACATACATACACACATACATACATACATACATACATACATACATACATACATTCATACATACATTATCATTTTAGACTGTTATACTTCCCAGCGTTCAGTCTGCAAGCCTCTGTGAATTTACTAAACGTCGCCACAATCCTCTATTTGCAACTAATGCTGTGGCCTCGTTTTGTTCTATACCTCTTATCTTTAAATCGTTAGAAGCTGAGTCTAACCATCGTGGTCTTGGTCTCCCTCTACTTCTTTTACCCTCCATAACAGAGTCCATTATTCTCCTAGCTTCATCCATCAATTTAATTCCTATATTAGCCTTTATATCCTCATTCCGAGTACCTTCTTGTCATTGTTCACACCTGCTTGTACCAGCAATCATTCTCGCTACTTTCAGGTCTGTTACTTCTAACTTATGAATAAGATATCCTGAGTCCACCCAGCCTTCGCTCCCGTAAAGCAAAGTTGCTCTGAAAACAGACCGATGTAAAGATAGTTTTATCTGGGAGCCGACTTATTTCTTACAGAATACTGCTGATCGCAACTGCGAGCTCACTGCATTAGCTTTACTACACCTTGATTCCACCTCACTTACTATATTACCATCCTGGGAGAACACACAACCTAAATACTTGAAATTATCTACCAGTTCTAGCTTTGCATCACCAATCTGACATTCAATTCTGTTGAATTTCTTACTTACTAACATCAGTTTAGTCTTCTAACGGCTAATTTTCATACCATACTCATTGCACCTATTTTCAAGTTGCAAGATATTAAACTGCAGGCTTTCGGCACAGTCTGCCATTATGACCAAGTCGTCAACATAGGCCAGACTGCTTACTACATTTCCACCTAAGTGAATCCCTCCCTGCCATTTATACCTTTCAGCAGATGATCCATGTAAACTACGAACAACAAAGGTGAAAGATTACAGCCTTGTCTAACGCCTGTAAGTACCTCGAACCAAGAACTCATTCTACCATCAATTCTCACTGAAGCTCAGTTGTCAAGTGATTGATTTTAATAATCTACCTTAAATTCCATAGTCCCCCAGTATTGCGAAAATCTTTTCTCTCGGTACAATGTCATAAGCTTTCTCTAGATCTATGAAACACAACTGCCTATTCCTCTCGTAGCATTTTTCAATTACCTGCCGCATACTTAAAATCTGATTCTGACAGCCCCTCTGTGGTCTGAAACCACACTGGTTTTCATCGAACTTCTTCTCAACCACTGATCGCACCCTCCCTTCCAAGATGCCAGTGAATACTTTGCCTGGTGTACTAATCAATGAGATACCTCGATAGTTGTTGCAATCCTTCCTGTTCCCTTGCTTATACATAGGTGCCATTACTGCTTTTCTCCAATCTGAAGGTACCTTACCAACACTCCATGCTAATTTTACTACTCTATGAAGCCATTTCATCCCTGCCTTTCCACTATACTTCACCATCTCGTATTTGTTTTTAATTTTTATGTTATTTAGTTTTTATTTGTATATTTTAATGTGTATTTTACTTTAAATTGGAGTGATATTCACTTCAAAGACAATGCCTTGTTCCATTTTAATCTATTTTAATATTAATTTGTAAGAAAATAAGGCATTGCGAGTTAGATCCACTGATTACTTTAAATTCATGATCATATTTTCATCACTGTATTTGTTTTAAATTCTAATCAGTGAATACATTTTACGTTTTAATAATTATTACATTTCGTTGTACCTCTTACCATTAGGGGCCGATGACCTAGAGGGTAGGTTTCTTTAAACAACAATCAGCAGCAGCAGCAGCAGCAGCAGCAGCAGCATTAGCAGCACCATAGAGATATTATTGTCTAGGCTTAACTAAGCTCACTTGTGAAGTGACATCATGCTGTGAGCCAGCGCGGAACGAAATGTACTGATTGGTTCACAGGGAGCTACGTTGCAGAACTCTGGTGCAAAATACTTGCTCCACTATTGGGACTTTGTAGTCTGCCTCTCACCTGTTCCACATGCAGCGGTTTATATATATATATATATACAGAAGTCTCGGTTTTTGCCCTGTTTTTTATATATCGTAGATGGTTGTTCGTACAACACTAAATCATTCTCTTTTGCACCTCGATCCAGTTTCTTAAGTGCGGTATGTTATACTTTTCACTACAATGAGTCGCAATTCAAATACAGATGTTTCAATACATTCTGTCACACACCAAAAAGCGGGATTTCAGGACGTGCTCGACTAATAAACAGATGGATTGTGGAGATTGTACTGTACATTTTATGTGAACACTTGTACTGTTAAATGTAAATCTCTTGTAAGTGTAGAATTTAACAGAACGTTATTCATATTCCCCATTAATATAATAACTTGGCCATCTCTGAAAATTCGGAATCATCCATCAAGAACATGTATTAAATCCGTAATTTAAAATCGTGTTTCGGTGAGCAGAGCAGCATGAACCAGATCAAGCCAAGGAATATGGATTACTACGAGAGCAGAACTAGATATTTGCGGTCGGTATGTACGGGATCGGATGCTTCGAATGTGCTCACAAGAGAATGTGGCAGAACCTGAAACACATACGAGCAAAAACACCAATCACTTCACTGTGTTACATTCCAGTCAAGCTGATCTTGTCTTATAATAGATCTGAGAAATGTACTAATGAGCCAAGTAATTAAACTCGAATATTCTCGTTCATTCTTGGACTTCTGCTGGGTATTACTGTACATAAAATTGAATATCCGAAGAGAAACACTTTGTGTGTGTGACGGGGGGGGGGGGGGGGGGGGCTGGCGGTGGCGGTACTACGGGGAGAGGGAAGGGTTAAACTATGGCATAATTAAAAGAAGATACCCTATGGAGGGGAGTATTGAGAATTATATGGTCAATTTAGTAATCCCAATGTTGTGTATGAGAGTTGGAACGTCAATAACTGAAGTTATGAAACATTTAGCTTTTCATTTCTCAAAATAATAGAAACATTTCTAAGTAAATTGTAGTACGCCTATGGTAATTGAACTAATTCTAGAAATACGTTTTTTAAACGTATTAAATTAGAGGCCCTAAATACACCTATCTGTGTCGGTGCGACGTAAAGACAATTGCAAAAAAAGAAAGTGCATTGTTGAACATTTCACAAGAGCCTAATGGCATCGTCCCAGACTTCTCAACAGGGCGACTGTGGTTCGAATCCCGGTTGTTTAAGTGAGATTTTTGGAAAGTCACGGCCCTGTGGTGTGAATATCTCGTACAAATTTGCTTTCTGAGACATGCTGGTATATTCAAAAGAGAATGACATAGAAATAAATGGTTCTTACTAATGTGTGGAAGACACGTTTCTTTGTTTTCAATATTATCATAACAAGAATGGTCGTCTTATTTGTTGGAAAAAGTGTTTGAGTGCGAGTTCATGTCTTCTACGATCACAACTGTCATCTTTAGGGTCTTTCAGTAAAATAGAAACTTGTAACTCACAAACTAACGGACCTATAGTATGACAATTATTAAAAGAATTAAACTGAGCCACTGAACTGGGATCATTGCAAATATGATGACAAATTAGAAAAAAATATTTCTTCTGCTTAAAAATTGCCTGGAGTGGGAAACATAGAAATGATTGTCAAATCATGAAAGTAAATTAATTCTAGAACTTGAAATAAATGCCTAAAATACTGTGTTACAGCTCTGGTGGTAGATTTTTCATTCCAGACTGCTCAAATCAAGTAAAGTTCTTACTCTACAGAAATCAAGTAAATAATTATACTGGATTTACGTACAACTAAGTAATTTGACGGAAATTCCAAGTTACCGGGATTTTGTCCCTGAGTTCTTTTACATGGCGGCAAATCTACCGACACGAGACTGACGTATTTGAGCACATTTAAGTACTGTACCATTGAAGTGAGTTGGGATCTAAATCGCCAACTTGGGCTCAGAAAGCGAGCGCTCTACTTTATGGACCACTCAGCCCGCTTACAGAATTCAGTTATGGGCCTGGTAAGTAGCCACTACATCAAGATAGTGCCAGAAGGATCATATGAGTCTTCTTTCCACTTCGAACGTCTTTGCCGCAATAACCTCCTGGAGGGAAATTATGTATATGGAGACTGGCTTTGATGACGTTATGTTACTGTTGCTTCATATGTGGTTCTTGGAATATACTGTAATGTTAAACAGCCTCACGTATATAGTACATGAGAAGTCTCTCTGACATGTTATCTTTGTGACTGTGGTGTATATACCATGTATTTATAATTCTCCTCAGGGGCTCTCATTTTTTTTAGAGAGACGTAGTGATATCAGAGTGTGAAGTTGCTTCTTCTCCTATTATATGTGCCACGCTCCTCTCTTTCACAGTTCCTACTAAGCTTCCTTAGTCATTTCTTCTGAGAAGAATGACGTTAGGTTTGCTAGGTGTAAGGATTCTTTCATACCGTCATACCTCTTACCTTTCTTCAGCCTATACCTTAATTCTTTGATGATCGGATTCCTTCCGGTTCTCCTATGGTTGTAGTCAAAATCAAAGTATACCGGTAATTCATCTGATTTCTCCGACTTTTTTATAGATTTAGATTTGGTTTCAAGTATAAATGAAGAACATTTGTGAAGTAAAAATATTTCTGATGTAAATGGATCACCTGTAAATTGGTGTCCTTCTAGAAGAATATTAATATATGAACATAGAAATTCGTTATGCAGTAACATTTCAAATTAATTTGCATATTAGTGTTGATTGGGGTTACAACTAGAAACTGTCCTACGATATCGGCGACACATTTAGTATGACTAACAAAATTAATTTTTAAAACTCACCAGTAGGAGGATAGAGTAAACTTGGACGTCAAAATTGACATGCAGGTAGCTTAAATGGCATCAAACCGAAAGCCTGTACACGGTAGCTGAATCTACAAGATTTATTACGTTTTTATTATTCTTTCTCATGAAATCATGAACTATAGAATATGATTTATCACAAATTAAACCTATTTACTAATTGAGATATACACATGAAAACAACAAATAAGTGCCGGGCTGAGTGGCTCAGACGGTTAAGGCGCTGGCCTTTTAACCCCAACTTGGCAGGTTCGATCCTGGCTCATTCCGGCGGTATTTGAAGGTGCTCAAATACGACAGCCTCGTGTCGGTAGATTTACTGGCACGTAAAAATAACTCCTGTGGGACTAAATTCCGGCACTTCGGCGTCTTCGGAGACCGTAAAAGTAGTTAGTGGGACGTAAAGCAAAATAACATTAATTCATTAATTAACAAATATGTGGTTACTGAAATCAAATATCCGAGGGGCAGACAGCAACGGTTGTACACAGATAGAGATGACGCCTACAGGGCAGATGAAGTGGCATATGACGGACATTTTCGGACATGCGGGTTAACTTTCGTTGTTAAGTCATTCTATCTTTCGGCTAGTTTCCCTTTTAGTTTCTCGAACCTTAAATTTTAAGCTAAATATTATATACATTGGAAAATGAAGTATTTTTATACCAATGGAAACTCTATAACTAGGGAAATGGAAAATTAAAGGCAGTAAGTGTGGCTCACTGAGTATTATTGCTAATTACGAAAGATTGCTAGTCTGTCAATGATGAGCTCAGCCAGAAGGTAATTTATACTTTTAACAGAAGTCGTACTTAAGGAGAAACATGTTGAATGCTTGTTTTCATTGACCCTTCTCATTTACAAACGCGATAAAGTGACAGTAAACTAGTTTAATTGCTCCAATTATTGTGTAATAAAACTACTCCAAGCTACAAGTGGCTGTAGCCTATGACTTGATTGGTCTTATTATCATTATCATTCATGCTTTTATTTTTATTTAATTTCTCTCAAGATTATATGGCAGTAACGTCTATTTTAAGTGCTAGCCAAGAAATGTATTTTCGTGTCCTGTTCCTGTCACTTCCGTCCTCTTCACTACCATCAATGAGTCTCCAAGTCTGCCTGAAACTTTCCAGTACAGTAGAGGTATGTTGTCATTTTTGTTCCCCTCAATTTGCAACTAAACAAATTCCACATACAGTGAAAAAGTCTAAATGATAATGTTCTTGGGGGCATCGTTGACTTGTTTTGAACCAACGAAAACGACAGTCAGAAAGAGGCAATGGAATATAGTCTCAGCTATTCTGTTACTACTGATATGAGCTCGTGGTGAATTATTTCAAAAACTTGTACATCAAATGTTTTTCTATTATTGAGCTTCTGGAGGGACACAAGCAGATAAATTCCAAGATTTCTTTGCGATTTGTGCGCAATAATGTATATAAACACGTAGTTCAGGACGTAGGTACATTAGGGCTAAAGGGCTCAATTTCAGATTTTCAGGTATCTTTGATACACTTCGCATCGTTAGACTTATAAATCACACTGTAAATCTTTCCTCTGTAATCTTGTTATTTTTTTCTTCTTCATCTACTTGTATCCGTTCTGTCTCTCTGCGTCGAGTCTACCAGCTACTTACTATATGTATCCTGTTTATACGTCTGGCATTTATTTTTTATTTTCTGAATTTCAACGTTACACCCAACGTCGTTAATTATTACTACGTAGCCTAGCACAGCGAACAGGCAACTTATTTACTGGATCCATGCCTACTGGATTTTCTTTCAAGGCCAATTTCATCCGGCTTTAAGACGCAAGAAACGCGCCCTCTCTCCTCCCGTAAACAAGCCTACAAATTCCAGCATTTTCCCGGGTTTACGAGAGACATCTATTTGATATTGGTGCCCTAACTGAGGCTCAGTAACTAGCCATTCGCCCTCCTCCTTTCTCAAATGGGCTTGGGACCGGCTATAGTGTTGTAACCTTAATCATTTAGTTTGATTAGCAAATTTTGTATAAGATGCTTTGTCGTAATGACAGGCTATAGGAATGGGATGTAATTGAACTGAATTTTTAAATACAGGATAAAACGCCAGGAGGTGACTGGAGCGATGATAAGGAGGTTAGTAGCCAAGAAATGTGATTCAACAGACACATCTCGCTTGGACCTAAAGAATGTATTGGTTGCGTGACGGGCCGATGACCTCGATGTTAGGCCCCTTTAAACAACAAGCATCATCATCACAAGGACTTAAAGAATATTTCCCTTTCAATTTAACACCGACTTAAGACTGACCTAAGCAACGTTAAAATGTTGTGATAACATTTCTGAAAAATTTTATAATCTCTAGATTACACCTGTTCAGTCATGCCACCACATGTGTAGCAGAGCTACTTTCCCTTCCGCGTATTTCGGCTAGCAGGAATTAATTTTATTTAGTTTTTTCTTTGTTTCCTATTTTTACAATATTTCGTTTGCCTCTCATAACTAAGGTTAACATTTTGGATGACATAACTTGGAATATTTTTAGCTCATTATTCACATTACATATACATTAAATTCCAAAAGGAAATGGAAAGCGGGTACAGGCACAGTGTATGGCAAAATAAATGTAAAATAATCGATGTATTCCACACTAATGCCTAGTGCTCACGGTAAAATGTTTCGTAAAATTTGTTTTACAATTAATTTTATACAAATTTTGGTGAAAACAAGTTGTGTTGCTCACGGCAAAATTATTTTATAAAATCCGTGGAAGCATCGGGATGGCCATCTATGAACTCACTTCTGAACTAAGATGTGTATGTGCTAAACTTTTAAACCAACAATCAGCTGTTCAACTTAGAGTGTGTTTGAGAGTATGACTCCAATAAACAAATCAAAACTTGCTGCTTTAGCTGCAATTATATGTTGTACAGTGGTAAAAAGGAAGAAAAGAAATGCCAGGAAATGTTGGACTCGGGATTGGATCAAAAGAAGAGAAGAAGGTAGAGGATTACTGTCCTTGGTCGAAAATTATTTGAGGTTAGAAGACCAGCATTCATATAGGAATTCAGCGATTGTGTTTTCTGCCTCTCTTCTTGCATTTATTTTGCGGTAAAGTGGCGTTTTAACTTCTTACGAACAAGGATATTTCTGGTATTCGTCCAGTAAAACACTAACAGCTTCCTTAGTCCACCAGGATCCAGCCATTTTAAAAAGAAGTGTTTGTTTACAATCGAGCTTCACAACCTTCTCACGACGTAGCGCCAGCATCATCGTGATGTCAGCTTCGCTGATTGGTTAGTTTTGGAAAATTAATTTTACGGAATAGAACATGTCCTATTTTGTGAAAAGTTTTATCAAAGGTTCTATAAAACTTGAATTTGACCGTGAGCAACATAAATTTTATAAAATAAAATTATTGTACAATAAATTTGACAGAAAATTTTACCATGAGCAACAGGCGCAAGTATTTATTGCAAACACTTGCAGGATGCACTTAGTACGGTATTGGAACACCCGTAGCAAGGAGGCAGGTGGCGATACGGTCGGCATAGAGTCATACAGACGTCGGATATTCTTTTGAAGAAGATCCTGCCACAACTGGCGAAACTGACGCTATAAATCTGCGGTAGTTGCCCTTGGCTGAAGCTGCCTTCCATTCAGGTTCCAGACGTTCTCAATGGGTGAGAGGTCAAGAGACCTTTATGGCCAAAGAAGCATGTGGACATCACCAAGGCAGGCCAGATGTATCCTTACTGTGTGAGATCGGACATTATTCAACTGGAAAACCGCACTGATGAGCTGCATCAGGATGGGAAGCACACACGGTCGCAAAATTTCCTGGGCATATCGCCGCACCGCCCGGGGTTCCTTCAATCACCACCAGTGGGGAGCGGGAATCGTAGGAAATGGCATCCCACATCATCGCTTAGAGTACTGTGCTGCTCTGCAACTAAGCGTGGATCACTGTGTTGACCAGATCGTCTCCAGACTCGAATTTGATGGTCGTCTGTATCGATACAGAGCCATGACCTGTTGCTAAACACTATTTGTCACCAATCCGCAAGATTGATTGATTGAATACATTGCTGTCCGTTCCTGGTATAAGTTCAGTCATGCTCGGCGATGCTCATATCGTGATAGTAGATGTAGTAAGGGACGCCGCAACGACAGATCCTGTTCTGCTAGCCACGTAGATATGGTGCTGATGGACATCGGGGTATCCCCTGTAACACGAGGCGCTCAAATCAACAGTCTACCCACCGATTTCAGTATAGAATGGTCTCGTACACACCCACTATTCACACCTATGCTTAAATTGCGTATTTCATGAGTGCTACTAAGGAATGAAAGTTGCTTTAGAGTCACCAGACGCAGGCCTGGATGCAGCAACATACAACTGAGGTACGTAGACGACAGTAAATTGGGCTATACATTATGGCTTCGTTAACTTCATTGTAATCCCCCCGAACCACCTCCTTGCTTTATGCTGTAGATGAGAGACTCACTCTGTGTAGCAGTATAGCATAAACATTCGTTTACTTTTATACCACTCATTAATGTGGGGCGATAGTAACGTAAGTCTGATGAAGTTTAATTCAGGATTGGCCTATGTGTTAAACTCGAATGGTTTCGAATCCTTTATTGCTTCTATTACATGTGTTTTCGTGATCACATGCTATGTCAGCTATGTCTCGATATACTCGTACCATATATAGTTTATGCCCTTCCCTAGAGTCAGCAGTATTGCGCGATACCGATGTAGGGGTCGTAAGAGGTCGTAGTAGGTCATTTGGATAGCGCTGTTTAATTTGTACATGCTTGAAAGAGTTTTAAAATGAATGTCTCGGAGTGGTCTCTTTATCTTTGGGATGAAGTCAAAGTCAGAAAGTTTTAAATTAGGGGAGTCCAGTAGATGGTAACGAACTTTGAAGCTCCATCGATTAAGTCAACCACGGCGTGTACATCGTTCATTTGAGCGTTGTCATGCAAAGTGATGAGTGAGTATTACATTAAATACTTGGACCACAGTCTGCAACTGACTGCGTTGAAAAAAACACAGATGCATTTCCTGCACAAAACAACCCATTATTTTGCATGACAATGCTCGACTGCAGGTCACAGAACTTGTGGGTAAGTTGTTCAGTCTATGGAGCTGGGAAATGCTTCGCCTTATTCCCCTAATTTAAACCTACGTGACTTCAAATTCATCCCCACGATGAAGAAACTGTATGTATGTAGAGTCCTCATCCCGAAGGAGGGCCTAATCCCCCAATGGCTCCACTGCCAGTCGTCAAAGACAGTTTAGAAGTCACTAAAGTGGGTTACCAGGGAAATGAGGAATGAGATAGTTTCCCGTTCTTTCTTCACTGATCCTGAAGGAGCAATTACATATCAGCCTGCTAACCCCACTCAAATGTACACACCAACCACCCAACTAGTGACGCACACAATTCATAAACAGGGACTGGCTGCATACGGAATAGCATTACTAGCAACGCTTATACCTCAGTAACTTTCATATCGTCAAAGCCAAGAATGAATATGCAACAGGTCATTGAAAGTAATACGTTTGTTGTAGCCAGTACCAGAAGAAAACGTGTATTGTAAGCATTACAGTGTGTTTGGAAGATTGAGTACTGCACCCTTTAGTCGACCGACTAAAGGGTACAGTACAAATAAACAAAAGGAAGGTAGGGATGAATATCCGTAGTTCGTAAAATGAAAATGAAAATCCACAGCCTGTTTCAAGTCATTCGAACGGGTCAGGAATGGAATCGAATGAATCCCCCCTCTAGCGGCGAGGATAGGAATTGCGCCGGCTGCGAAGCCTGTCGCACTCCGCTGGGCCAATGATTAATGACTGACAGATGAAATGAAATTATATTGGAGAATGTTTCTGGAATGAAAGACGGAGAAAAATCTGTCCCGCCTCCTCATTGTCCAGCACAAATCTCACATGGATTGACTGGGATTTGAACTACGGAACCCAGTGGTGAGAGGCCGGCGCGCTGCCATCTGAACCACGGAGGCTCAGTTTATAAAATATGATTGTTTTTTAATTTAGTGAATTATTTGTCCGAGGGAGAAGCTTGAAGTAGAATGTGATGTTTGTGATGTAGGTAGTAGTTTCGCTTGCCTCTCAGTTTATACCACCCGCCATACAATTCTTCAAACAGTATGCATTCGTAAGGGTATGTCCTAATTGGAAGTGTTGCTACGCGGTGGTAAGCAGCGCTGTACCGCTCATGAAAACAAACAAATTATTTCAATCGTGACTGTCCTAATTGACTGGCGCGTTGCACCATCGCGCTGCTTAGTTCCGCACAGCGAGGATAGCATGCCAGTTTGATTTTTACGCTACTTCGCTTAAGTTCGCGTACGATGGAAGTTAATACAGGGGAGTTTATTCCTCTCGTCCACGCGTAAGAATGTTTGTGTTACATGAGACATGGAAATTACGTGAATAGGAGAGTGGTGGATAAGATTTGGGAGGAAATTGCCGAATCAATAAGATCCAAAATTAAGGGCAACTGTATAATTTCAGTATATTTATTCCCTAAAATATCACTACATTTTCAAAGTACTGTACTGTTAATTTCAACACATATATCTGAAGTACATTCTGAACGTTTCGTTCCTTCTATGCTTATTATTTTATGAAAAGTACCTTTCATGACCTCATGTATCCGGAGGTACTGTTGAAGTAAACACGGAAGTGATACTGCAGAGCATTTTCAGACATGATACTAGCATTGTTCACCCTAATGTTTTATTTCCTCTAAATTGTTCTGCATTAAACAAAATACCTTCGTTTAAATCTTCTAAATCGAATACGACTTGTGTAATATTACAGTACACTCGACAATATGTGGAACTTCTCTCTTATTCAATGTAACCTACTCTGTCCAGTCAGAAGAGTGTAGCTCTGGGCTGTGTTAGGACTCACACGGTAGGTGCGCGCGCTGCCTTCCAATTAGGATATAGCCTAACGTGCATGAAGCATTTCGTAGGTGCATCACTTCACTGGAGCTTGAAGCATTCTGCATGCCTAATGTGTAACGAGTAAGGATCAATTCCAAGTACATCACTGCATTACAGCTCTACACATCACTTCACAGCGGCTTCAGGACGTATTCTGAATGCGAGAGGTTTAAGAAATACAATTCGAAGTAAATCACTGCACTGCAGCTTCAGGTAGCATTCATGGGTAAAGTTATACGAAAACATTCTACATACAAGAAGAGAAAGTTTTTACGCTGGAAAATATTTTACAGTAATATATCAGAAAAGCACTAAGCCGTTCTTCAATAAATACTATCTGACCTAAAAATATCAAATTATAAAAAATTTCAAATTTTATTTTTGAAGTAGGTCATTGTTATAGAATATTAATAATAATAACAAGCAGAAAAAGTATTTGTTCTTATCTCCCAAACACGCTGTAAATCTCGATAGAAATGCATATGGATTTACAAAGGAGCTAATGCGTTGCATTCGATTTAGAACCAGTCCAAACGTTCGTTCTTTAGGCAGTAAACCTTTCTATTTGAATAATCAACTTAATGGCACTACCACCGCCATGAGCGATTTCAACATGGCAGTTTATGGGCATCACACAACGCCAGTGACTACTTCAAGGACATTGAAACTTTCAAATATATATATATCTGTTCTGTATCCACAGCAATTCCGTAGTTACCACATTTAAAATACCAATCCCACTAAAGCAAACTATTCCTTCTTTTTTTTTTCAGTCTAGAATTTTTCGGGGAGAATTCTATACATTATTTCTTCGGATTTCTTATATCCTGGTAAAGCTATGTTTTAATTAAATATTAACTATATTTTATACTGAAGATGAAAACGAAGGTGAAAATACTTTGAGCTACAGCTTATTACAATGTATCAGACTTAGACAGCATAGTAATATTAAACGGAATTTTAAGTCTGTGGAAGATAAAATAGTGTTTCGTTTCAATCGGGTATCTCAAGCAGAAAACATTAGATTTTTTACCACTCAATGAACGCGGGGTGAAAGTAAAAGTCTGACGCAGTTTAATTCAGGATTGCACTATTTGTTAATTAAGGTTTAAACTCGAATGGTTTTAAATCCTCTCTTGTATCTATTACATATGCTTTCATGATAAAATACTATGTCAGTTATATCTCGATATACTCGTATAGTGTGTAGTAATATTATTGTCTGACCGTGCCGATGAACGGATCCTCCTCAAATTTTTAGTTTATTTCCTTCATAGACACTTCAATTTAATATTTGCTCATAAACGGATTTGTACTTGCTTCAATTCTACATTTTTGACATGCATATGTCAATGATGAATTCGTGTCACTGCAGCTACCATCCAGTAATTTGGTGGAGATTTTTAGTGGGTCATCTTCCTTGGCTTTCATAATCCTCCTTTGACGATTTATTCAATTCAAATCAGACATCCAGTTCTGTTTTAGATATCAATGGACATAGTAACATAAATAGTGTGAAATGTTTTTAGACTAGGGTATTGAAGAGACGTTAAACCCACGGATGAGTCATTTACTATCCTGTTTTAATTTTTTTTGTTTTTTTGTTTTTTGCTATTTGCTTTACGTCGCACTGACACAGATATGTCTTATGGCGACGATGGGATAAGAAAGGCCTAGTAAGTGGAAGGAAGCGGCCGTGGCTTTAATTAAGGTACAGCCCCGGCATTTGCCTGGTGTGAAACTGGGAAACCACGGAAAACCATTTTCAGGGCTGCCGACAGTGGGGCTCGAACCCACTATCTCCCGATTATTGGATACTAGCCGCACTTAAGCGACTGCAGCTATCGAGCTCAGTTTTTGTGTTTTTAATTTGTAAATTTCAAACTCTAATGTGTACGATCTTCACTTAAAATGGTTTTTAATTATGCCTATGGCGCGATTATTTATATATTTTTTACAACTTCCTTTATGTCGCACCGACACAGATAGGTCTTATGGCGACGATGGGATAGAAAAGGCCTAGGAGTTGGAAGGAAGCGACCGTGGGGTTAAATAAGGCACAGCTCCAGCATTTACCCGGTGTGAAAATGGGAAACCACAAAAAAAAACAATCTTCAGGGCGGCCGACAGTGGAATTCGAGCCCACTATCTTCCGGATGCAAGTTCACAACTGCGCGCGCATAACCGAATGGCCAACTCGCCTGGTAATCATTTATATTATTAACCAATTACTTAAATGTGATATTGATCTAAAGATTACTCTGAAGAGTACGATTTATAGTAATCGCCACGTAAGGTAATACCCCAGAAAGTAAATATCGCCGCCCGATGCTCTTCTTTTCTCTTTTTTTGTAATGGCTGATCATTGCTGCCAACCTGCCTGGTTACATATTAAAATCACCAGACATAACCATAACAAACTAACCTCAATGTAAACACCGATAATGAATGTTTCCCTACCCTAGTAAATGATAAAAGTTAAGATAAAATAAATCAAGATATTCATAATTAAGTCAATTTCCACGCTCAATGAGCTCAATTAAGGAAATAAACACACTTGCACACTCAAATTAATGTCACATATATCTGTCTTTATTTTGATATACAGTAGGCGAACTTTAACCATATTCTTGAAAAGAGGGGCGTGTTAAACGATGTAATTTATTTAATAAGTCTTTGCAGTGTGATTTTCGAAAGTTCCAGACATCCAATGACTTACCTTTCTTTTGCGCGAACATTTCCTTCTCTCTTCAATACGGTACCGGTAACCAGTAAGGAGAGAGATTATTGGGCATATTTTCAGCCTGCAGGCTGGTTATATCTTCAAGCTTATCAGGAAACATATAGGTATACTAATGTGCCAAGCTCCGTAAACGGAAATTAGGTCAGCTTTCAAGTTCACTGCGGATTTGAAAATAATAATGTTATAAGTTCTACTGCCAAAATTTCGTCCCGCAAGAGTTACTCGTATTTCATGTACCGGTAGATCTAGACATGAGACTGGCGTATTTGAACACTTTCATCATTTCACACAAACTATGTTATTAAATGCATTATCCGAACATGCCACAATTTTACTTACCTGGTATTAGCCAAATAGATTTGCAATCACACAGAAAAAGAAAATATGCTTTAAATATTCTCGCAAATGTATCACTAGTGACTTTAACGGCAATGCGGTGGCAACACGCAATTCACGCTAGAACAGTGATTGAACGCTGCCAACGTGCCAGATTAACGGTAAATGTAAGACGACGTATCGGCAAGTAGGGTCCCTAAACTGTATGGTTACCGACACTGAAAAAGACCCAACAGCAAGAAAAGTAACTATAAATCGATACCTTAATATTACAGGGGAGAAAGGGTAAGGTTGCACCCTTAGGGTACGTCCTTACACGGAGAGGACTATAAAAGGGTTTAAATATGTGTATTCCTTCAGCCTGAAGGCTGGTTGGATCCTCAGATAGAACCGCTAAAGGTGTTATTTATTGACCACTCTGCATATTGATGATGCTTGTTGTTTTAAGGGGCCTAACATCGAAGGTCATCGGCCCACTCTGCATATTAATAATGACCCTTGTCAGTAAGATATACTTGGTAAGGTTTCGTTCAATCCATAAACACCTTGTCAAAATATGCCTAATTACTAACTTACAAAAGATTAAAATGTTATATCTTCGGGTTTTTCCAGTTATTTCTAGGGCACTAGAGCCACTCTGGCTCATTTTGTGTTGTGACTAACGTCATGTGATTTTTCAAGTAAAATTACATTCGCCGAGATTTGAACCTAGGTCGTCAGGTTTGAAATCCAGCAGTACTGAGCCAATTACATCCCTGTCACGGAAGAATAAGTAACTCCAGCCCGTTGTGTATGGGTAGCGTGCCTGCTTACTTTACGTGGAGGCCAAGGGTTGGAATCTTGGCTCGTCCAAAGATTATAATCCTGAACTGAGATCTGAAGATTAGTTCACTCAGACTCACGAGGAACTGTCTGATACGAAAAAGGTGGACCCAGTCATGGATGTCAAGCAATATTGCTGAGGATGCCTCGACGCTGACCACGTAGCACTCTAATATCAGCAGGCCATCTGGCTGGGTAGTAGTCGTCGTCTTGGCAGGCTAAATCCCTTAATGAGTTGTATTTGCCATGGGTTGACACGTTTTGTTGTAATTATTTTACTTGAGTTCATTCACCGCCTTCCTTTTTAAACCGCCGCATCAATAATATTATAATCGCATGAAAGAAATACATACCGTACTGGAATTTCCTTTGTTTCACTTTTCTTTTGGTCGCTCTAACCTATTCCGGATTTTAGCGACGATGAGGTAGAAAAAGGCTAAGAAACCGAAAAACTAGTGGCCGTGGCCCTAATTAAGGTATATCTCCAGCATTTACCTGGTCTGAAAATTATAAACCACGGAAAATGATATCTCACAGCTACACGACCATAACCACTCGATGAACTTCTTTTAATATAATAATAATAATAATAATAATAATAATAATAATAATAATAATAATAATAATAATAATAATAATAATAATAATAACTGCTTTACGTTCTACAACCATTTTACGGTTTTCGGAGACACCAAGGTGCCAGAATGTTGTGCCGCAGGAGTTCTTTTACGTGCCAGTAAATCTACCGACACGAGGCTGACGTATTTGAGCACCTTCAAATACCACCGGACTGAGCCAGGATGGAACCTGCCAAGTTGGGGTCAGAAGGCGAGCGGCTCGACCGGATGAGGCACTCAGCCCATCTGAATTTATTTTGTTCTACGACGTATGTTACTTCTTATTGCTTGGCATGAAAAGTCATGTTTTAAGGGGATCGGTATAGTAAACCTTCAAAAATTTGATTTTTCGAAGTATTGTTTAGTGTTTAACTGCTCTCCTCTAGTTCATTTTGGTGAAAGAATTATTTAAATATCTGCACTAGTTTAGGAGTTATGATTTAAAATGCTAGACATTGCATAGGAAAGTTCTAAGAAAAGATATGGCGTACGGTACATAACATACATTGGTGATGGTGACACAGTCATTCAAAGCTGTGTCAGATATACAACCGTTTGGTCCTAGTGTATCAATCACCAAAGCTTAATGTGTTGCTCATGTTCAAAAACGTATGGGCACACGACTGAGAAATCTGAAGAAAGAATTCAAGGGGAAAAAACTTTCAGGTGGCAAATTACTGTCTGGAAAAGACAGACTGACGGATTCTGCAATAAATACTCTGACGACCTACTGTGGAAATGCCATAAGAAGTAATTCAACATCAGCAAACGATATGAGAACTGTTATTCTGGGCTATTTGGTGCCAAAATAGCTCATCTGATGAAAATCCACGTCATTACTTCTGCCCAAAAGGAGATAATTCTTGGTGCCTGTTACGGAGTTTTCCGTGGTAGTTAGAGGTGAAAGAAGGTGCGGGGGTGAACAGGTCTCAGGCTACGAAATTAAAGTTAATTTAAAATTTAACAAGGTTATATTTTCTTTGCAAAATCAAGAAATAACAAGCATGGCAGGTACAGAGTAGCAAGGTAACAAATTACAATTACAGTATTTACAGGATTTGGGCTTCGAGCCCCGAACTCACAATTCTCGGGCAACTAGCCCAACTTTACCCCAAAACAAGATTTAACAGAGGGGCAGAAAACCCCATTCATGCCCAGGAGCACTTGCTTTAAATTACACAGAAAAGCCTCCTCGAGGCATACATACTCAATTTTCAAGAAAGAGCCACTCGCTCTCAACTTTAAGCCTATCAAAGGCCACACCAAACTCCACCTTCAAGTTGTCCTCTAAGGACATAGACACGGGGGTAAAATACCCAACCTACTGAGGTCTATTAAGTGAGAAAAAGGTTAATTACATGACCTCCAAAATAACAATTTGAGAGGAGGCGATCTGCACTCCTAATACCTTTTGTTTAAAACCTAATCAGGCTCTAGGCTGCTAATGCAAGGGCTAATCCCATACTAAAGAGGTGACTTTAGAAGGAAACAATTTACATTACGTTAAGGAAGAATCGGTTATGACAAATAAGTTCACCTCAAAACAATATGAGTGGGAGCTCGAGAGGGTTAAGCACTCTCTATCCCAATATGTAGCTCTAAAAGAGAATAGATGCTAAGAGTCTTTACATTTTAGGGAAAGTTACATGGTGGAAACGCTTCGGACCCGCCCCGAGAGTTAAACTGCTGAGCTAGCAAGAAAAGAAGTTATTAAACGGCCATTACCTTTTTGTTGAACTGCTGCCCGAAGAAAGAGGCGCTTCCCGCCCCCTGCTATGTACTTTACACACTGAAAGATGTTACTGAAGTGGCCCGGAGATCCTAAAATCAGCAGTTTATATACTCTCGCGGAAAGTTCGAGGCGTTTGAGGAATGAGAACACCCTCCCACAAAAACTTTATTGGAGAAGATACACCTGATTGGTTATAAATTAATTAAAGAAATTCGGGATTGGCTAAATTCAAAACAAGGGGAAAGAAAGGGTTATACAGCCAACTTAAACAATAACAGAAATAAATTTAACAAGAAACAAACTTATGAATTCAAAATTTCTCCAAAAACATAGTTCTTTCACTTCGCACTAGGGCGCACCATTGTAGATCTTCAGTAGTGTCCTCTAGAAGAGAAAGTTCACACTTCTTACAATAGGCAAAACAAAAATACATTAAAAACGGCCCAGTTCAGAAACTTCAAAATTTCCAAGTAGTGACATCTTCTGAGAAACTTGGAAATTAATACATTAGATAAAGTTCAGACTTCCTCCAGTAGGGGAGTTTCAACTGGCGCAAGGTTTGAATTAGCGGCGTGGAGGTGTACCGCCCGGTACAGTGCCCGTACCAGCGAACTGTCACTGCAGGCACAGTTCAAGAGTACAAACACAAAAACACATTACCTTCGGCTTTTATGGATGTGATTAGCCTGTTTTCAAGGATTTAGGTGCCACTGAACTGTTGAAAAGGTGTTTAGGAGGTTATACACAGAATGGTAATGAGTCTCTCAACGCTAGGATTTGGAAAGTGTGCCCAAAACCTGGATTCTGTGGAAAGACAACAGAGAAGATTGCCACAAATGATGCAGTTATGACATTTAATGACATGAATCCTGGTGTATTTTGTGAACGTGCAATGCTACAAGAGGACATGATGTGTATAAAGTGTGCTGAAAAAGGGTACGAGAAGCCACAAAAGAGGCCAGTCAAAGCAGAAGAAGATAAAGACTGGAAAATGAAGCTGAGAAAACTGCGGGAGGGAACATCCTATGCCCCAGGAGCATTTTTCCAGCCACTGGAAGGCTGCTGTGTCTTTACAGAGGTCATATATTACTTTTCAGCTCTTTTTATCAAAACTATATTTTTCAAAACCATTTCCCCTGTAACTCGTGAATTATATGGTGTATTACAATGCCACATTTATCTCATGATCTTAGTGATAGAGTCTACGAAACTGACCAAACTCATATACCTAGGGGTGATATTTGTTTGGAGAAATATATCTACTTGCAAAAGAAATGACCAAAATACGCAATATTTAACTAACACAAAATTAAATATACTAATTTTGAATATATAGTTCTGGAAGCGTCAGTTTTATGGCTGTAAATTCAATCAGTACATTTAGAAAAGCAGAGCAATAATATATTGATAAATGGTTCGGCTATGAAGGAAACGGTGAGCACAGACACACAAAGAGCCGCCACTTTGAATAATTAATTGGCGAGTTTGATACTGCCAAAACCATAGTAAAGTTGCAGTATGCTTCATTTAGAAAGTTTTTCGTTGTTCTATATACACAGTAGAAGCTGATATAAAAATAATTTATAAGGTCCAAATATTTGAGGTTGTTTACTGTACCAATCCCCTTAAGAGAATGTATGTGCTTTCTTACGGCCATTAGCGTAGTGGATATTCTATTCCAACTCGGTTATTTTTCATAATCCTACAGTATCAGTAACTCGGTGAGAAAGAAAAATAATGTAGAAATCAATTGAACCCTTAATTGTGGGATAGTCCATATTGGGGAAAATTCTCCCTGTCCACAGACACAATGAAAAAGCAACATTTTCCTGATGCCCTGAAAGAAAACAACAACAACCACCACCACCTCCTTATATCGTACCGTAGGTCAACAGCCCTTACAAGATTGTTTCTCTCTTCATACGCAATTGTGCAAGTCTAGTTGTGAGGCAATTACGAGGTGACTAATGTGTGTTTCTTCTTTCCTCACTGCAGTTAACAAGATGGTCTCTATCTCAAATGTTCTTTACATTTACTATTCATAACGACAGAACCACATGAATCAACAGCGCCCTTTTTCGCTTGTTCATCTTGTATAAGGGTCTACAGTCTGCAGTTCTTATTGCAACAGTCCATACAAGTTTTTCACCTTGTTTTTCTGATTAGAGCTCATGGCTTTCGATGCTTCCCAGTATTCAAGTCTCGTTTCATGTGGACTCTACTAGTCGCTACTAAGCATCCATATCTCGTACCAAATGGTCAGAGCAAACTGATACTAATACATGTAACTTGAACCGCTACGTAGGTCAATATTAGGGCGAACAAAAGTAAGCTGTGTCCATTATATGAATTTGAAGTTACTTCAGATATTCATTAACAAATGAAGTGGACTCAGCCCATTTAACGCTGAGTAGTCGAGTGGATTTGTAAAATATCCCAAAGGAAAACATTAGCTATTAGCTTCTTAAACGTTTAATTGGCAGAACTTACTTCATTCCGGATGACGGTGATCATACACATGTTCTCTAAAGCAAAAGAATGTCGATTGTGTATCAGCATATTCTAGTTAATTGTAAAGCTACTCATAAGGGAAGTGTGTCACCCTTCATGCTGAAATTTACCTTGAAACTTTGGTAACATAACCAATGTGCTGCAAGAAGACCAAACGCAAAATATTAACTACCTATTTCCACTGCAGGGTTCTGAAATCGAAGCTGAAATCCTACGAGGCCAGACGGTAACGCTGCGCAGCTGGACATCTCTATCTCACTGTCCCACGATTTTCTGCTCATCACTCCACTCCTGGCTTGTCCACAGCGGCGGGTGTGCAATCCAACTTGTTCGGGCAAATATCACTTTCCTGTTGCTTGCATGCGTGATTCACGGTTTGATTTCAGTGCCTTGAAGAGGAAGCAGGCAGCTCATTATTTGCATGTGGTAAGCACATCGGTTATTTCACCTTAGTATGAAGTTAGGTTTCGAAATGAAGTGTGCGACACTTCCCTTGTGAGACTGAGACCTGATATTAGTGTATTTATGTTTATTTAGAGCTCTGAAGATACTTAAGTATGTTCTTTACTTAACGTATATATAGGCTACGAATACGGCTATATAGAAAGAAACACGAAATAAAGAAAAACAACCTAAAAAGAAATTAATAAAATCAATTGTTGAAATCGGCAGTATAACAATATGAAATGGAAAAGGGCCTAAAAATGAAAATGGTGAAGACGGATGAGAAAATGGCTTCATAAATACAAGCATCTGTAATCTCGGGGTCATAATCAAGATTTATATACAGAGCGATTCAAAACAACACCAACAACGCTTAGTATGTTAATGTACTGGACGGCAAACTGATAATTTTCGAAGCAGGGGCCCATATCTGGAAATGCATGGTTTTGGTGCTGTGGGGCGTCAAAATTTGGCAACGCGTCGTGTATGGGTGAGGATGTGCGTTACACATTTTGTCAAGAAACCACCATCAACCCAAGAAGAGCATCGAAGGAGCATTAAGATACAAAACGGTTTAAGGCAGACGGCACGTAAGCTCTGCGGTGCTCTCTAGAACCAATGTACTCGCTCGGTGGATATCATTTTGGATTTGTTCGGTCCCCATGTTAGTTCCCTTTGTAGGTTGATACGTTCTCGGTGCCCTTTTTCGCTTATTTTGCAAGTACTTGGACGTTTCGTCACCAAGTGACCAAAACTCTGTAATTTTCACATTTTTCGTCTGAAATGTTTGGTTATCCACTTCTTTGTCCTCATGATGCTTAACAATCCTTGTTTCTGGGTCCATTAACTACAAAAATACACCTTTTGAACGATCCTATCCCGTCTCTCTCCGATGCTACGATGACTTTCGCGCGCTAAAACGAAGGAAATCACCAGTCATATTTGCAATCCTTTTTTTTTTTGCTTGACGTCGCACCGACACAGATATGTCTTATGGCGACGATGGGATAGGAAAGGCCTAGCAATGGGAAGGAAGTGGCCGTGGCCTTAAGTAAGGTACAGCCCCAGCATTTGCTTGGTGTGAAAATGGGAAACCACGGAAAACCATCTTCAGGGCTTCCGACAGTGGGATTCGAACCCACTATCTCCCGATTACTGGATATTGGTCGCACTTAAGCGACTGCAGTTATCGAGCTTGGTTATATATATCTGCAGTCATCTGGTTGTGTGTAATCACGTCATCAACACATGACGATTTTGTTTCGTCCTTTAGTCCTTTCTCTTTGCAAATATACCATTACCTTAGTTCTGCGTTGCTATGTTTTCTACGCGTTTCAGATGTGATTTCAAATCTATTTCATCAATTATTTTAACGTGAAATTCTGAATGGCACCGAATTTTAAATTTTCACCTCAAAAAACAACATGTTCGTACACATTTAGACAGATTTCTCATAACGGATTAATAAGCAACTCTGATGGCAAACATCTTTGTATAAATGGTCGAACTCAAAATGATTACAAATACGTACAAAGGCGGATTTTTTTATCCAAACACCAAGAAGGGGTTGTGCTAGATTAATGAACGTTGGTAGGCGTGTTTACACATCTTAGAAATAACGTTGCTTCAAATTTTCCGCAAATCGCATTAGCGTGGCGCTAATAGCGGCCCCATGATGTTGTACTGTACTGTGCGAGAGCGTTACTTACCTGTGATAATGGACGGAGTGACTGTGAGTGGGTCAAAAATGCCTTTACGACGACGAAGAGGCCAGTATCAACAGCTCACTGTGGTTGAACGGGGCCGTATAATAGGGCTACGTGAAGGTGGAGTTTCCTTCCGTGATATTGCAGACGACTTGGCAGGAATATCTCCAGTGTGCATCTGTGCTGGCAGCGGTGGTTACGAGAGAAGGTACGCCCGCAAGAAGACCGGGCTTCGGACGTCCCCGTGGCGCCACCGAGAGGGAGGACCGCCAGATTCGGCGTATGGCTGTGGCACAGCAGACTGCATCTGCAATAGCAATTCGAGTGGCAGTTGACACCACAGTGCCGCAACGAACTGTTCGAAATCGGTTATTGAAGGACAGGTCCGAGCCAGACGTCCTGCCGCGTGCATTTCACTTTCCCCAAACCACCGCCATCTGCGACTTCAGTGGTGTCAAGCGAGAGCTCTTTGATGAATGGAGTGGAGGTCCCCTGTGTTTTCCGATGAAAGCTGGTTTTGCCTTGGTGCCAGTGATGACTGTGTGTTGGTTAGAAGGAAGTCAGGTGAGCGCCTGCATTCCACCTGTCTGCGGCGTCAGCACACTGGACCTACAGCAGGAGCATTCTCGTGGTTATCTCACGCACCCTGACTGCAGACGCGTACGTCAGTCTGGTGATTCGACCTGTCGTGCTGCCATTCATAAACAGCATTCCCGGGGGTGATTTCGAACAAAATAATGCACGCTCCCATTTCGCTGTTGTAACCCAGTGTGTTCTAAAGAGTGTCGACATGTTGCCTTGGCCTGCTCGATCCCCCGATCTGTCCCCAATCGAGCACGTATGAGACATTATTGGACGACAACTCCAGAGTCACCCACAACCGACATTAACCGTCCTTGTATTGACCAGGTGCAACAGGCAAGGGACTCCATCCCACAAGCTGACATCAAGCACCTGTACGACATAATGCAGCACGTTTGCATGCCTGCAGTCACCAGTCGGGCGATTACACCGGTTATTAATGCACCAGCGTGGCACATTTGCAATGACTTTCCTCGCGCGGATATTACGCGGTAGTCTTATACCTTTATTCAATTAAATATGTTACCTCGACAAATATATTGCCAAACGTTCCATGTTCTACATTCCTTATTTCACGGTTTCTGGATATTTTTTCCGCCAGTGTATAGCCTAAATAATAGCAAATCAATACGGCGTGCTGAACAGCTGCATCGTCGCTGAGGCGCTTACCACGCAGATGCTTGTTCAACTGCATAAAGAGAAGGAAATCACAGAGTTCCAGGTCGGGAATGTAGAAAGGATGGTCCATAACGTCGATTTCCTCATCAGGGGAGCGGCAGTAAATGCTGCCAGTTACTGTAACACACTAAAGTGTTTTCGGGTAGCAATTCGCAGAAAACGATGAGGACTTCTCTCAATAGACGTCGTGTTGCTGCATTTCAACACCAGACCACTTGTAGCCAACATGAATGGTTTTGGTGATGTGGGGCGTCAACATTCGGCAACGCGTCAGGTATGGGTAAGGATGTGCGTTCCACATTTTGTCAAGAAACCTAGATCAACCCAAAAAGAGCATCCGACGTGCATTAAAATACTAAAGTTGTTAAAATTGTTGGCCTCCTACTTGATAACAAAGTGCGTAACGGCGGTGCAGACACTGACACACTTGGTCAAATACTGTACAGTACCGTACGCGTGGTTTGCTCAGATACGTAAAATAATTACTCTCCGGGTATCCTACGGTCTCACCCGACTCGTCGACGGCATCTGTCTTCATAACGGGCGCGACCGCGTTGTTACCGCCACTTCCAGTGGGAGATACTGGACCATCCTCCCTACATCCCAACACGACACCCACTGGTCTCCAAATCTTCGGACCGTTGAAGAAGAACCTACGAAAGAAGCGATTCATTGACCATACCGCCGTTCAACATGACGTAGCTTTAGAGACTGGATGAAGAATTCTTCCATGCCAACATTGATGACTTGGTGTATCAACTACTTAGACAAGAAATCTGAGTAGGTTGAATAGTCATTCATATCAGTGCCCTTCTACTGTGTATTTTTTACCTTCCTGTTATATAAAGTTTCATGAGCGAGTTCTCGTTACCTTATTTTTTAGCAAACTTGTATTTTGCCAGGTAAGCTACTTGCAGAAAAGTTGAAAATGACGTACTTTTCCTTTGCTGTGATTAAATAATCTGCAGGTGACCTCGACAAACTAGGTAAGACAATGCAATGCACCGTTACGCTTACTGCCTTTGTATGTTAAGGGGCTGCTATTGTGACGGACTTACATGTTTTGATCATTATCTGATGAAGTATAGGCTAATAATTGGGAGAGTAAACGCAACTGCTATATATAACACTACATTCTATCGGACAGTCCATTGGTTAACATGCCATCGACTCCTGCATAATACGTTATAATGCAGAGAGAGTCAGAGCACAGAAAGCTGGTGTATAGAGGTACTATTCCGAAACAGAACTCACCTTAGGACAAGTTACGTCGAAACCATAATTTGTGAACTATTGGTCACCAGCAGTGTTAACCATCACTGTACAACACAGTGCGTAGGTGATGCAACTAACACAGTGCTCAGGTGATGAAACTAACACAGTGCGCAGGTGATGCAACTTGTGTATTTGTCTCAATTCTTTGTACAAACATTTCAGGCACTGATTACATTTGAGAAGCTTATTTCCAGAAGGTACCAAACTTAATAAAACATTAATGCATCAATGGGGGATAACCAATTTGGTTTCAGAAGAGTCAGGGGTGCCCCTTAAGCAACCTCGGCGTTCATTATTGTTCTGGAAAAAAAACACTGAAGAAAGGTATGACGATATCTGTCACTTTTGTCGACATGAAAAAGGTATTTGACAGTGTAAAATGGGAAAAACTAATATCTTTCTTGAAGGAATAAATAAAATGTAAGGATGGGAATGTATTACGGAGACGGTGCGAGAATGAGAAGGCTATAATAAAATATTGGGACCGTCAGAAGGAGGCAAAATCAGAAAGGGTGTGGGACAAAGCTCTTGTCTGTCTCCTGACATATTTAACGCATACACTGAAGATAAAACTGAATTTAGTAAGGGAGAAAATTGAACTCAGTGTGCTGATTACATTGAAATTGTGGCTGATAATGGGGGCATTTTGTGAAAGCACTGATAGGTGTTTTTCGCTCCACATTCAATTTATTTCCGTCATACTTGATTATTTCCCATTAAGCTAAAAAAATGTCGAAAGTGGGTTCAGTTCAATTTTGTCTGTCTGTTTGTTTGGCCCCGTGGTGTAGAGGAAGCGTGCCTGCCTCTCGCCAGGAGGCCCCAGGTTCGGTTCCCGGCCAGGTCAGGGATATTTTTCTCAACCTGAGGGCTGGTTCGAGGTCCACTCAGTGGTGGTGATTATTGTATTAAGAGGAAGTACAACTAGGCAACCATCCTCTATATAACACTAATCAGAGAGAAAAAAACGGAAGGGGTCCGACACTTCGAAAAATGAAGGTATCGGCCAAAGGAAGACAAGGGCCACGATGGGCGTGAAAATGAAAGACTCCCTAGCCCTCGCAAACCTAATAACGTCGGGGTCGGAAAAGAACAAGAGTTGACCAAGGGAGGTCGGATAGGATAGATGAAAATGAGCAGTCTGGCACAAGTAAGTGGAAGAAATGCCAGGACTCAGCTGAGTGCCCCATGGTCGCCAACCCACGCTCCAAAGTTCAGAACCCCTGAGGCCCGAGGTCCACTCAGCCAACGTGATTAAAATTGAGAAGCTATCTGACGGTGAGATGGCGGCCCCGATCTCGAAAGCCCAGAATTACGGCCAAGAGGATGCGTAGTGCTGACCACACGGTCCCTCGTAATCTGCAGGCCTGCGGACTGAGCAGCGGTTGCTGGGCAGGCCAAAACCCTTTCAAGGGCGTTAAGTGCCGTGGTGGTGGTGGGGGTCTATTTGTTTGGTGGCTGTTTACATCATATGAAATAGAGTTAACAGAATCTCTCGGAATTCTGTACTTATTTTCGGAGATCCGTTAGTGGATGAGCACCTCATGGTCGAAATAGCGAGTGGCCTCAGGGTACAGTGTACTTGTCTGTCGTTAGTCAGCGCACAGCCAGTACCTACTAGTATTAGTAGGTACTGGCACAGCCTACTTCGCGGCAGGTGGTCGCTGTTTTTACCGGGAGCGCACTATGAGGTCTTTACGACCGTTATCATTTTAATTTGAAAACGCTGTCAGTTTATTCGTACACAGTGGCGTATCAATATTAAGGGAGCCCACAACAAAAGTTGTTAAATTTATCCGTTAATGTTAGCTGTATCGATAATATTGTGCTTACATAAAGGCGTTGTATAAAATGTAATTTCCAATCATCTACGTTTTATGCGCTTTACCGTACGACGAATAGCAGCTGCAATGTGTGAGATTATTACATTCTTCACAAAGTTACAAACATATTAGTTCTATCTAAAACGTGTAGGGCCTACTTAACAGAAATTATAGAAAATAGTATTTCGAATCTTTTGTATCTGGCAGGTTTTTATCCTACAAGCTATAATAATGGAGAAATTCACGAATTACATTTTTATTTTCTTTCTCCATCAATGACGAGCTTTGATGACATGTAAATGGACTACTTGTCAGTGTTGGTGGTTGTTGTTACCGTATTTGTTTTTATAATTAGGAAAACTGTGTGGTTATTACACGCTATTGACCGGGTAGATAATGAAGATAACTATCGAAATGAGAAAAAACTTGAAGAAACAATCTTTCAAAAAAATAAGGGGAAAAGATAACATAGAAGGGGGTCCGGGGAATTGAAAGCCGAAGCCGCGATAACCCTAATATCGCCGAGGCGGAAGACAATACAATGTGACAGGCTAAAGCCTAGACTTCTAATAACTAATAGGTTAGAAAATGAAAACCCACTGCCTGTTTTCAGTCATTCGACTCTGGGGGGGGGGGCAATGATTAATGACTGACATATGAAATAAAATGAATGTTCAGCGTACTGGCCTTCGGTTCAGAGGGTTCCGGGTTCGATTCCCGGCCGGTACGGGGATTTTAATCGCTTCTGATTAATTCTTCTGGCTCGGGGACTGGGCAATTGTGTCCGTTCCAACACTCTCCTCTTCATATTCACACAACACACCACCCTACCAACCACCACAGAAACACGCAATAGTGATTACATCCCTCTATATAGGGCTGGCGGGAGAAAGTGCATCTGGCCGTAAAACAGGGCCAAATCCACATGTGTGATCCAGTTCGCACCTGCGACGTCACACGTGTGGGAAAAGCGGTAGGAAAAGTAGAAGAAAGAAGAAGAAAGAAGATGAAATAAAATGATAGTGAAAAGTGTTGCTGGAATGAAGGATGACAGGGAAAATGGGAGTACCAGGAGAAAAATCTGTCCCGCCTCCGCTTTGTCCAGCACAAATCTCATAAGGAATGAGCGGGATTTGAAGCACGAAACCCAGCGGTGAGAGGCCTGCGCGCTGCCGCCTGAGGCCCGGGGGCTCTTAAACTGATAGGTTAGAATACAAGGTCAACGACCGTGGCCGTGTTGAAACACCAGATCCCGTGAGATCTCCGAAGTTAAGCAACGTTGGGCGTGGTCAAGATCTGGATGGGTTACAAGACGCTGTTGGTGGGGGGTAAGGGAATGGAGGAGCGGAAAGGAACTGGCCACCCTACCGTACGTAAACTCCGGCTCAGGCACAGCTCTGCGGAGGTTCGGACCTGCCTTCGGGCAGAATACACCCTTACCGTTAGAATACAAGCTTATTTAAGTGAGTAGCAAGTGACTTCCATACTGCTCTACAGTTACACGAGTTGCATAAATTGTAGGGGTTCTAAAAGTACGTATCCCTAATATTTATACAAATCTCACTGGAGAACCGTTCTGCGTGCTAGGAGACACATGCTACTCGCTGAAGTAAGCTTGCGTTCTAACTTATTAGTGCTTACAAATGCAGGCTCTATACTTATGAAGTCCTAAGCTCTTAAAACTTTGAAACAGAAACATTACAATGACTGACATTTGTTGTTAGTTGAGATGTACTCTGTTTCTACTGCTGCCATTCATTTCCATTGAGTGACATTACTGGTGCAATTACAAAATCCAATTCGTCAACGATAGATATGAAACGGCTAGTTACATACAAAATAGACTCCTAATTACGAGGAAGGACTGAGATCAGATGCTCACAATTTCTCGAAATATCTTGCTGAATGCCGCTGTTCTAGAGCAGCGGTGTCAAACATATGGTGATTTCAAATGGTCTGCGACAAGATATGCAGTTTCTGTTAAGTTTGTTCCTTATTTATTACGTTTTTGCTTAATGAGTTGTAAGAACTAAATACAAATAAACGAGCCGATCACACAATGGAACAGATTATCTTCATTCGCAGGTATTAGTAATTTCGTATGGAATAAATGATCTACATTATTTAACACAAATACAGTATGTACGTAATAAATTAAAAATTAATATCAAAACTCTTCGGCCAGGAAAGCGCTGGAGCTGATGCTTTCATGAGCTCGCCCTAAACACCTTTGAAGCTACGCTGTGGATAATCACGAATGATGTGGTTCATCGTCTGTTCTTGAGCTCCGCAGTCACAATCAGGTGAATCTAAACATCCCCACTTGTGAAGCGTTGCTTTGCACCTACCATGACCAGTTCGTACGCGGTTTAGTTGGCACCACGTAGCTCTTGGTAGATCAGTTCCTGGAACATGCTGAGAACGATCATCTCATTGGATTTGACGACATAATGAAAAATCTCTCCACCCTTCCTTCCAGACTTTGCTGATGTTGAAAGGCCCTGGCTGCTTAATAATGTTATCATCCATAATAGGATTCCTAGATTTCAGACGCATGGTTGGTGGATTACTCAGTACTGAGTGAATCGGAAGGTGTTTAAAGTCAGGACAGATGTAAGTTTTCCAAGTTTGAGCAGCAGCTTGTTGTCTTCTCAGTTGTGGAGGAGGTGTACTTGCCAGTACATTCAACCATGGCACAGGGGGTTGATCTTATTGTGCGCGTTATGATCCTTAAGGTTTCATTGAGCTGAGTATCCACTCTGTGGACATGAGCACTTCTATACCATACCGGTGCACAGTATTCGGCAGTAGAGTAGACCAGTGCAAGGCTTGCCATACGAAGAGTAGTTGCATCAGCACCCCATAGGAGAGAAGTAATCCCGGACTTCCAGTTCAAGAACATTTACTTTGCTTGCCAAGGTCAACGTTTTCAACTGTATGTTCATAGATTATGTCTTCTTGCAATTTAATTGCATTATGTTTATACAGTTGCCGCCTCTGTGGTGTAGTGGTTAGCGTGATTAGCTGCCACCCCCGGAGGTCCGGGTTCGATTCCCGGCTCTGCCACGAAATTTGAAAAGTGGTACGAGGGCTGGAACGGGGTCCACTCAGCCTCGGGAGGTCAACTGAGTAGAGGCGGGTTCGATTCCCACCTCAGCCATCCTCGAAGTGGTTTTCCATGGTTTCCCACTTCACCTCCAGGCAAATGCCGGGATGGTACCTATCTTAAGGCCACGGCCGCTTCCTTCCCTCATCCTTGCCTATCCCTTCCAATCTTCCCATCCCCCTACTAGGCCCCTGTTCACTATAGCAGGTGAGGCCGCCTGGGCGAGGTACTGGTCATACTCCCCAGTTGTATCCCCCGACCAAGAGTCTGAAGCTCCAGGACACTGCCCTTGAGGCGGTAGAGGTGGGATCCCTCGCTCAGTCCGAGGGAAAAGCCGAACCTGGAGGGTAAACAGATGATGATGATGATGATGATGATGATGATGATGATGATGATGATGATGATGATGTTTATACAGTTATATAAAATTCTAATATAATGACTGTATATTATATCAATTTAAATAAAATATTGTCCGACTCGTTGGATGAATTGTCACCGCACTGGCTTCGGTTTGGAGGGTCTCGGGTTCGATTCTTGGCCGGGTAGAGGATTTTAACCTTCATTGGTTAAGTGGCTCGGGAGCTGGGTGTTTGAGCTGTCCCCAACATTCCTGCAACTCACATATCACACACAACACTATCCTCCACCACAATAACACGAAGTTATTAACACATGAGAGATGCTGCCCATCCTCACTGGTGGGTCTGCCTTACAAGGGCTGCACCCGGCTAGAAATAGCCACACGGAATTATTATTATATATTAATAAAATCTATTGGCCTATATCCAGAGCCTCCGTGCCTCAGGTGGCAGCGCGCCGGCCTCTCACCGCTGGGTTCCGTGGTTCAAATCCCAGTCACTCCATGTGAGATTTGTGCTGGACAAAGCGGAGGTGGGTCAGGTTTTTCTCCGGTTACTCCGATTTTTCCTGTCATAATTCATTTCATTTCATCTGTCATTCATTAATCATTGCCCCAGAGAAGTGCGACAGGGTTCAGCAGCCGGCACAGTTCCTATCCTCTCCGCTAGACGGGGCTTCATTCATTCCATTCGTGACTCTGTCGAATGACTGGAAACAGGCTGTGCATTTTCATTTTCATATTGCCCTATATCCCACACTGAAATTTGATTGTTCCTATTTGGACCCTTTCGTTCCCTTGATTAGGTTAGAAGGTCCGCAAACCAGTTTGTCACCCCTGTTCTATAATATTGAATACTGGTGGAAATAGATGTAGTTCTTTAATCGGCACCATTAACGGAGAGGAAAGATAGTGTGACTGTTATTTCTGCTGGTCGAGATATTCGCAAGTATATTTGACTGCCGTACATTAGATCCAATTATGTTAGAATTCGGAAGATGTTGCTCTTAAAATACCCAGTTCGGTTACGGGTGGCTGAGCACGTAACAGGTTGAGGATCCGACTAACGATAGGAAGGTAGCTCCGACACAAATTGCTGCACCAATTATCTGAATCATCGAGCCTGACATTACATTTTACGGTATTTATGGTGCACCATTAAGTAGTGCGAGCGATATCAACGGAGAGAAATTTCACGGCTCCATTTGGCGGGTCTGCAAAATGAAAGAGTGAATTAATCACCGCTAAGGAGACAGAGTGGCAAAGGCAGAGCTTAGTCTCCTTCTCATCTGGTGAGTCGCTTTAGGAGACACTTGGCTCCACGCTCTATCATTAATTCTACCAGATATCTTCCTTTCATATCTACTTTGTCTGACTTTTGCTATTTGCTTTACGTCGCACCGACACAGATAGGTCTTATGGCGACGATGGAAGAGGAAAGGCCTAGGAATGGGAAGGAATCGGCCGTGGCCTTAATTAAGGTACAGCCCCAGCATTTGCCTGGTGTGAAAATGGGAAACCACGGGAAACCATCTTCAGAGCTGCCGACAGTGGGGCTCGAACCCACTATCTCCCAATTACTGGATACTGGCCGCACTTAAGCGACTGCAGCTATCGAGCTCGGTATCTGACTTTTGTTCGTCAGTTATACGTTCCTTCCTCCCACTATCTTTCATTTTCGTATTTTGACCTTCTGAAATAGCGTACCAGCCTCTTCCAATGATGTCCTCGGTTCGTTTCCCAGCCGGACCATGGAATTTAATTCTTGACCGAGGATTGGAACGGTGTGCTCTCAACCTCGTGGGACCAGTTGAGGAGTTGTGCGATATAAGAGGGAGGTAAGCCGATCCAGAAAGCCAAGCAGTGTAGTTGATGTCGTCACGCTAACCATGTGGAATTGTTGCACCTGCAAGCAAAACACGCTGACTTTCTGCCTGGTTTAGTCAGGTATTTGAAAGTGCTAAAATGCGCAAGTCTTGAACAAATCTACAAGCACGTGAATACATTCCTTGGAGATATAATTACTGACACCTTGCGATCTCGAAAACCATAAAAGTAGTTAATGGAAAGTAAAACCAGAAAAAATATTCGTTCCTCAAGGGGTCAGACTTTCTCCTAAGATTAGTGGTTAAAGGAGTTAATAATTCATTGTTTTGTCTTTTAAATAGTAACCATTAGCACCACAGTTCATTTACTGAATGAAAATGAATGAAAATCCACAGCCTGTTTCCAGTCATTCGACCGGGTCAGGAATGGAATGAATGAAACCCCTATCTAGCAGTGAGGACAGGTATTGTGTCGGCTGCCGAAGCCTGGCGCACCCCTTTGGGGCAATGATTAATGAATGACAGATGAAATGAAATAACATTGGAGAGTGTTGTTGGAATGAAAGGTGGTAAGGAAAACCGCACTACCCACAGAAAAACCTTTCCCGCATCCGCTTTATCCAACACAAATCTCACATGGAGTGACCGGAGTTAGAACCACAGAATCCAGCAGTGAGAGGCCAGTGCGCTGCCACCTGAATCACGGAGGCTCATCATTTATTGAACACTAGGGTGAAATGAAGTTAAGGGGGAAAAAAATGTAAATTGCTTTTCGTTTGCACCGTTCTTGGTTGTAATGACAGACTGTACTAAATACATACCTTGCAACTTGAAGAAAAGATGCGGGAGATAGTGGGTTCGAACCCCACTGTCGGCAGCCCTGAAGATGGTTTTCCATGGTTTCCCATTTTCACACCAGGCAAATGCTGGGGCTGTACCTTAATTAAGGCCACGGCCGCTTCCTTCCCACTCCTAGTATTTCCTGTCCCATCGTCGCCATAAGACCTGTGTCGGCGCGACGTAAAGCAAATAGAAAAAAACCTTAAAAGTGCAGCGAAAATGTAATGAAAACTAAGGGTAGAAAGAAGCTTTTAAACCGTCAAAAAAAAATCAATTTCTTCACTTTTTAAAATGCTCAAACCTCCACGGCGCGCACACATATTGAAATGAAAACAGACACGCAATGATAACAAAGCTTCTTCTTTGAAGCAATTGCAAAAGCAAAGTCATCTCCGTACAGGCCATGAAGACTCTTGGAGGGGTGGAAGGTGGTTAGCTCTACGCCCAGCCGCCTTTGCCCCCAGCAATTAACCTGGTACTCATTTTTAGTGTAGGCTGAGTGAACCTCAGGGCCATATGCACCTCCGGAAGTGGAAATCTCGTTTCTTAAATTTTACGACTTCCTGACGGGGATTCGAACCCATGTCCTTCCGGGCGAACCGAGCACGCCTTTACCACCTCGGCCAGGCAGCCCCTTTGAAACAATTGAAAATGAAAACCTACAAGCTGTTTTCCAGTCAACGACCGGGTCAGGGATGTAATCAATGAAGCAGATATAGGCTATTAGTACGATGGGGTCGCCACTCCCAAAGTGATTTATTAATGAGTGATACATGCTATGAAATGAGAATGGAGAGTGTTGCTGGAATGAAAGATGACAGGGAAAACCGGAGTACCCGGAGAAAAACCTGTCCCACCTCCGCTTTGTCCACCACAAATCTCACATGGAGTGACCGGGATTTGAACCACGGTATCCAGCGGTGAGACGCCGACGCGCTGCCGTCTGAGCCACGGAGGCTCTCTCTGAAACAATTAAGAATTTAAATAAAGAATACTCTTTGGACACTCAATACACGACGTCATTACACCAAGTGTTACATTCAAAGTGGTCTTTGGTCATTCACCAAAATGGCTGCGTGTTAATTAAGCATCTTAATTAGGGTCGCTGGGATCTTAAATTGGCCTCTCGAAGCGTACTTTTGACTGTTTGGTCACTAAATCCTACTCCAGATGCCTAATATATGTCCATCTGCAGTGCTCGTACTGTAATTTGGCGGTTTCGGAGAACTTCTTGACCAGAGGTGCTTACGCTGTACATTTCTTTCCGTGGGCACACAGTACTGTAAGCGGGCGGGCGGGCAGGCAGGCGATGAGCGTATGCTATTCAATCGCAGTGACGTTGTGGTTACGTCACAGCCCGTGAAGTTCTCCCAGTCACTCTCGATCACTGCAGCGATAACCGAGTTTGAAATGGAGGCAGAAAATAATGAAAGAAAGATGGCAGAAATCCACTTGATTTTCAATTTGTGCTGTAAGAAATACGTTATTTATTCCATTGTAGTTAATGTATTTTAAACTGATACAATAAAGAGTTAGGTCTACAAATCAAATTTTTTATAGTGTACATAATGAATTACAGTTTTCGATGTTACATTTTAAGGGGTGCTTTAGAAACATTTCTGATATATAAAATGGAGTTAGGGTGGATAAGCTGTGACTTGCAGTTACTTGGATTTAAATTATCTGATAAACTCACCAACAATCCAATCATGCTTACCGGGAACAACAGTTAAGTTATTTACTTGAAGGCATACTGTACATCTATTTGATAGACACATTTATTTACATTGTTGCACTTTAATCTTGGATAGTAAATATCTATGTCCCCACTCGTTATGAAACTCCCACTCCATTTCGAGGTTAGCTATATTCATCGGACGCCTGCTAAGTTTTAAATACTATTTTCAGAAATTCAGTGAACAGGGAAAGTCACACAACAATTGGGCGTAATTAGCTCTGTGGATTAGCTGCTGGCTTACCACCCGGAAGGGTGAGGTTCGAATCCCGGTCGATTCTGAGTTGAGATTTTCATCTCAAAAATCACGTTTTGCCAGGAAGGGTATTAGGCCTCAAAACCCCGGCCGAAACCAAAAGAGCATGGTTGGCGCCAGGGACACCAGAAATTACTGGGATAAGCTGAAGAAAGTTTTTAAGCAGACCCCGCCACAGTGCGGGAATAACGCTACGTAGAAGAAGGGAAAGTCACACAACACTACAACGCTGTGCAAAATCAAGCAATAAACTTGTTGAACTATGTAAATATATTCTTTGAAATATTAATAGGAATTGTAAATCGTAGCTTGTACGCTTGAACCCTGTCCCTTTGTAAATTCCAACACAAAAATTATAACTTGCAAGTTTTCTTTGAATGCATAAATGTAAGAAACTAAAACTCGCAGTTTATATCGAGCGTAGAACATATCAAACCAGAATATCTCGAAAAGATCGGTTTTCTTGTAGTTATACCGGATTTTTTAAAATACTGTACCCCAGTCAGCATTTCGAATGTCAACGGTCCCTTCCCTTCAAAGTGTGTTCACTCTCTCGCTTCACTGTGACGTATGCTTGCTACGTAAGCTGCCCGAATTTAGGTCAGGCTAGCCCGGCCGCTCAACAGGCACCCAGCTGACCACCTCTGTTCTAGACGCACAAAACGACCCTTCTAGTCTCCTGGACGCGTTTCCAAAGATACCAAATCTTATTCTATGCAACCCCTAGCATTCTGACAAAGTACCGCTACGAGTAGCCTTCTCGAAGCATTGTTAATGCACGAGTGGCCTCATTTCACGTCAACCGCTTTCCCCGTGTCCTACCTCGGTCCGCACGATCACTCATGACGTGTGCATACTCCACTCCACACAGATCAACCTTCGCACACGCTTTGAACTGAGAAAATCAACTAACACTCACAAACATAAAGGTGACAATGGAGGCCTCTGTTGCATAAACAGAACATGTCTTTGCCTTAATTTTCCAATTCCCATCCGAATCGTACAATCTAGTTAGGAGCATCTCAAGATGTGACCAAATTTATTTTCTTGTTCAGTGTAGATATACGTGAAGTTTTATATCTTAAGTACGGATACGGGACCTCCATATATCTGGGGATCCAAAAGTCAAGAACATGATGAAAGTTACAGTTTATAAAATATTAATACTTTGTGGATACGTAATCCAACACGTGTTTCTTTCTTCTAAATACTAACATACTGCAATATTTTATCAAGCGATTATCTCAAGTCTTCACTACATCATTTATGTGATGCTTAAGAACATTAAACACCGAATGTTCATGTAATTCAAACATCAAGTTATTTTTATATTTTTAGATACCAGTACATATTTAACCTTGCCAACTTTAAGATTCGGCGACTCTCACAAGTTTTGAATTAGGTTCAGGTGTGATTGTTATCACGCCACTCAATTAAATACTATTCTCTACTCAGGCTGAACATTCTTTACATATTTTTCAATGTGACATGAAGCAGAATCCTGCATGCCTCTTCTATCCTCGTTATTTGGAAACGTCCGGCTCAATGGCTAAATGGTTAGCGTGCTGGTATTTGGTCAAGAGATTCCCGGCTGTTTCCAGTCATTCGACGGGGTCAGGAATAGAATGAATGAAGCCCCCATCTAGCAACGAGGATACGAATTATGCCGGCTGCCGAGGCCTGTCACGCTTCTCTGGGGCAATTATTAATGACTGACAGATGAAATAAAATGATATTGGAGAGTGTTGCTGGAATGAAGGGTGACAGGAAAAACCGAAGTACCCGGAGAATAACCTTTCCCGCCTCCGCTTTGTCCAGCACAAACCTCACATTTAGTGATCGGAGTTTGAATCACGGAACCCAGCGGTGAGAGGCCGGCGCGCTGCCTCCTGAGCCACGGAGGCATTCAGGCAAATGCTGGGACTGTACCTTAATTAAGGCCGCGGCCGCTTCCTTCCCACTCCTAGCCCTTTCCTGTCCCAACCTCGCCATAAGACCTATCTGTGTCGGTGAGACGTAAAGCCAATTGTAAATAATAATAATAATAATAATAATAATAATAATAATAATAATAATAATAATAATAATAATAATAATAATGTGTATGTTTGTTGGGTATTCAGCCCGAAGGCTGGTTTGATCCTCTGCAGCTTCGCCAACAGCTGTCATAAACAAACTAGGCGTCACTGAAGAGGCGTACTAGGGAAATGAGGAGTGAGGTAGTTTCCCGTTGCTTTCCTCACCGAGCCAGCCGTTGCTATTACATATCAGTCTGCCAAGCCCACTGAAATGCATGCACCAGCTGACCCTATGAGTGATATTTTCACACCATTCATGACAGGGACTGGCTGCATAAGCAATGGTATTACTAGCGTCACTCATACCTCAGTCACTTTCATATTGTCAAAGCCAAGGATGAGACTGAGACAGGTCAATGAAAGTAACAAATTTGATATAGCCCATACCAGAAGACATAGTGCACTGTAAGCACTACATCTTGTCAGCAAAGGCATATAATAATAATAATAATAATAATAATAATAGTCTAATAATAATAATAATAATAATAATAATAATAATAATAATAATAATAATAATAAAAAACACTTATATCTTTATAGTTAATGGTGGCCTTGGGGGCAAACCATTCTAAGCGAAGTTTACGTCAATGTGGTACCTATTTATACATGAGGATAATACTGTACCGTATTTTACTCCGGGAATTCTCATGAATTGTCGATTGGTAATCTTTCTCACGTCCGGTTCCAGCGTTCCTGTTGAAGACAGGCATAATGTACAGTCGCTCAAAAAAAGGAAAGAGTGCATGCATATGTTCCTTGCTGGTACGTTTTCCCCAAAAGCAATTATTGAACCTATGTTTGTTGTGCGTATCCACAGTATTTGCATCTACATGGGGGTGAGTTATATTTTGATAATATTTAAAATTAAGTTGGAAAAAATAGTAAATGCGAGGAACAAACAATACAATGCGCTCATTATTTTTCTGAGCGACTATACGTCTCCGAAAAGGAGGTGTTGCTTGTTGTCTGCGCATGCACATGAATAAGCTGTAATAATGGCAATTTAGATTGTTGCTCGGTGCTGCAGGAGTATATTCCCTTTAGGTATTACAAATATGGTAGTAGAGAAGAGTGTTAAGTGTTCGATGGACGGGTTGAAGGCTAACATAGGAGTCCTGCAGGTAGTCAACGCTCGGTGAACACCTGAACAAACAATTTAAGAAATAACAGTGAACAATAACTGGCATTGATGTTTGCATAATCCTTGCCTGAATGATCAGCGTAGTGGCCTTTGTTTCCGAGTAGATCGGCGGCTCGGTGTTCGTGTATATCTTCATACATATCTTCATTTAAATAAGAGGTATTACACTAAAAACCACCATAGAAACAGGTTGTTGTTTGTTGTTTGAGTCATCAGTCCATAGACTGGTCTGATGCAGCTCTCCATGCCACCCTATTCTGTGCTAATCTTTTCATTTATTCGTAACTATTGGATCCTATATCTGCTCTAATCTGCTTGTCATATTCATACCTTGGTCTACCCCTAAAGTTCTTGCTGCCAATACTTCCCTCAAAACTAACTGAACAAGTCCTGGGTGTCTTAAGATGTGTCCTATCATTCTCTCTCTCTTCTTCTTCTCAAATTTAGCCAAATCGATCTCCTCTCACCAATTCGATTCGGTATCCCTTCATTCGTGATTCGATCTTTCCATCTCACCTCAGCATTCTTCTGTAACATCACATTTCAAAAGCTTCTATTTCTTTCTGAGCTAGTTATCGCCCATGTTTCACTTCCATACAATGCCACTCTCCAGAAGAAATTCTTCAAAAGCATCTTTATAATTCCTATATTAATGTTCAAAGTGAGTAAATTTATTTTCTTAAGAAAGGCATTCCTTGCTTGTGCTATTCTACATTTCGTCCTCCTTACGTCTGCTCACTTTAGTCATTTTACTACCCAAGTAACAATATTCATCTTCCTCCTTTAAGACTCCATTTCCTAATTTAATATTACCTGTATCACCTGCTTTCGTTCGACGGCACTCCATTTACTTTGTTTCGGGCTTATTTATGATGCTTGCTTGTTGTTTTAAGGGGCCTAACAACGAAGGTCATCGGCCCGGGCTTATTTATTTTCATCTTGTACTCCTTCCCCAAGACTGTCCATAATATTCTGCAATTTCTCCAGATCTTCTGCTGTGTCAGATAAAATATATAATAATGAATACATCCCTCAAGATAGGATTGGCATAAATGAAAGGCATCCGGTCATAAAACTGTGCCAAATCCACGCAAACCACCGACCGTAGATAATTAGGAAATTTGGAGAAGAAGAACAAGGAAGTATGCAAAAGTGATGGATAGTTGATGCGACTGCGAGTGAATTGGCTGCGCTGTTCGGCCTACGCGGCGGTAAACTTGCATTCGGGAGATGATGGGTTTGAACCCGCACCCATGAACATGGTTTTCTGTTATTTCCCATTTTCGCACTAAACCAATCTACCTTAATTCAAGCCACGGTCGCTTCTTTCTCAGTTCTTGCCGTTTCCTATCAAATCGTCGCCAAAGCGTTGGTGCGATGTTAAAATACTAGCAAGAAAGAATAATCTTATTATTAGGTTCCACATACTACACCACTAAGTCACTTATGCTGAACTTACCGGCTGACTACTACTCACATGTAACGCAACTAATCCTATTAATTTCTTGTCACTGGTAAGGGACTTCTGGCAAACCTACAACGAATGCTAAGTGTTCGTACACCTGTGCTGACTTTAATTAGCTTCAAAATAATAATGGACTGGATTAGTTGGACGAACGTTATTTCTAAGACAGTATATTTTTTTCCTTGTTTTCGATTTAAACTACTGTATACGAGTTGTATCAAAACAATTATGCAAAGCTACAAAAATATTATACGTCCAAGGTATCCATACTGGTTTGAAAACTTTCCGTTACACAGTGCAACAGTGAAAACACGTTTTTCTCAAAAGTAGGTGTAATTTATGTATTTCTGCTTCCTAAATTCGCAAATGACACTGAAAATATCGTATCACCCACAGTTTTGGCACAAAACGTATCCTTTGCTAATAATGATATCACATATTGCAGTAGTATATATCTGGTACACGAATCATGCTGAACTAGAACACACGTTTAAACCAACAACATATTGAAATATGCATACAATGAACAGATGCATACAGAGAATGTGATAGAAAACCTGCACTAACATAATTCATTCCGTGATTTCTTAGTTGTCAAGGCATGGCCCCTGCCTTTCCTCTTATGGGGCATTTCAGTGTGCTTGCGGTGAAGCATCCAGCAGTAGTCGCCCATCATCCGAACATCCCTCGTATCGTCGTTCCATGTCCTTTATATCCTGATGGAACCTTTCACCCTGTTACTCACTTACAGCACCCAGGTTTGGAGGAAAAAATTCGAGGTGAGAATGTAAAAAATGTAACTTCAAACTCATTGAGCATCCCGGCATTTTCAGGTTCTCCACTATGTTGACATTCTCTGGGCTACGATTGTTTCCCAGGAAGATTTGAAACACACACTTAAAGGCAGTCTGGGCTTCTTACTCCACGGCATTCATTGAATGGAGGAAATATTTATCTAGCATTACTTTCCGAATATCGGGACCAATGAACATGTCCTCCTTCAGCTTAGTACCTGACAGGTTGGGGAACTTGTTACATAGATATTTGAAACAGTTGCCACCCCTAGGTAAATCTTTGACAAAAACTGCTTCATTATGCCCAGTTTGAGGTTCAGAGGTGGGAAGAGTATTCTGTCTCCACCAGAGGGTCACACTTGATATTTTTGTCCCCCGGAACCAATTCTAAGCTTCGGGGCCACTACTTTACCATATTATATTATATTATATTATATTATATTATATTATATTATATTATATTATATTATATTATATTATATTATATTATATTATATTATATTATATTATATTATATTATATTATATTATATTAAACACTAAAACACCATATGAAGTTCAGAATATCAGTCAGAATATTATTATATTATCATTGATCTGCATTAACTTTAATTACAAATTTACGCGATTTGTGCAAAAACTGTGGGTGATACGATGTTTTCAGTATCATTTTCAAATTCAGGAGGTCGAAATACATGAAGAGCGCCTACATTTTTGAAAAAAAAATTTGACCTTAAAAATTGTCATCAGTGACACTAGTTCAATTTTGATACGGTGAGGGTTCATCTGGCAAGCAGTCAGTCAAAAGTCGACGGGAGTTGTGTTCGGATGAAAAATCGCAAAGTGGCCTCAATATGGGTAGCAAGGTAAAGAAACTAGCGAGGAAGAGCGCAAGCTTGTTATTATTAGACATCACAGTTAGTGTAAATCTTAACAGGAAATCTCAGTGCTTAGCGGGAGACCTCGTTCGATAGTCCAATCTATAACAGATCGTTTCCTTCCATTTTATCTTATACAATTGATTTTCTGTAAAATCCGTGGACTATATGTGAAACGTCCCTTCAATATAAACAACTTTTATGTACATAATTTCGCTTACTTTTCATATGACGGAGAAAATTACTATTTTCTGCGGGTCTCATGCTCTGCATTGATTGACCGACAGACCGACAACGAACCTACAGGTTACCATGGCAACGTGTCTGACTACTTCCACCAAGGAAGTAAGGTATTGCCATTTTCGTCATCGTTCCTGTAAACTTGTGGTTATTCCTTGGGTAGAAAGTAAGAGAGATGTCAGTCGGCCATTCTGCGGGATATTGGGATAATACCGTTGGAGGTTGCAATCGTCCTCGTATAACACTAAGTGGCGTTGTTAGTATTTGAACAGTACTGCGGAGTGTAGCCCATTATTTCACACCGTAAGGTGTTTTCTGGCATTTGCTATAGTTTTTACTGTATTTATTCTCTACTTCTCTTTTCTGCTTTAATTTCTTGTCTCTGCCTTACCTCTTTACGCTTAAGTAATAACACCATAAGCCGTATTATCTGTTTACCTAAGAATCCCTGCACCTAAATATATACTCTGTAACCGCCTTCTTATATCCGTAACTCATACCATCACAATTTGAGGGACATTTTATTTTCCAGTACATCCTCTTGGTATTTACATATTTTTCCTATCCGGCTTTCGTCAGTTGTAATCCTATTTCCTATTAATTTAAACCTCCTTAACTGTATTACTTTCTTCCTTAATTACTGCGTATGTATGCGAGTGTTGAAAAATTCCAAGCTGTTCAAATGTATAACTTTTGGCCTCGGAAAATATCGAAATATGGATGTATTTTAATGACGGTGCAGACCTTCGTTTTGGGGTAGTTGATGGCTAAACGGTAAGTCGTATTACAAAACAGATAGCACAATCGCCGTTCAAATTGGTGAGATCTACAACTTCGGTCGTACTACTTATTGTCGTATCTCGATTGTTAGTACGTTAGATAGTGCTGCAGTTTTCGATTGTAATCAAATCTCTCCACCTCGATTGTGACTTGCATTAGGAAAAGGGGCCTGTCTTTATAATGAAAATTCCCCATCTTTACTGTGTATGGCAATTGCCAAGTGAGCCTGCCGTCATAGTAGAAACTCCGGAACTCGATTGTGATTGACGGTAGGAAATGCGACCTGCCATTGTCAACAAAACTTCCCCAATAGCCCGCCTTATATCTGAAACATCGTACGGTGTCCTCCCCATTTTTTAAAAAAAATCTCGGATAGCGCTATGAGAAATGTAATTTAATATAATTTTACTCACTGCCTTTACAGTAATTTACGGAGATATCCGTATAAAATGTACAATACCGTAGCGAAGCACAGGTAAATTTGCTACTTAATTATAAAAGCATAGTGGCATAGTTAATTCCATATAAAAACGAAGTATGGGACAAAATTTGACTTGCACAGACAAAATTATCAGTATACTTTTTTATATGTCATTGATTTCACGTTCCGCTAATAACCTTTATAATTATAGACATGATATAGGCTTTTGAGCTTTAGGCCGTATCAAGAAAAGCATCAATGGCAACCTTTATGGTTTACGGAAATGCCGGTCAATTTTCCGTCTAAAAATGTTTATGTTAAACTAGCTGTCAAATGGGCTAAAATCAATAACACTTTGTGATTTTCAATCTTCACAGAATGATACCAAAACATGCAGGAGTAACATGTTGCCTTTTTTCCGATCTTTAGAAGAAATAAAGTTGAATCACTCCAAATCAACTTTCCCATGAAGAATATTATGATCGTTTGAAGAGAAAATTACTGTTAGAACGAAATAGTTTATTGTACTCTCGGTTTTTAGCGATGGTTGGATTGTAGCACAGGTGTCTTAACAGCTTAATTCGACACCACATTCAGCTGTGATCTGACCTTGGCTAAACAGCCAGGTGGCCAAACGTCTCCCTTACCAGCGAGAAGGAATTTCTTCGTTTTTGTATATCACATACCAATAGGGACATATTCCTATGGTTATCGCATGTTATTTTTTGCAATGAAAGACATGCCGCCAATGCTATAAGTATTCGTACACCTGTACTGTACATATCAGTATGTTCGATAACAGGCCTGGATATTTTCAAGGACAATGCATCCCTTTATTTTTAATAAATAATAATGTTATTGGCTTTGGGTCCCACTAACCACCTTTACGGTTTCCGGAGACACCGAGGTGCCATTATTTAGTCCCGTAGGAGTTCATTTACATGCCAGTAAACCCACCTACCGAAACGAGGCTGACGTATGTATTTGAGCACCTTCAAAAACTACACCACTGAGTCAGGATCGAACCTGCCAAATTGGAGTCAGAAGGCCAGCGCCGGAATTTTCTGAGCCACTTAGCGCGACTTACTTTATTTGTAAATTTTGTACAATTTTAATAAGAAATGTACCGAGCTCGATAGCTGCAGTCGTTTAAGTGCGGTCAGTATCCAGTATTCTGGAGATGGTAGGTTCGAACCCCACTGTCGGCAGCCCTGAAAATGGTTTTCCGTGGTTTCCCATTTTCACACCAGGCAAATGCTGGGGCTGTACCTTAATTAAGGCCACGGCCACTTCCTTCCCACTCCTAGCCCTTTCCTGTCCCTTCGTCGCCATAAGACCTATCTGTGTCGGTGCGACGTAAAGTAACTAGCAAAAAAAAAAAAAAAAAGAAATGTACAATGTTGAGTATTACGTAATACAGTTTAAAAACAGAAAGACGCAAAATTTTATGTTGAAAGTACTCGTACACACCATAATTTTGTCGAAAAATAGAACTGAAATCAGGGCTGAATCACTCCAAATCAACTTTCCCATTAAGAATGTTATCATCGTTTGAAGAGAAAATTGCTGTTTACAACGAAATCGTTTCTTGTACTCTCGGTTCTCTAAATTTACACACCGGGCGAGTTGGCCGTGCGTGTAGAGGCGCGCGGCTGTGATCTTGCATCCGGGAGGTAGTAGGTTCGAATCCCACTATCGGCAGCCCTGAAAATGGTTTTCCGTGGTTTCCCATTTTCACACCAGGCAAATGCTGGAGCTGTACCTTAATTAAGGCCACGGCCGCTTTCTTCCTATTCCTAGGCCTTTCCTATCCCATCGTCGCCATAAGACCTATCTGGGTTGGTGCGACGTAAAGCAAATAGCATTTGAGGAAGAATAAATTATGCGGATTATGAGGTCAGATGGGAACTGCAGAACAATGTGCTCCTAACAACTATATTACCAGACGTGATTAGAAACCAGGAAACATATTCTTATGGACTTAGATGACCAAATGGCGGAGATGGATGTAACTCCTCTAGAATTAAGTATTTATTTGTGATGGATAAAGGACCGAACATAAATGGATCTCTCCAAAATCACAAACGTCTACCATGTGCAATGCACTGCCTAAATACAGCATTAATATATAATTTGGATGAAAAGTTCCTTATTGAATGGCTACCTGATGTTTATAACTTCATCCAAACAATTCGAAAATAGTAGGGTAATGAATGAAACGGATCAGTTTGGTGGCAGTATCAGGAAAATTATACTATGATATCGAAACCATGTGCAATAGCATATACTGTAGATGATGTTGGATTCATTCGTAACAAAATGGTATTGTGATCCTCCTATTAGAGAAAACCAAGCAGAAAATTAGTTAATACTTCGGATCAGGCTGATGTAATGGAAAATAGAATTACATTTATGAAATATTTCAAGAAAATCAAAAATGGTCTGTAGGGTTGAGTAGAATCGACCTTGGATTCATAGTTTATTAGATTCATGCGAAAGTGAAATTGACAGTGGCAGAACGAAGATACCGAAAGGACAGGCAGAAACGTTCGTAAAACAGAAATTTGTTAATGAACTGCGTAATTTCCACTATATAACTATTTTTATTCATCCATATTTGAAGGAACATTTACTTCTGAGAAGCGAAAACAAATTTTCCAAACGTAGGTGAGGCAGAAGAGAAGGAAGATCCCGTACTTGCTCGCAGAAAAAGAATTCGACACTAGCGTTGATCCGCTTCTAAACGTAGAGATGAACTTTAGAGGTATTTGAACATCGATGGCCCAGCTGATGACTGAAAGAACATTCTGTCTTGGTGGAAGGCCAATGCCTGCACTTTCCCTAAACTCTCCAGAGTTGCCAAAGAAATCCTTCCACATTCCTGCCAGTAGCGCCGCAAGCGAAAGGAATTTTATGTAGCAGGTCACCTAGCTGTATCCCAGAAACGCAGCTGTGTCGATCCAGAACGTGTTATGACATGCTGTTGATTCATAATAAAAAGACAGACATGTGAGTTGATTTGATGAAAACTGTCGGATCTTAATTCAGAAAGGAAATGATGTGCCATGGAAACTGTTGGACCATCGTTTGGTTATAAGTGTTCAATGTACAGTTTTTTGTTAAGAAATTGTGTTACAAGAAGTAATTATTCCATTCGTTCCAGGTATTTCACTGCCTTATCAAATGTTATTTTCCGTGGGTACTACATTAACCCTTTCAGTACCGAATTACCTTCCAGCGTCGAAGCAAAAATATTTTTGCTGCTTAGCAGACCCCTTGGAGTTCTTTCAAGCCATATTAGAACGAAAAACAATTTTGTTGCCATTGCTTCAAAATATTTTCCTGTCCAATATATTGGACACTGGATCAGGGAGGTTGTAATGTTATTTTTTTTTTACATACCACTAACTACTCTTTTACGGTTTTCGGAGACGCCGAGGTGCCGAAATTTAGTCCCGCAGGAGTTCTTTTACGTGCCAGTAAATATACCGACACGAGGCTGACGTATTTGAGCACCTTCAAATACCACCGGACTGAGGTTGTAAGACCATGAAATTTTAGGTGACTAAAATGCAGGTTTAAAAATAGTTTTTATTGCAGAATATGACTAGTACAGTGTTAATATCAACTATATATATATAAGTAAATCATAAAATAATTTAGATTGACTTTCTACTTTAAAAGAAACTCTCCCGAGAAACAAAATAATTTGGATTGACTTCATATTTTTACATTTCTTCCTAGAAATTAAACCAGTTTTCAGTAAGTACGCCTGTAAAAAACAGGTAGCAGTATTTCTAGTTGGGAAAATCAAATTATCATAAATCTTTCAATAAAAATTGTATTGCGATATTACCTAACAATCGTACATGATGTGATTTGAAGTATTGATGGATGGCCATGACATACAGATCAACGGACTGTGCAGCTCCATTTTATACAGATCCCATGACTTAATTCCTACAGCCATATGTAGGCAAATCAATGCTCTTATGTCCGGCTCCATGGCTAAATGGTTAGCGTGCTGGCCTTTAGTCACAGGGGTCCCGGGTTCGATTCCCGGCAGGGTCTTGAATTTTAACCTTAAATGGTTAATTTCTCTGGCACGGGGACTGGGTATATGTGTCGTCTTCATCATCATTTCATCCTCATCACGACGCGCAGGTCACCGACAGGTGTCAAATCAAAAGACCTGCACCTGGCGAGCCGAACATGTCCTCGGCACTAAAAGCCATACGCCATTTCAATGCTCTTATTTTACAGGCATTGGTACTGTTGAAATTTGTTTTATCAGGGCTGCTGGGCATAACTATTTGCATATTTTGTAAAATTTTCAATATCATCACCTGTGATATACTAGATGAAGAAATCAATAGGATTCTCTTCAAAACCTTGAACATCACTGAAATCATGTTGGAAACAAATAAAAGAAGAAGAGAAAGAACGACGCCTGTATCGAATGTCAGTCTTCTTTTTTTTTTCAGTGAGATAATCCTGCTAGTGGCCATGGTTAGTTACAACTGTCTCACCAGTCCCTAACTGTGGAAGTAAACTAACAGCTTCTTCCCCACCTTCTGCCATTACCTGATCTATCACAACACGTTCAAATCCAATTATCATCTGCTAGTCCTGTGAATCCAATTTAGGTTTCATGTCTTCCTTGACGGAAAGCTTTGTACGTCCTGTCATGATGCCTTGGCCAACAGAAGCTGGAATATCTTCAGAACTATCCTGTTCATCTGAAAACACTGACTTTTTCCTGCATCCTAGAAGTAAAACAAAAATATCACATTTGCACTAAAACCAACGTCACATGTTTTATGTTGAAGGGCAAAACCTAATTATTATACATTTTGGAATAATTATTGTGTAATTTAAGACCGTATTACCTTGTAAAAGATTTACAAGTTGCGAACTCTCATCAGCATGCATGTCATGTACTTCAGAAGCAGTATTAACAATGGGACCTGATTTCCAAAATTTTGCACATTGAATTCCATAGCTTAAGCAGCTCAAGTAAACTTGTTTATTCAGTTATCATATTACAAAACTGATACTTACGTTACTCTCTTTGGCACACACAATTTTTTGAAGTCACATGAAGCAAATTGCACAAGTAATGAATACGGAAATCTGACTTATCTGATGGTCCTGGCAATGAGTCTGCAATCTTGCTTGTTTTGATGTTTACTCTATAACTCTATCAACAGAGGGCACAGATATTCCATGCCTTGCACTAGCCAAACGTCCAGAATAATGGTCACGAGGTTTGAAAGGGAGCTGAGAAAGTTTGCTGCGTTTAAAATAGGATACAATTTATTGTCCAATATATTGGACGCCTGGTCTGAAAGTGTTAAAATAAATGACACTATTATTTCTCCCAATTACTTTGTATTTTAATTCCATGTACAGTACCTACGCTAAAAATAGATATCTTAAAAAATCTTTCTTCTACTGAACAATGATCAGATGACTTCATAAATTTACAACAGGCAATAATTTTACGCTATTTTCTTTCTTTCTTAATCTGTTTACCCCCCAGGGTTAGCTCCCCCCCCCCCGGACTCAGCGAGGGATCCCACCTCTACCACCTCCAAGGCATTGTCCTAGAGCGTGAGACTTTGAGTCGGATGATAAAACTGAGGAGGAGGACCAGTACCTTACCCAGGTAGCCTCACCTGCTATGTTGAACAGGGGCCTTGTAGGGGATGGGAAGATTGGAAGGGATGAACAAGGAAGAGGGAAGGAGGCGGCCGTGGCCTTAAGTTAGGTACAGCCCCAGCATTTGCCTGGTGTGAAAATGGGAAACCACGGAAAACCATCTTCAGGGCTGCCGATAGTGGGATTCGAACCTGAATGATTTTTAGACGATGCTTTAGAAATGCGTTACTATCTTCCGATGGTCAAGTCTAGGCCTAAAATATCTGCCCATCTTGCATCTAAAGATGAACGATCTGAAAAATTTGCAATACTACATTGTAATTTTAGGGACTGCCTGGCCGAGGCGGTAAAGGCGTGCTCGGTTCGCCCGGAAGGACGTGGGTGCGAATCCCCGTCAGGAAGTCGTAAAATTTAAGAAACGAGATTTCCACCTACAGAGGTTCACATGGCCCTGAGGTTCACTCAGCCTACGCTAAAAATGAGTTCCAGGTTAATTCCTGATGCAAAGACGGTCGGGCGTAGAGCTAACCAGTCTACCCCATCAAGTGTCGAGGTTACGGATAGTGGAAGCTTTTACCTTCCGCCCCTCCAAGGGCCTTCATGGCCTGTACGGAGATGACTGCTTCTTTACATTGTAATTTTATTGAAAAAATACAAAATAACAGTAATTAAAGCCGTGTAAAAATGTGTTCCCAGTTCTGTGCTGCCTTCAACAACGGTAATAAAGAAACGAGACTATTTAGAAGGCTGAAATGGGCAGCAGATATAGGTTACAGGAACAATACGATACAAGGATGACCATCATATTTGAACTGTTTGGCTCTCAGTGAAGTGAATGAATTTTCACCATTCTGCTGTACGCAAGGACATTACCGCCATGACACAGAATTCTTGCTACTGAGTTTGTGGAGTGACATTGGACAAATTTTGATCACGAATATTTCGTTGTAGGTATGTCCATGAGATGTCCATGATAGAGATCTGATTTGAAGAAGGTGGATTTCCACATACTTGGGTTTTCTCAATAAAATGCCTTTCATTCAGCGAACTGGGATAGAAATTTTGGTCAGTTAGCAATATTAACATCATCTACTGCAGTAATTATGACTGTCGACCCTAGGCATATTTATAGAGTACCGGTACATGGAAATGCTCACTTCAAATTTTAACTTGCTTTTCACAGAGTAATTTTGGTTTTCTGAAAATAAAAGAGAAGGATGTTCTACAGAAAAGTTTTATTATTATTATTATTATTATTATTATTATTATTATTATTATTATTATTATTATTGTTACGGTGTTACCCGTGGAACGCAGAGGTGAAAGAAGGTGCCGGGGTGAATGTGTCTAACTACAATGTCAAGAAAGTATTTAAAACTGAAATGGAAGGTTATATTTTTGAAAAGCAACAAGTTAATAAATTCTCACTTAGTGAGATAACAATGACAAAAAAAAAAAAATAGAAAAATCCAAGATTATAGTACTTTAACTCTCTTGGGCTACAAGCCCCTAGCTTTACAATTTTTGATATCCCAGCTCAAATTTACAAAGAGCACAAATTTACACAAGGACAGAATTCCCTCAATACATGGAGCGCTTGCTGCCAACACACAATATCAAGCCTCCCAGAGGCACTTTTACAACACTAGAAAAGAGCTGTCGTGCTCTCAGTTCTCAAGCCTACTCAAGGCAACCCCAAAAATTCCTTACAACTTTTGTCCTTCCATGGCCCAACTTACAAATTGAAACAGGGGTATCTCGTACCCAACCTATAGGACCTTCGTGTAAAAAGAAATAACAGTTAAATAAATGGCCCGAACACAAAATGAAAGGAGGCGAATGCTTGCGCTCCTGGATATGAATTCTTAAAACCTAAAGGGCCCTAGGCCGATGAAACAGTGGCTATTCCCAAACTATGGAGGTGACTCGTATAAGAATAAATTAAGACTTTACGGAAAGGCAGAAAACCAGTTACAAAACGTAGTCACTTCAAACCGATATGAACGGGAGCTCGAGAGGGTACATCACTCTCTATCCCTGATTTACAGTTAATGATTTTATGAAGCTTCTACATTAGCCGGCAGAAGTTACATTTCCAGAAAAGTAGGTTACATAATTAAAGTTTTGGACCTCTCCCTCGGGTTAAACTGCAGAGCTAGCAAGAAATAAAGATGTTAAGTGGCCATTACCTTGTCGGTGTACTGCTGCCTGATGAAAGAGGTGCCTCCCGCCTCCTGCTTGACACACACACTTAGTTAGATGACGATCAAATGGCCAAGAGACGTGAAAATCCGCAGTTTATAAACCCTCGGGGAAAGTTCGAGACCTTTCATTAATAAACCAGCCAGACTCTCTCACTTTATTAGTGAATTTAAAAGTTACACTCAAAATCGAGGAAGAAGCCTGTGATAGGCGGAAAATTAATTACAGATATTCGTGATTGGCTAAATTCAAAACTAGCGAAAATAAAAGATAAATATTGCCAACCCAAAAATAAGGAACATCAATTAGTAAAAAAAATTATGAATACAAAACTTCTTCAAATCAAAAGTTCTTCCACTTCGCACCAGGGTGCATGATCATAATTTATTAGCAGTGGCATCTGTTGAAGAAAGTCCCAACTTCTTGATGAAGGGCAAACAAAACAAGTAGAAATACAGTCAGTTCAGGAAACTTCAAAATAACAAAATTTCATCAGATTTCTGTAGTGACATCTTCTGAGTAAAGGTTTAAGTAGGTATAGTTTCAAGTTCATGGTTCCTCCAGTAGAGGAGTTCTTTTAGGCGCAAGATTTAAATGTGCGACGTTGGGGTGTATCTCCCGGTACAATTATTATTATTATTATTATTATTATTATTATTATTATTATTATTATTATTATTATTATTATTATTATTATTATTATTATTATTATTATTATTATTATTATTTGGCATGTTAAATCTTCCGACGGAATCTTCGCAAACACCCGGAAATCTTACTTTATCCTTTGAAACCATACATTAGAGTTCTGCTTCGCTACTAAGCTCACCGGACAAAAAATTAATCGCCCTAGTGCGCACGCACAGATGGATCGTTAAGCCTGTACAGATGGTGCAGCGAACGAGTCATGTACTGAATTGCACGCGCACTGCCTCTACGTGAACATAAGGCAGTAGTTATGAGTGAGCCAGTGATGTTTCAAGCGGAAACATGGGTAGATGTAAGGATATGACAGAGTGCCACGAAGGGGCAATCGTGTTTGGCCGTTTCCATGGCCATACGGTGAGAGAAGTTACTGGATTTGTTGGTGTTTCGCAATGGGCTGTTCAACGTGTCTTCAAGCAGTGGTGTACTACACGTGGCCACGGAACATGACGTCAGAATTGTGGTCGGAAAAGTTCCTGACTGATAGGGACCGGAGACGCGTTTCACGGCTTGTGAATCAAATTGCTTCCAAATCCGACAGGAATTGCTGCAGTCATTGATTGAAGGTCCATCCCAACCTGTTGGCGAGAGAACATTGCGACTGGAACTGAATGCAATGAACATTTGTAATCGGTCACTTCCCAAGAGGCCACTGCTCACATAGGCACATAGAGCTCCGCGACTTCAGTGTTCTAGAAATCATCGAAAGTGGACATTAGCTGACTGGAGGAACGTAATGAAATCTGACGAATCACGTTTTTGCCTGTATTCCAATGATGCAGCACCGAAGGCCAAAGGAAGCATTCATCCTGGATGTGTGTAAGGTCAGGTTCAACCCGGAGGTGGGTCTGTGATAATTTGGGGGTGTTTTTCGTATCATGGATTGGGCCCGCTCCCTGAGCTGTCCTCTAACATAAACCAGCATGTTTATTTCAACATTCTGGATGATTAGGTGTTGCCTTTCAGTCAACATGTGCATGATGAGTATGCTACCGATACCCCGATTTTTCAAGATAACAGCAAAGTTCATCGGGTTGGATGCATATATGACTGGTTTTATGAACACTCCCCCACCCTATTACATATCGACTGGCCTGAAAAGTTACCAGACTTGAATTGCAGGATCAAATCCTCAGCAAGTGACTTTTACAATAAGATACAAAAGTTGAAAACTAGAAAAGCGGCTGGAATTGATCAGATTTCTGGGGATATACTAAAGACAATGGGTTGGGATATAGTACCATATCTGAAGTACTTATTTGATTATTGTTTGGTCAGAGGAGCTATACCAGATGAATGGAGAGTTGCTATAGTAGCCCCTGTGTATAAAGGAAAGGGTGATAGACATACAGCTGAAAATTACAGGCCAGTAAGTTTGACGTGCATTATATGTAAGCTTTGGGAAGGCATTCTTTCTGATTATATTAGACAAGGTTGTGAAATGAATAACTGGTTCGATAGAAGGCAGCTCGCTTTTAGGAAAGGTTATTCCACTGAAGCTCAACTTGTAGGATTCCAGCAAGATATAGCAGATATCTTGGATTCTGGAGGTCAAATGGACTGTATCGCGATTGACCTGTCTAAAGCATTTCATAGGGTGGATCATGGGAGACTACTGGCAAAAATGAGTGCAATTGGACTAGACAAAAGAGTGACTGAATGCGTTGCTATATTTATAGGAAATAGATCTCAGAGAATTAGAGTAGGTGAAGCTTTATCTGACCCTGTAATAATTAAGAGGGGAATTCCTCAAGGCAGTATTATCGGACCTTTATGTTTTCTTATATATATAAAGGATATGAGTAAAGGAGTGGAATCGGAGGTAAGGCTTTTTGCGGATGATGTTATTCTCTATAGAGTAATAAATAAGTTAGAAGATTGTGAGCAACTGCAGTGTGACCTCGAAAATGATGTGAGATGGACAGCAGGCAATGGTATGTTGATAAACGGGGTTAAAAGTCAGGTTGTGAGTTTCACAAATAGGAAAAGTCCTCTCAGTTTTAATTACTGCGTTGATGGGATGAAAGTTCCTTTTGGGGATCATTGTAAGTATCTAGGTGTTAATATAAGGAAAGATCTTCATTGGGGTAATCACATAAATGGGATTGTAAATAAAGGGTACAGATCTCTGCACATGGTTATGAGGGTGTTTAGGGATTGTAGTAAGGATCTAAAGGAGAGGGCATGTAAGTCTCTGGTAAGACCCCAACTAGAGTATGGTTCCAGTGTATGGGACCCTCACCAGGATTACCTGATTCTAGAACTGGAAAAAATCCAAAGAAAAGCAGCTCGATTTGTTCTGGGTGATTTCCGACAAAAGAGTAGCGTTATAAAAATGTTGCAAAGTTTGGGATGGGAGGAATTGAGAGAAAGAAGAAGAGCTGCTCGACTAAGTGGTATGTTCCGAGCTGTCAGCGGAGAGATGGCGTGGAATGACATTAGTAGACGAATAACTTTGAGTGGCGTTTATAAAAGTAGGAAAGATCACAATATGAAGATAAAGTTGGAATTCAAGAGGACAAATTGGGGCAAATACTCATTTATAGGAAGGGGAGTTAGGGATTGGAATAACTTACCAAGGGAGACGTTCAATAAATTTTCAATTTCTTTGAAATCACTTAGAAAAAGGCCAGGAAAACAACAGATAGGGAATCTGCCACCTGGGCGACTGTCCTAAATGCAGATCAATATTAATTGATTGATTGATTGATTGATTGATTGATTGATTGATTGATTGATTGATTGATTGATTGATTGATTGATTGATTGATTGATTGATTGATTGATTGATTGATTGATTGATTGATTGATTGATTGATTGATTAACCTGGATGTGACGTGCCTGCACAAACTTGTGGACTCACTTCCTCACCAAATATAGGTGGAGTTAAACGTATTAAATGATGCTTATAATGATTTCTCCAGGGTTGACCAATACTTTGTCCAGTAAGCTGAAATAACAGTACTGTTGCAGCGTTATATTCGTTACACCGGCTGGTTGAATGGCGGCATTTCATCAATCTTCTCCACTCCAGCCATTGGTTTTACGTTCCACTAACCGCTTTTACGATTTTCGGAGATGCCGAGGTGCCAGAAATGTCTCACATTTGTTTTACATGCCGAAAGGTCAACTGAAACAAGACTGGCGTATTTGAGCACCTTTAGATACCACCGAACTGAACCGAGATCGAACTCGCCAACATGGGCGAAGCCTCTACTGTCTGGGCCACTCAGCGCAAAGCTATTATCATTGCTTTTCAGAAAACTTAAGGAATCGCTTCTACAATATTATAATCTCGATATCTTCCCTCATTAATCCAATACCTTCTCCTGTCCTTCAATGCTGTTTCCGTCCGACTCGTTGGCTGAATGGTCAGCGTACTGGCCTTCTGTTCAGGGGGTCCCGGGTTCGATTCCCGGCCGGGTCGGGGATTTTAACCTTCATTGGTTAATTCCAATGGCCCGGGGGCTGGGTGTTTGTGCTGTCCCCAACATCCCTGCAACACACACACACCACACATAACACTATCCTCCACCACAATAACACGCAGTTACCTACACATGGCAGATGCCGCCCACCCTCATCGGAGGGTCTGCCTTACAAGGGCTGCACCCGGCTAGAAATAGCCACACGAAATTATTATAATGCTGTTTCCAATCCCTGCATTGAAAGCACCCAGGAGCACTGTTCCATCCTTACTGTTGACCCTCAGGGTTACCTCCTTATGTGCTTCATTGTATATGCCTACTGCATTGTGATACTTTAAGCTAAATTCCATTAGGTTTGCCGTAGGTATGCTGTGGGCTATGTTTTCTTGTTTTCCTGAAAAGAGCTGTAGTTATTATTTTTATTTTTTTGCTATTTGCTTTACGTCGCACCGACACAGGTATGTCTTACGTCGACGATGGGATAGGAAAGGTCTAGGAATTGGAAGGAAGCGACCGTGGCCTTAATTAAAGTACAGCCCCGGCATTTGCCTGGTGTAAAAATGGGAAACCATGGAAAACCATCTTCAGGGCTGCCGACAGTGGGGCTCGAACTCACTATCTCGCGATTACTGGATACTGGCCGCCCTTAAGCGACTGCAGCTATCGATCTCGGTTGTAGTTATTTTGATGTGATCTGTACGTGTTAATGAATTATTCAAACTAGAAAACGGGCAGACATGCATTTGATATATAATCTTGCAGAATGCAATGCAACAGATGTAAGAGGTATCTCCGTGGATCCTTTCCGTAACAGACAAGAAAACATTCCAGCGATGACATGCACGTCTACTACGAGACGCTCATTTAGCGAACCGGGTGCCAGCTGGTGGCAAACAAGTTTGTGTTCGAAATGTTAATGTGCTTTAGGTGTTTCAAATATACTGGGTTTACTATTTGAGGAAGGCAGCTGCTGAAACATTAGATATACCAAAGTTATGAAACTGTTACGGTAGTATCAACTTGATCACTCAGCGAGTTCGCTAGGTGGTTCGAGACGTGTAGCTGTGAGTTTGCATTCGGGAAATAATGAGTTCGAACACCATTTTTGGTATTCCTGAAGATGATTTTTCCAGGTTTCCCATTTTCATATCAGGCATATTCTAGGGTTGTACCTCAATTAAGACCACCGTCGTTTTCTCCCAGTCCTAGCCCTCTCCTAGTCCATCGGCACTATATGTCTGAGTCGGTGTGACGTAGAACAAGTAGCAAAGATAACCTTTACTTATGCCATGCATAGTACATTAGGATAGGACATTTAAAAATAAAAATTTTCCTCCAAGAACGCTTTATTTTTTCTTTAACAAATCTATCGCTAATTGGTATTTCGTAATAACTATACATTTTACCAACGAAACTGGCTTTACCAGATATGGTATCAACAATGTTTTGTCTATTTCGATACCAATAATAATTCTGGGACAATTGAATAGGAATTACTTTTCTCCATTAGGAATTTATAGATACAAATATTAATTTAGCGTTTATTCTGGAAAGACGTCCCATGGGATGATGGATGTCGGATTGTGTCTTTTAAAAGGGGACGTGGTACTCGAGTGGCACTGGCTTCTCACCAGGGTGGCCACGGTTCGAATCCCAGCCATTGGATGTAGAATTTATGAAGTGACAAGCCACGTATTTTTGGTTCGGATTTAACATAAAACTGTAAGCCCCGTGGTTATGATAGCAATATAAACATAAAGGTAAAACTAAAAGCTTTGTTTGGTGTTATGCTTTATATATGAATATGTTCCGTCAAAGTTTAGCCAATTAGCCAGACATTTCTTAAACATAGAGTATACGTACATCTGAACTGATCATGCAGGATCTATTGGTTGGCCCGCACATTCTCCAAACTTAAAGCCATTGGATTTTCATGGGCAGGCCCACTTGAAAGTTTGTTAGTGTATATCGTCAACACTGAAGTTCGTTGACTGTATATCTAAGAAGCCTACCATTTTATCAAACAAACACGGGGTAATTTTCACGGAATGCTCCAGTCCTAAATACGAAGACTACAGGGGTGCATTCGGTCCAAACCTGGTCATTTAGTGCAATTCGTACAATGATAATCAGGAAAAGATGAAGGCTAACCAATATGGAATTTTTACTCGTAAAGTCCACCGTAGATGCATTTCAGGCCATGAGGATTCTGACAGAAAAACACAGAGATGCCAAAAAATGACCTGCACATAGTTGTCATCGGTTTTGTGAGGGCTTTCGATAGAGCACCGAGAGATATGATTTTAACAGCATTACGAGCTCATGACATTCCAGGGTCGTACGCGAAATTGATCCGGATGTGTGATGCTGATGATGATGTTGATGATCAAGTGCCATCAAGTCGACGTCAATTCTGGGGACTGCATGGATGGACTGCCTCCAGACGTTTCGGTCTTCACCCGTATACTTAAGGTCCTTCAGTGACATGTTCATGTTGGATTTGCAGGAGTCTATCCATCTCAATGCTGACCGCCGTCATCTCCGAGACCCTTCCACCTTTCCAAAAATAATAGTCTTTTCCAATGCATCAGAGCATCTGAAATGTGTACCAAATATGACAGCTGTAATCATGTAACGAATGCCTTCAAGATACAGATCTGGTTCGATCTTCTGAATGACCCATGCATATGTCTTCTTGGCTGACTAAGGGATACACAAGTCCGGCCCCGCGGTGTAGGGGACAAAGCGTCCGCCTGTCACCCGGCGGCCCCGGATTCGATTCTCGGCCGGGTCAGGGGTTTTTAATTGTAAATTATTAATATCCCTGGCCTGGGGACTGGGTATTTGTGTCGTTCTTAACGTTCCTTGCCTCACATTCAACACTCTACACTTCCGCAATTCCACTTACACGCAGGTTCCTCTCATATGGTGCAAGTAGTGGCAAAATATCTGTAGAGGTCGACGCCACGAACAAATATAATTAACAAATGAGGGATACACAGTATCTTTCTCCAACACCAGAGCTCTTATGCATCAATATGCTTTCTATCTCGCTTCCTTATTGGCCTACTTTTCACAGCCATATGTAGCTATGGAAAGGATTAATGCCTTAACGATTCTGGCATTAGTATGCAAAGATACGTTGTAGTTTTTCCGGAAGCTCTATAAGGAAAACTTAGTTCGCTTTTATATAACATGGTCTTTTATAGTGTTTTAATATTATTTTTGCATCCATCGACCCCGTATGTTGAGCATCGAAAGTAACAATATTATAATAAAATAAAATATTTCGTGGAATTTATGTAAAAATAATGTGTGTTAAAAAATATTTTTTATTTTGCTTTCAAATAAATGGTTTAAAACATATAGCGGTTGCATTAATAATCACGGGTGAAGCAGCCGGTACATGCTAGTGGCTGATAAATGTTCTACGCTCTGGTCTAGACGTTAACAGTGCGGTAATTCTGGGAAGGCTGGTGGCTTGTGGATGATGTAAGTTTGAAGAAACATTATTTTCATAAAAACATAGGTGAATGACGTGACTCTGTCTGCTCTGAAATGATAATAATAATAATAATAATAATAATAATAATAATAATAATAATAATCTCTCAAATCCCATTCTGATAATTCCCTCGCACTTCGTAAACTTCCATATGTAATGTAACCTATCAATTAACCGCTTTTTGTATTCAGACAGATACCATCTGCTAACATCGCATAACCGTACTTTAAATATGCATACTTTATTTTTAGCCATCTTCTAATGGGGGAACTGGGCTGCGCTTGTTAGTAATTATACAAATATCCGAATAATACGGTACTAAATCACTTCGACTAGCCTTGCTTAAATTTTCTCCTTGAGATGTCATAAACGCTTAACTGTGAAATGAGTTACAAACTTCAATGTCATCTTGTTGCAGATGTGCGAATAGCGTTGCCAATCTTAGCCACTTACGTGGTGACAGCTGTTTCAGCAAGTGATTTCAATTTCAACGGTCCTGATTTATGATGGAACAAAATACTAGTAGATTTATAAAATAATAATCTAATCATTAATTATCGAACATAATTTCATTCCATATTTTCATTAGGATAATCATCCAAAAGTATACATTATTTCTGCATTACACATGTGTATAGATTTTTGACAGCCAATACACAATGTGCTTCTTTACTTTTTTCGAACAGGATTTCTTCTTATGTTTAGACAGACAGAATGCTTACTTAGGAACAGCCTAGCCGAAGAAGTAAAGGCGTCCTCGGTTTACCTGGAAGGATATGGGTTCAGTTCCCTACTAGGAAGTCAACAAATTTAGAAATGATACTTCCAGTCCCGGAAAAGCATATGATCCTGGAGTTCACTCAATTTACCTGAAAAATGGGTACCAGTTTAATTCTTGGGGGCAAACGCACAAGGACTTTGTGCTCACCAGTCTGTCTCATTTAGTGCCAAGGTTAAGTGTAGTAGGAGCCTTCAGCTTTCACTCCTGCAGGGGCGTTCTTGTCTTATACGCTGATGGGTTTGCTTTCCAATAGTATTCACTGAATTCCTTGAGACATTTTCGTTATATCTACTCTCCTGTTAGTAAAGCTGTCTTTCACGTCTTCCACGGCACTGAACTCATTGTCACAGGTGTACATAATAATAATAATAATAATAATAATAATAATAATAATAATAATAATAATAATAATAATAATAATAATAAGGTGTAAGATGGTGTTGGAGTGAATGGGTGGACAGGGAAATGACCAGAGCGGAAGTTAAATCACTAAATTTTGAAATTTTATTTCTTCCCTTACTCTTTTTTATTTTAAAATTTGATAGTTAATCTGAATGAACAACAACAAATAACAGTTAATGAGATCGTCAGCTCGAATAAGAACAGTGGACTCTGAGTCCAAAAATCAGGTACAAGAACTGCATAGAATTATCAACAAGATACTATATAAGGGATGATCATTGTAGCTCTGAAGGTACACCATTTTACAAGAGCATATTTGCTCCACTTACTTACATTCTAGGAGAATTAGCTCCGAAAGGTACTGTAGCCCAGTCTCTAAGAGGCACAAGCTCCTTACCAAATTATGTCTTGAAACTTTCAAAAACTATGTTTAAAGTCGCTTCTGCTCAAGAGCCTGTTACTCGTCTATCAATAATGTCACTTTAAACCGGAGCATGAGTGCCCATACTAAATGGCCTTAATATGAAATTATAAATTAAAAGTTTTAAGACGATTGGCCATGAACAAAAGGCTAGGAGGGGAAACACTTGCACTCCTTTTACAAAAACACTTCAAATTTTAAATGGGCTTTTGACCCGAAGTTGCAGAGGCTAAGCCTATACTACAGAGGGGTGACCAAACGAAAAATATTAAATGCCGAATGAGTGTGAAGAATTTAGAGGTTTAGAAAATTCTAGTCACCCCATACCAAGTTGAATGGGAATTAACAGAGGGTGAACTCTCTTTGTTCCCTTAATTTACATGTTTCCCAGCAGGGATTTGAGCAGAGTCCTCAGACTTGCCTAAATTTACATTTAAACAATGACTTTAGAACTTCACATTAAGGAAAGAAATTTGAAACCTTCCCCTCAAGTTATCTGCCTGCAGCTGTAACATGTTAAAAAATTGCTGCCATTACCTTGAGTAGCTGGACCTTCTAAACGATTGCAACCCCTGCGTCCGTATTACGCCGTACATACACTAGACCGGAGCGATGAAGATGACAATACGGCCCTAAAGCACCCACCTTTTATATCATCTCAGAGGGGCAGATTTCAGAACTCTCTTGAGATAGGCAGAATGGCTGTTTACACCCTCAATTTTAATTGGCTGGTGAAATAAACACAACATTCCTTATTGATTAATAACTTAAGGAAGCCGTAGGAGTGTTGACAACATAGATACATTAAAAACAATCTACAAAAACTTGAGGTTTGCCACCTTCAAAAGAATTGAAATTCCCTTCAGAATTAATTATCCTTAATCCCGCCAGGGGGGGGGGGGGCACATAGGCCGATGGTACAGACATCTCAAGGTTAAAGGTCCAAGTATCTTGAGTTGAGTTACATTAGTTCCGGATTCACCACACAGATGGTCTTCTAGAAGGCGCGCAGTTCAACGGGACGGAGAAGGTTTACCCCCGGTACAATGCTTGGTTGTTGTTTTAAGGGGCCTAACATCGAAGGTCATCGGCCCACCCGGTACAATAACAATGATCATAATCCTTTTGTAATTTACTAGGCTCTGAAATTAAGAAATTGGGAAACATTCAGCAGATCACAAATGTAAGAATTACTGGAGGAAATAAAATACAAAACGTTCTTAAAGAGCGTCAGCACTACGAACGTAATTACGTAACGAAATGGTCAGCGATCCTAATACAGTTATGCACTCCACGTAGGCGTGCATTATTTCCCGGGAAAGCAGTAAGGTACTATTTGCATCAATGCCTTCGAAAATTGTTTTGGGTCAGGAGTTTCCTGGGTATTGGAATACCTTGGTTTCGTTATAAAATGTCCGCATGTCGTGTGTTCGTTCAGGTGAAGCAATGTAAAGTAAAGTGAACTCCTGATCTCATCCCGAGGTGGTGAAGCTCATTTTTTCAGCCCCACCAAATGGAGGTGAGTTGCGTGTACCGTTTCAGTCACATACCAGGCCTCCTGCCATTCTGAAATTTCTGGCAGTACAGGGAATCGAACCCGGGCCATCGAGGACGCAGCTAATAGCACTAACCGTCGTATTTGTAACCTCTCCGCAGAAATATTGTCTCAGTAGGCCACAATTGAAATCCAAAGACATAGTATCACATACAGTGTCACGCTTCGTAGATTGTCTAGTTTTTCAGGACTGCGATGAGATGTACAAATACTGATTATAAATTAGAACACAAGTTTCAATCGAGTTGCATTCTTAATCTCCTTCAAGTGCCGACCCGTCACCGGGTGTTGGCCGTCCATATGACAATTTCACCTTTGACTGCAACCCGGAACAGTTTGGTGGATGAAGCCTGAAACAACTTTCTTACATGTTTAAGGCAGGAAATACTTCTTCCAGGTCCACGTGCCTCAGTGTTAGTTGAAGTGCCGTACCTTTTGCAATGTTTCATCACATAAACCAGATATTCCAGTTTCCTTCCTTGGTATTGTTTTTACAATTTCTAGATCTTTTGCTTGGTCTCTTTAGCACTTCATGGTTTTTCAGTGCAGCCAATCTTAGTTATACGCCTATGGAGCCGCATCCCAAAGCATTGGTAGATGGAAACTTGGAAACCAGTATATTCCGTTTGCATTACACAGCCTGTCCCTCAGATCTCAACCAGCAAGTGTACTTAGAACGTTCAGTATATGGGACTTCGTACTGCGAAGCATCAGATACCTCCACAAATAACTTTTTAGGCTGCTCTGAAGCAGAGCGGGTCTTCAAATATTGTTGGACAATCTAATTCTAAGCAAGGAAGTGTCGGTTACTGAATGTGTCACTGCCCGAGGTGATCATCTGTCATACTGACTTCTTAAACATCAAATGTGTCACATTAGAATGTCAAGTGGACTTCTTTTAACCCTTTGAAAATCTGACTCCCGCTGTCAGATTTAAACCTGCAATCATGGGATTTTGAGAATGACATTCTACCATTGACCCACAGAGCTAGATTGCATTCAGACAGGGCCTCTCAAACGCCCAAAATCTCACGCGTGCAAATCGAGGCACAAGAGCTCCGTGCACTGTGCATCGGCTCCACTCGGCTCGACTCGGACCAACGCTTCGTCTCTGAGCTACTCGGCTAAGCTCGGCTCGGATTTGGAGCGCTACGGTGCAAGTGAGGAAGAGGGAGACAGGCGGAGGGAAAGACAGACAGCGCTATTGCTCCAAATCGAGGAGTGGGGGGTTTGAACTCTGGGCAACCAAGCGAAGTCGTCTTTTTCACCGTGCACAGTGCATGCACCAGGCGCATGCACCCTGAGAGGCCCTGCATTAAGATGTTGGGTGATTTTGAGGTAGCTGTTACAGCACGGTTGATAGGTAAGAGTATTTGTCAAAATGACCTTAATTTATTTGCAAGTTGATCACTGACATGCACCCTATAATTAATTGCGTGCTGAATTATTTAGCACAAAGAAGAATGTTCAAATATCACTTTATTTCCGTTGTTTTCATACAAGAGCACCTAGATACTACACTGCCACGGCCCGCTGTAGGACCTCCGTACGGTACTCCACACTTTGCGGTTGCTCCAAGCGTACGATAAGAATTCTTAGTTTGGCTCAGAAGCACAGTATTCTACCGTCTGTGCTACTCAGCCTGGTTCATGTTTATTGAACAGAACAGCTACAGTTTGTTACACCTCACGTCATTGACAGTGCACTCACCTACGTTATCATCAAATTTTGCAAACAGAAGTTTAATACATGCTGAATCACTTTTTTTTTTCAGTTTAATTGTTTTTGAGATTTATAGAGAGTAAAAATCTAAGTCTTAACTCCGGTATTATATACCCTGTTTCACTTTTGTAAACCACCAAACTTAGGCTACTCTCAAAAGCTGGATCTCTGCTAACTAGGAGATTAAGTAGAACTCACTAAAGTGTAAAAAAAAATAATAAAAAAATTTAAAAAAAAACCAAAGTGGTATGCACTTGTAACAAAAAACTACGACCTTGAACGCCCACACCGAAAGTTGCAGTGTAGCGTTACAAGCAAGCTAACAAGAGTTCAATTTGCACCACGTAGCCCTAGGAGGTGGTAGTTGCCGCCCGGGACCTGTCCTTGGCCGTTACCTACGTCTCAATTATTCGTTTGCTCGTTTATTTCTTTTTAATGGGTGTCGAAAGTTTACGGAGGCGATTGATTGATGCGTACATTTTAAGCCATGGGAATAGTACTCTCTCCTACCGGTAGTAATACAACATTCAGGCGACACACTACGTACCGAAATTGCAAAAGAATAAATGAAAATAAGGTAAAAATCAGTCTGATTCGTTACATAATAGGGTTATTTATTCAAGGGTATGTGCGATTCGGCTGGAAGAATAAGGGTTCGATTTCGTTTCAGAAAGTTGAGAGATTTGGAAATGTCTCAGTTCTTCTACTCCCAGGAGATCAGGGGTAGTAAGGAATGTAGGTACTTGAGAACTGTTTTAAATACTACTACTGCTGCTGCTGATAATGGTGAAAAGAAGAAGAAGATGATGATGATATGCAGTAGTGTGTCAGCCTATGGATTACAAGATTGCAGGTACAAACTAGGCAGATGTAGTTGCATTTTTAAAGGCGCATAAAAGCCTATTCTGTACTCCAGGTCACACGATGTCGCCATATTATAATAATAATAATATAATACATCTCTGGTGATACATTTTATATTTAGCCGCCGAAAGTAATCAAAACTCTTTAGTAGGTTGCTCAATTGAGTTTTATTTTTTCTGGTAGAATAAATTGGATGAGCATAATACAACTACCGCGGTTAAAGAGACCTTATAAATAACCAACGCAATCAGTAATGGTTTAATGAAGTAGTTAAAAGTCATGCTATTCGAAGCAATTAGTTATATGTATACCCCGGGTAGGGGGTGCAGTTGAATAATACACCCCACAGTGTCCCGTGACTGTCATAAGAGGCGACCAAGGTGAAATGGACTTGTTAGAACCATTAGACTACTTGTGATTACTGTAGTACCATTAAGTGAGGAACACCATGAGTCTCCGTTACCTAGGAGTAGTACCATTATGTGAGAAACACCACGGGTCTGGGCATTGCATGCGATTGGTACTATCGTGTGCATTTCACCGAGGCGGCGGAGCGGGCGCTCGGTTGCACAGACTAGTGTCTAGCGCGGGACGGTGCCTCGAATGTGTTGGTACCTCTGTGTTCAGAACGGATCTGCGTTACCTGTGAGTAGAACCACTATATAAGGAACGCCATAGGTCTACGTTGCCTGTGATTAGTACCACTATGTGAGGAATACCACAAGTCTGCGTTGCCTGAGAGTAGTACCATTATTTGCGGAATACTATGGGTCTGTGTTGCCTGTGGGTGGTATCATAATATGTGATACACCGTGGGTCTACATTGCCTATGATTAGTACCATTATGCAAGCAACACTAGGAGTATATGTGGCCTGTGATTAGTATCACTATGTGAGGAACACCATGGACTGCGTCGCTTTTGAGTAATATCCTTATGTGTGGAACACCATGGGTCTACATTACTTCTAATTAGTACCACCATGCGAGGAACACCGTGAGTCTATGTTACCTGTGATTAGTACCACTATGTGAGGAACGCCATGGGTCTGCATCGCTTGTGAGTAGTATCATTATGTGAGGAACACCATGGGTCTACATTACTTCTAATTAGTACCACCATGCGAGGAACACCGTGAGTCTATGTTACCTGTGATTAGTACCACTATAGGAGGAACACCATGCCTCTGCTTACCAGTGAGTAATACTATTATGAGGGGCTGGTGGCCTGGACTTTGGACCCCTTTGGACAACAAGCATCATCTCAAAAAATAAGGTATTGTGAATTGGATCCAGTGAATGTTTTTGATTCTTAATCATTCTTCTCATCATTATTCCTTTTATATTCTAGTCAGTGGATACATTTTGAAGTTTTAATTATCGTTTCATTTCGTTGCTCCTCGTATCCATTAGGGTCCGATGACCTAGCTGTTAGGCCCCTTTAAACAACAAACATCTTCATCAATTATTACCTTGCAAGACTTACACTGATCTAGAGTAGACTGAGGCTATTTCGATCATGGAGGTATAAGACTTACTGCGCATGTCTCAAGAGCAATTTACAGCCATAACTCCGAAAGGTGACTAGAAGATGGTAAAAGGAAACAGACATTTCGTGTGTCCCCATACGTTTAACTCTAGATCCTTTTTCTCTTGTGGTATGGCGCAGAGTTTAGTAATATTCAATAATTTGTTTATATCATTAGATTTACGCTACTTCCCTTGAACGATGCAGCATATCCACATGACATCTCTCGCTGCGCAATCTAGACATATTATTTCTACCTTACCCTCAGAACAGTTGTGTCTCTTTGTATTGAATTTCTTTGTATTGTATGGATCAGCTTGAAGGAAATAGCCTGATCATTTGGTTGTGCTTGCTGTATGTAGTAATAAATGGAAGTCGAAGTATAGCGATGTATAGATGTAGGTTTAACGATGAAGATGAATTAATACAGAATTTCCGTGCATCCTAGAAAAAACCTGCTGCCAGAAAACCTGGTCATACGAAGGTCTACGGAGGGTGGGGGAAAGAAAATACCCAAAGCTGTTCGATAGGGCAGATGTGAGTTTCGAATTTAGGGCTCAGAACCAAAGCAGCAAAGTGGGCAACAATTTTTTTCAACGATGTATAACGAATTGAAACCATGTGCTTAGGAAAAAGAACGTGTATTGATGCTAAAGTAATACAAATATAAAATGTATCCATAAGAAGGAAATAACGTACTTAATATCTCAATGAGGGTATTTTGCCCCTTTAGTTCGAAGAAATCAATGGTCATTGTTCGCCTATATATTAATGCGGTTATGTAACGTCATCCATTGCTTTGTTAATATACATTTTTCTTTGACGTCTTTTCTTAAGACTCGTTGCAATTAATTCGTGTAGCGGAGCATTTGGCGCCACTAGTTTAATAATAAAATATGCTAGTTTCTATGCACGAGTTCATAATGTGCATTGTTCTTAAATTCAGATTATACCTTAAATACAATGGGAAAGGAAACAATTGAAAATGGCCGGTGGAGTATTTGATCAGGACTTCTGTATTTGGAGAGTTAAATTATTTAATATTCAGGCTGCAGCTGGTAATTATAAAGTTCCTTTCATGACCTTGCAGAACAGAGTTTCCGTCACTAGACTGAGGCAATTACTTTACTTATTACAAGTCAAGCTCAGGTAAGAAAGTCTCCAGGGCACCCAACAGTGTTCTCAGAACCAGATGAAAAGCTCTTAGCCGACCGATTAAAGTATTTGAGGTGGTAGTTGGAATAAAAAGAAGAAATAATGTCTCAAGGGGAATTTGCATGCAATCTGAGGTCTAGTACGAAGAATACAATTAGGAGAAAATACTCTGAATTAGTAATGAAGAACCTGCAAGTAAAATATCAGATAATGAGAAAAATTCCAGTTACAAAGTCTGTGATGAGACGAGTGTGCTACAAAAGGTGGCTCGATACAATTCCACAAGTGTGTTGATTATAAAATCAGAGCCGGTACATCGTCATTGTTATATACATCCTACTCCGACTGGTCGAAAAACAATCTGTTCGTTCGATGGCAAACAGCGAATCACTTAGACTAAGTCTGACTTGCAAGATAAAATACTCTCCCTGTCGTCGTTGTCATCTTCATCTTCATCATCATCATCATCATCATCATCATCATCATCATCAGCATCATCATGTTCGTTAGCGTTTGTTCCGTCTGATAGCAGGGTGCGCTATAGCGCTCTGCATTTCCCCATTTCATTCGTAAGCCATGTCGGGGAAAGATTTACTCTCTTTATGTTCAGATTGATGCTTTCACGGCTCGTAATTATGTCTTTTCATATTGTTGTGAAGTACTGTATATCAGTCCATTGTTGATTATGTAGTCCCTGAAGTCTCTGTCCGATCACCTCCAGCGTGCCGTCCAGCTTTGCAGTTATATCCGCTTCTGCACGCAGCACGAGTCCAAACCATCGTAAACAACATACGCGCCGTTTTCTCCTGGATCGGCGCAATACCAGATCATTTTGAAAGTATTTGGGAAACCATTCTTAATTTCAATCTGCAGCGGATACAAAAATAGTTCCTTTCACGACCTTGCAGAAGTGAATTTCAGTCACTAGATTGAACGCTGACCGAACTGTCATCGTCAGAAATACTATCTAATCTAATAACACCGGCTGCCCATCTTATCATCTTTGTTTCCATTACACTTAGTCGACGTTCTGTCCTTTTCGTAGTTAGTCAACGTTTGGTACCAGAGAGTTGAATAGGACGGACGATGATGCGATAGATCTTTAGTTACAGGTGGTGGAGGATGTCACCACTTCGTCCAGGTTGCATTAATCTTCGCGCTCATCTCTTCAATAAGCTGATTACCGTCAGCAACAGTAGAATCAATACGACCGAATACACTTTCCCAGTGTAGAGAATTGTATTCACTAGTGCATGTTTCTGTGATAATTGGGAGTGTGGAGTTTTGTGTGTAGGTTGAGAGGAGGGCATTAAAAGGAAGACGAACACCCGCACCCGGCCAGGAGTGCTTTGGATTTATTTATTTTTATTTTGTATTTATTTATTTATTTATTTATTTTTTATTTTTTTATTTATTTCGTCTTGTACACTTTATTAATGGCATTGTCCATTCCATTCAGCGATTACTCAAGATATTTTGTTCACTCAAATATACCTAATATCGTCGGCAAATCTCAGGGTTTTGATTACCTCTTATTAAACTGCGAATCCTCTTCCAAATCCCTCTTTGAATTGCGTTACCGCTTGTTCTGTATAAATATCGAAAAGTTGCGGACGCAGCCTGCGACACTGCCTTACTTCATTCTGGACAGCCTCTTATTTTTATGTAAAGCTCTCGATCTGCAGACGGACTTTTATGGATTAAAATTTAAAAAAAACTTTCTTTCTCGGTATTTGATCATGATTACCTACAGATTTTCTGACGCTTTGGTCCAAATAACGTTATCAAATGTCTTTTCTGTAACTACAGATTCCATTTAGTAGGACTTGCCCTCATATTAGGCATAGAGTCAGTACTGCTTCGCGTGTTGACTCTATGTCGATATATTGAATAATAATGTCATTGGTTTTACGTCCCGTCTACCTGTTCATTCGTATGTGAAGCAGTACTTGTGTAACGGTTCAAATCCCGTTACAAGGTAATATCTGTATTTTATTATTACTATTGCATCTGTGATATTATTATTATTATTATTATTATTATTATTATTATTATTATTATTATTTTATCTGTGAGATTACTATTATTTTGTTATTATTCAATCCCCTTATGTAATGCTTGTCGCTTGCATATTTGTAATTGAGTGTATGCATATATACGTAGATGTACTGTAGATTAACATTAAATACCTGTACAGTGAGAGTTTCGATGTATCAGATGTTGGATGTGACGTTGTTATATTGCGCTACTGGCGATTCTGCCAAGTCATTGCCACGTCATGGCTACGTCATCGTATTTATTTAGCAATGCGCTCAGAGACTCAGCCGCCCCAGGGGATTTCACCATTACATGCAACAGTTTGAGGCGTTGTGGGAGTATGTCATTGTTATTTCTGGAGATTGCGTAGGTGTGCCATGCTGTACCTATATAAGGTAGCTGCATATAGTAGCGTCAGTCATTACTTAAACGGAAGCAGTACAGTGAAGAAGTCTACAAGATGAAGAGGCCTTAGTTGGTCAGTCAACAAGTGTGAACGAGAGGTGGAGAAGACTCAGTGAGCCATTAATTATTGGTCATTGAGAGAGTGAGGCCAAAGTTGGAGACCACCTGCCATGAGGTAATACCATATTGACTTACAAAGAAGTCAGATGATATGGAGAAGAAGCAGTCACAGGGATGTATCACCAAGTTAGGCGTGACACATCTACAGTAAACACCAAATCAAAGGAATATGTCGTAATTACACTCAAAGTGTTGAAGGTACAGTCGATTGAATCAGTGAGGGAAATATTTCGTATAAATTGTTAAATGTCCGGTCAAGAAGAATTCAAATTCATGCCTAGTTTCTTTCAGTTGCAATGTCATAGTTTCATATTCTCATCTGTTTTATCGCAACAAGACTCACTATTTTTTGATGTATTATTTAAAAAATATATATTGTTCTATCAAACGAATTCATAGTTTTATTTCAATGACAGTAAACTATCTTAACCTCAAAATTAATGGGGAAACCGAACGCCAATCTCCTTTTCCCAGAACTTATATGGTATGTTGTCAAAAGTAAGCTTATTACCCCACACCCTAGAGATAGTCCTCATTCTATTATTGCTGCACTGCCCTTCAAATAACGTATGTGTAAGTAAGCAGGTAAGAAGTAAGTGTGAGTCCAGGGTTCGACGATTGTGTATTTTATTTAATGAATATTATTCATAATTTCCATTTTAAATAGAGATATTCAGATTTTCAAGATAAAAGCAGTTTTATATATGTTTGTAAATTTAGTAAGTGGGTTAGGAACTTCTCACTTGATACCATTATAATAGAGAAAAGATCCATTTCTGTGCTTACCCATAACTCAACTATCCATTTTATTTACCTCATATCTTTAATTTTCGTGAGGGGCCGATGACATGCGATGTTAGGCCCCTTAAAACAACAAGCATCATCATCATCATCATCATCTAATTTTCGTGATATTCTTCCCATATTTTCTGCCTCCCCCACTTATCTCTAATTACGTATTTCTTTACCTCTACTCGGTGATCTTCTTTAATATTTTCTTCATCTGTCTTTCAATCCTCTCGATTTTATTTTTCTGTCTGTTGACCTTGTTATTTTCTATTTCCTAATACAGGTGAAAAAAGAAATCAGCCTTGCAGCAAATGGTAACATGACTTTCTTCTCGGAGTGAGACATCTGGTGACAAACGAGGGTACCATTTCAATAAATAGAGCACCGTCACTTGAATTTAAACCTTTCGGCATTATTAGAACAGTCATTATCTATCGAGTTTGAAGCAGAGCAGATTCTTCGCGAAACGTGAACTTTCTCTGTAGTTCGACACTTTCACACGACAAAATTCCAAAAGATATGTCTAGCGAACTTAATTATATAAAATGGAGAAAGGAGTTCACCTCCGATCTCGCTAACAGAACAGAGCAGGTCAACCACCGAGGTGATATGCGCTCTTGAATGTACCAATGAGTTATAGCGGCGTTATTGTTGACGGGCCTAAGCCCCTACTAGATTCATTGTCAGCCGACAGAGAGGCTTGGGGAGCGGCTGCTTGTTTGAACAAGTAGGGCCAGATACAAGTCCAGCGATGAAAGGCGTGTGTCTCTTGGTCAGGACAAACCACGTTTAATCTCTGAGATACCTTGTCCTGCGACAACAACCAGAGTCTCTCTATTGTGACTGGGAAACCGACTGAGCTACGATGAGTAGACAAGTAAGCTTGATGTCATACGTGACTGATAATCTTGTACTCATAAACTTCGGGTTCAACTTTTTTACGTGCAATCCGACCCATGAGGATATTATTGATAAGTTCGAAAGAGATTACAAGAGATTAGATTGACATTACTCCCAACCTGATGGTGCTATTCGGACTGAAATGAAGAATCGCAGCCTAAAGATAGTGACAAAATTCCACACCAAATGGAAGGAAATAAATCAAGTATGTTTTCCTTAATATTTGCTTTACATCGCACCGACACAGATAGGTTTTATGACAATAATGGTAGAGGAAAGGGCTAGGAGTGGGAAGGAAGCGACAGTGGCCTTAATTAAGGTGCAGCCCCATTATTTGCCTAGTGTGAAAATGGGAAACAACGGAAAGCCATCTTCGGGGTTGCCGACAGTGGGATTCGATGCTACCATCTCGCGAATGCTGTCTGATAGCTACGTGACCCAAACCACGTAGCCACTTTTTCGGTCCAAGCAATCTTGCATACATACATACATACATACATACATGCACCTTCATGATAGACTTATGCCTTTCGTTCAGTCTGCAAGCCTCCGTGAATTAACTGAACGCCTCCACAATCCTCTCTATATTTTAAGGTAAGGTAGTCTAAAGCACACCACTTTTCATAAAAATTGTAATAGAAGCCTTAAAATGACTTATTTCAGTAATATAAATGCATAGAAATGATCATGTACGTTTTGGATATCAAAAAGATTTTTAAGTAATTTTTACTATAACATAGGCTATTTATTTTGGTGCTTTTTCTAAAGCTTTGCGAGTGGTGGAATTTAGGCTATTGGTATCCTAAATTGCACCATAGGTTGCCAAAATCACACTCATGCCTACCATAACATGGTTTGCAGATGAAAACTATTTTTGCAAAATAAGAGTATTCTCCGAAGTAGTGTCATTATGTATTGCACTAAATATGAAACAACATAACCTAAAAAATATATTCAAAAATGCTGTATGATTGTTATAGGATTAAATGTCCATGAATCAGTCCACTGAAAGAAAGAAAATAGTTGTATCAATGTTCAGGTCCAGTCTTTAACTTACGCACAAAACTCACACTGAAACGTAGTTTCATGTTTTAGAATAGCAGCGCAGGTTTCATGAGCCCATTTTCTCCAGACTGTGCATTGCACCAAGTCTTCCACCACAGTTTCCTCACAAATGATGCAGAACCAGTCATCTGCAGCAATTTCAACCGCAATATTTCCATTCACTGCCGCGTTGCTGCCACGGTTAACTTCCCCTCGGGGCGTGCCTAAGAAACGTTTTCTTTGGTATTTCCTATTTTCTGCAACATTCATTTAATTTTATTTTCCCTCCTTTAAACTCCAGCAGTGAACGTGTCATATATTCCGTAAACAGTTTCCTTTACTGCCTTCCTGCCATATTAAACGAATTATAGAAAGAGAGAAACAACAACCTCATTGTGGAACGTCGACTTTCACGGCCACACTTGAAACGATTTTATCCTGTAAATGTACCGTATGAAAGTATCTAGTCTATGCACATTTATTTACTAAGATTCCTAAATCGCACCAATAAATATTCCTAAATCGCACCGGTGCTATTTGGGCCACCTAGTGGTGGTGCGATTTCAGCAAACACGCCATTTTGTGAGTTTTTCATGCCTTAACCCAAACATTTGAACGGATCACAAATATAACTATTTCAAACAGTACCTAAATGTATCCTAATTATATGTAATGGATGTAAACGTACGAATGTTTCTTGTAACATGAATAAAATATAAATTAGCACACACATGGAGACCAAACCACTATGGCACCATGGCAGTGTTCCTTAGTTCAAATTACTATCACTAGGTAGTGCATAAATACGACCGGTATATTTAAAAACGTGGTGGTACGATTTAAGAGCCGGCGCGATATTGGCAACCTTACCCTGTAGTTTTACATGAATAACGATATCTTGATCATAAAATCGGGAATTACATATCTATGTGGACTCCCACCCATAAGAACGTGATTTCCATAAAACTCATGTGCCGGGGTGAGTGGCTCAGATGGTTAAGGCGCTAGTCTTCTGATCCCAACTTGTCAGATTCGATCCTGGTTCAGTTCGGTGGTATTACGAAGATGCTCAAATAGATTTACTGGCACGTAAAAGAACTCATGTGGGACTAAAATCCGGCACGTGGGCGTCCCCGAAAACCGCAAAAGTAGTCAGTAGGACGTAAAGCCGATAACATTAAAATTAAAAATCTAATACGGACTGGCTGGAAAAAAATAGAAGAATTTTACTGTTGAATAATATTCCCTTGACTCATTAAACTCTTTGTTTTACGTCGAACCAACTCAGATAGGTTTTACGACGACAGTGGATTGGGACAGGGCTTGGACTGGTAAGGAAACGAACGTGGGCTTAATTAAGGTGCAAAATTAGCATTTGTCAAATGTGAAAATGGGACATCACGGACAACCACCTTTAGGGCTGCCGTCAATGGGGATCGAACCCAATATCTCCCGAAAGTGAGTTCACAGCTACGTGACTCGATCCGCCTAGCCAACTCGCTCGGTAATCATACAATGGGTCATGTTTCTAAGAACAGAATGTGTCAGTGCTTCTTTGAGTCTTATTTTCTCAATGTGTTCTTGATGGCATTAGCACCTGAAATTTGGGAAGTGCACTTCTTCCAATTATTATTATTATTATTATTATTATTATTATTATTATTATTATATAATGGAAGCCCCCGAAATAGACCTTTTGGTAAACATAGCCATTCCCAACGCTGCAAGTGAAACGGTTTCGAAATTTGCTCTAGGACTTTAGCCATTTTTGAACGAGTTATTTACCGAAAAAGAGTTTTGTTTGTATTTGAATACAACAATCTATTTTGCTGATAGTTTATTGTAAACATGAGCCACTCAGCGAAAGGTAATATGAAGAAGTAGCCTTAAATATTTTCCGGTCTCCGTATTTTTAAAATAACTCAAAATTGGGGAATTGTTATATCATTTAGTTTTGGTAGACTGCAGCTCACTGTCATTCTGTGCCTGGAACCGCCCCCGTCTTTATTTTTCCGCCCTTAATTAGTACTGCTAATGTAAAATGTAAAGGTTCTACGTTCTAAGTGTTGACTGCCTCTGCTGTTTTAATGATGGGTTTGAGATTTATGTAATATCAAAACCGCTCTCGTGAATTATATTACTCCGTAGAATCGGGCGTGACCACCACCTATCACGTAATCACGCGAGGGAATACAAGAAGGACGTGCCCGCCAATTCGTTAAACATTACGGAGCGTGACGAGCTCTTTTTTGATGATGGATGTACGTTGATTACGTAATCTAGCCTGCGCTAAAACAAGGCGGTGAAAATGTGAATGAGAAGGCGGGAGATTTTCTCTGGTGCTTAACAGAGAAACGAGATACGTTACTTTAATTTCAAGTGGATAAATTTTAATGAACAATCCGTATTTTTTTACGTGGCGCCAACACAGCTTTCCGACAACTGGAAAAGTTGTTCACCTGACTGTAAGGTTCATCCCTGGCATTTGGCAAATCTGAAAATGATAATCCACAGTAAGCATTCTACAGAGCAACCGACGATGGAGTTAAAATCACCACTGTTCTAACCATGCATGTGTAATTTTAGCAAATACTTTCTCCTTTGATTGGTCTTTCAAAAATGGTTCCAAACCTGTATGTGCAGATCACGATATCTAGACAAAAATCCCTCGGATCATTATATTTGAAGTAATTTCAAGACTCTATAAGAACTAGGAAAGTGTATTTTTCAATAATAATAATAACAATAATAATATTAACATTAATAATTAAAATATTTATTGTATGGCAAGTAGGTATACATATATACAGGTAAATGGAATGTTGGTAGGAAGGCGTATTATTGATGACATCTCGGGCTCGTTCATTATGCTTACTCAGGGGGCACTCCTCAACAATGTGCTCCAATGACTGGGAAGGGGCTCTGCAGTCACGGCCAGGCGATTCTCGATGTCCCTACCTACTGCATGTGTAGCATGGCATTACATCTAGCGTGGCCTCTTCTCAAACTGTTGAGTGTCTCTTCAAGTGAAATCCTGGGAGTCCAGTTGTAGGGTCATGGACGACTTGGTGATTCACAGGTGCAGAGTCCCAGCTTTGTTGCTTCCTCTTGTCTCAGTTCTGGAGATGGTAGTATGTAACCACGCGATTAGGGTTGATTTTAGAGTGCCTGTTATGATTCTCATACAGTCATTCAGATAGACGTCGATCTTTGTATGAGCAATACGTTGTCACACCGAAGCGCATTATTCAGCCACTGGATAAACCATGTTGAGGGTAGTGAGGATGCATCAGCTCCCCATTTAGTCCCGTCTAGTTTCTTCATGACCGAGCTCGATAGCTGCAGTCGCTTAAGTGCGGCCAGTATCCAGTATTCGGGAGATAGTAGGTTCTAGCTCCACTGTCGGCAGCCCTGAAAAAAATGGTTTTCCGTGGTTTCCCAGGCAAATGCTGGGGCTGTACCTTAATTAAGGCCACGGCCGCTTCCTTCCCACTCCTAGCCCTGCCCTGTCCCACCGTCGCCATAAGACCTATCTGTGTCGGTGCGACGTAAAGCAACTAGCAAAAAAAAAAAGAAGTTTCTTCATGATGTTGTTCAGTGAATTGAGTTTCTGATATGTGTTTTCACGGTGTCTTCCATATGTCAAGGAACACTGTAAGGCAGGGCCTCTCAAACGCCCTAAATCTCACGCGTGCAGGTAGAGGCGCAAGAGCTCCGTGCACTGTGCATCGCTGCCGCTCGGCTTAGCTCGGCTCAACTCTCCTATACTCGGCTCAAGTCAGCCCGGATTTGGAGCGCTACGGCGCAAGTGGGGCAGAGGGAGACAGGCGGAGCGAGCGAGAGAGGCGTGAGGAAAGAGAGAGACTGCGCTATTGCTCCAAATCGCGGAGTGGGGGGGTCTGCACTCTGGTCAACCAAGCGAAGTCGTCTTTTGCACCGTGCACAGTGCATGCACCACGCGCATGCACCCTGAGAGGCCCTGCTGTAAGGCAATGCCAAGGTACTTAGGATTGAAATTATATTTAACCAAGGCTACATCAGAAAATAATAATAAAAGTAGAAGAAAAAGAGGAATAAGTGATTAAAGAAAATATTGAAAACAGGTTAGACTGGGCTGTAAGAGTAAAATCGTCTTGTATTTGCAGCTGAACTTGTGATTTTTCCGATTTCATTGCACAACTGCAAAACAAGTCAACCAACTAAAGGCACAAGCAGCAAATGCTGGCCTCCAGATCTCCATCAACGAATATCAAGCCGGTGTCTAGGGAGCTAACGGTGTAACACGGGTAGAATAAAGCAGGCAGATAAGTTCAAATACCTAAGCAAATGGTTAGAGCCTAACATGTCTGCAAAATAAGTCTTCGTGTCAAGGATCAAGAAGATGTGAATGACATACCAGCTAACCAAAGACAGCGATGAGCGCCCATCAACGCCAAACCTCAGACACTACTCTACAATCATTCGACCTGAGGCCCCGTACGCAGCAGAATGCCTAGCGATATATAAGGTTTGGTTGAGAAAGTCGTATCCAAAGAAAGAAAGACCCTGAGGAAAGTCGTGGGACCGGACAAGGAAAATGGTCAGCACAGAAGAAGGTACAACCATGAGCTATACTACTATGTGGAAAAGTTCACGGACATCAATCGAGTGAGGGAGGCTCGCTTACTATGGTCATCGGACACGAATGAGTTAACACGGACTCTTCAATCGAATCTTTCCCTACTTGATGGATGAAAATCAAAGGAGCCTGGTTCACGGAGGTATAAATGGACTTTGAATAATTGGGGATCGCACATGGTGACATTTGGAAACGTGATTCACTTCGAAAGGAACTTGGAGGACCAGTAGTTTTCAGGAAGAGTCCAAACTGTAAACAGGCAAGAGTGGAGAAGGAAAGCTCACCGAAGACGAATGCAGGAATACTGGGCACAGGTTATAATGCCACGAAGAAAACAAAATAAATGAAATATTGAAAACGGGGTTATTATTATTATTATTATTATTATTATTATTTTGTTGTTGTTGTTGTTGTTCTTGTGGTTGTTTAATTTCCCTTCAGCTGCTATAAGAAAGTGGATATTACCTTAAAAAAGGCATTTTCATCATGATAAAAGGGAAAGTTCCTTAACAATATGATAATCAAGCCAAGCAACCATCCTCGCTCTGACCATGGAGGTTTTTCAGTTTTACGTAATCCTGTTGGTGAGAATAATATAGCTTTATATGTGACTAGTGTTAAGCTATCCATCTTGTAGTTGAAGGTTTCATAATATGAAAACATTTCAGTAATTGATAACATCCTAAAATGATAATAATAAATAATAATGCTATTTGCTTTACGTCCCACTAACTACTTTAACGGTTTTTGGAGACGCCGAGGTGCCGGAATTTTGTCCCGCAGGAGTTCATTTACGTGCCTGTAAATCTACCGACACGAGGCTGACGTTTTTGAGCACCTTCAAATACCACCGGACTAAGCCAGGATCGAACCTGCCAAGTTAGGACCAGAAGGCCAGCGCCTTTACCATCTGAGTCACTCATCCTGGCCGTCCTAAAATGAAAGTTGAAGTACAAAATACTGTGCAAATAATTGACTACATTGGTTTTATACCTTTTTTTTTTTTTGCTAGTTGCTTTACGTCGCACCGACTCAGATAGGTCTTATGGCGACGATGGGACAGGAAATGGCTAGGAGTAGGAAGGAATCGGCCGTGGCCTTAATTAAGGTACAGCCCCAGCATTTGCCTGGTGTGAAAATGGGAAACCACGGAAAACCATCTTCAGGGCTGCCGATAGTGGGGTTCGAACCTACTATCTCCCGAATACTGGACACTGGCCGCAATTAAGCGACTGCAGCTATCGAGCTCGGTGGTTTTATACCTTATTCAGGCTTATTCAGTCTTTTGGTGTTCCTAGGATCTTCTTCCACACACAGTGATTAATTTTATAGTCCAATGATAGGACGGTAATGTATAAGCAATTGCATTGATATTCAGCCACTGGATAAACCATGTTGAGGGCAGTGAGGATGCATCAGCTCCCCCATTTAGTCCCGTCTAGTTTCTTCATGACCGAGCTCGATAGCTGCAGTCGCTTAAGTGCGGCCAATATCCAGTATTCGGGAGATAGTAGGTTCGAACCCCACTGTCGGCAGCCCTGAAAATGGTTTTCCGTGCCTTGATATTGGGTTATCACGTTTGGGCTAAAGGACTTTGAAGTTGATGTAAATTTCACACTACTAACGTTACGTCAAATTAACGTGAATTACGGGCTGGGGCACGATATTCTACACAAATAATGCACTATGAACCTAAAAATAATTCGTACAACTACGCTATATTTAATAGAGTGGATTGTTGTTGCCGACATTGGGGTTCGAACCCACTGTCTCCTGAATGCAAGATCACAGCTACGCGATTCGAACTACGGAGCCAACTTGCTTGGTGAGTTAGTTATTAATACAGTATTTTTCCTACTATAAAATGAAATGCTGAAGTACTGTATTACTGCAGTAGTTTACTGATTCATGCACTAGCCTACTGACTGAATAGTCCAAACTGTAGTTCTCTCTCGTGTCAGGGAGTTCAAATTCAGCCTCTACCAACAAAGTTGATGTTGGTTTTATAAATAAGGAGATCCATGCGGAACAATTTTGCGGACTTCTTCAGCGAGTAATGCTAACAATGAAAAAATGAAACGGCATATGGCTTTTAGTGCCGGGAGTGTCCGAGGACAAGTTCGGCTTGCCAGGTGTAGATCTTTTGATTTAACGCCCGTAGGCGAACCACGCCGTGATGAGGATGAAATGATGATGAAGACAACACATACAACCAGCCCCCGTGCCAGTGAAATTAACCAATGATGGTTAAAATTCCCGACCCTGCCGGAAATCGAACCCGGGACCCCTCTGACCAAAGGCCAGCACGCTAACCATTTAGCCATTGAGCCGGACAATGCTAACAATAACCTGGTGTCTCACTTAACTTTATTTTTCTTCCTGAATATCGAAGTAACATGGGACATTAACCTGCTCTTCCCCACCGATCAATGCAATAGAGCAGGGATGGCGAACCTTTTCCAGCTAGTGTGCCATTTTAAGTCTGGTTTATTATTCTCAACTGTTTACCGTGCCACTTGTTATTTTCCTTTAAGGACAGGCTAACCCCCTCCCCACTTCCTTTCCTAATTCTTGATTATGCTCCATAATATGTTATTAATATATTCATTCATTTATTTATTGATTTATTTATCAAATCTTGAAAATACAGTTTATTGCATATTCCGTGGTCGTATTTTGCAAATTTATCAAAAATACGTTAAGTTTTGAGAATAATAAGCTCCCATTTTTACACACTTCCTCATTGAATATTATTAGATATAACAATAAAAAATACTAATATTGCCAATGGACTTTAAGTGAAATATCGTTCTCAAATTTAGCGTGAAACTTATTGCTGAATCTTAGTAGCCATGCCATTTATGTCAGGTTCATAACGTGTTGTCTTCAGCAACACACAAGAAGCACTTAGATCTGCGACAAGATTGTTTATAACTGTTGACTTTACAAAGTTCATTGTAGAAAATAGCTGCTCGCAGGCGTACGATGACCCAAACAAAGTAAGTAGCACGGTAGCAAGTCTCTTAATGGCCGAAAACTTTTGTGGAAGGCTGTTCCACTGTTCAATTATTAAGTTCTCTGGCTTCTGAAGAGAGTATTCAACATCAACAGCACACTCAATTTTCACCAATGCTTCACCAAGTTGCACGAATTTGTTCACCCATATACTGCTTTCTTGAAATTCAATCAACTCCATTACTAAATGGTACATTACAATTTTACCTTAATGTCACTCATGAACAGGTGAAGAGAGATGCAGACGAAATGAGATTTACAGTAGATGTGATCAACAATAGAAAGGAGTTCAGAAGCCGAATTGACATCAGGATATCGGAGGAGAAACCACCAAAATACGAAATGTTTTCTCTAAATGTCAAAATTGGGAAAATTTCTTAGAAACTATTTGTTTTGAATTTTGTGAGATGTCTATATACTTCTTACAAATACTTTCTGTTTCTTCAAAAGTTAATTGATCTGAAAGATTTAACATCAATTCAATTTGTACTTTGAGTGAAGGAAATTACTTAAATGTCTTTGTTTCAAAATCCATGACGAATACTTCAAGTTTTCTCCGGAATGATTTCATGATCTCAAACAATCTATCTGTGGTATGCCCCTTTCCTTGCAGTTCCTTATTTATATCATTGTGTACTGCTGTAAAATCACGGAGGAACATTCAAACACACAGCCAAATAGGGTCCGTATATTCTGGGAATTGTTCCTGCTTTTCTATCGTGTATAAGTGAATTTCGTCGAAGAGCTCGCCAAGCCTCTGGAGTACTTGCCCCCGACTCAGCAAGCAAATATTATTGTACATTACAAGTGCGCCATAGTAAGATTCCACCTCCTGTAAATTTTGGAGAACTGGAGATTATTTAGAGCATGTGCACGTATGAAGTTCACGATTTTGGCTACCCCGAGAGTACTCTTTCACATAATCGCATACCTCTTTCGCACATAGGGCTTCCTGGTGTAACATACCATGAAACTGTAAAATAGGGTGTTTAAATTTTTCTTTGAGAAATCTCACAAACCAATTATGAATACCCACCATACTTGGGGCAGTATCAGTTATCCCAGACACAATATTGTTTAAGTCAAACCCCCTTTTTAATACAAGTTCTTGCTTCACTTAGTTCATTATACCTTTTCCTGTAAGTAATTTCTCCCTTATCATATTTCAACAAGGAATTGGACAAAACAGCTATCCTTGCTTTCAATTGCTCCTGGTTTCTTTAACTCTGTTAATTATTTGTTGTTTGTTAGGAAAGTCTTCAAATAATATGTCGGACGTCAATAAGAAAGTCTCTTCCAAGAACTCACCGTCAGAAAGAGGTTTCCTATGCTGTACTGTGCAGTGAGACAGATGGAAACCAACCGCACTGATGTTATTATTTAGCCTGAAAGATGATACAAAACAACCAGTTTGTTTTGTGTATTGTTCAATTTTTTGTGAAACGAGCTCTCTTCTTTCTTCATTTGGTATCTAACGAACATTTGAATGATTCGTCTCAAAATGGTGCTTTACATTATATGTGCGGGATACAACTATTTTCGAACACAGGGAACACAAAGTTTTATTGTTTCTTTCTATCACTCCGAATTCACTTGTCCACTATTCTTGAAGAATCCGTTCACTACCATTTTTAGTTTCCGTTGTTGTTGTAGCTGTTTTTTTTTTCGGCAGCGAAAACTTGTTTGTGAGATCCTTATACAAACGACGTTCAATACACACTTATACACAAAGAATAATTACCCACTCCTGGCTACTTCACACAAGTCAAACTTCACTCACCGGGCGAGTTGGCCGTGCGCGTAGAAGCACGCGGCTGTGAGCTTGCATTCGGGAGATAGTAGGTTCGAATCCCACTATCGGCAGCCCTGAAGATGGTTTTCCGTGGTTTCCCATTTTCACACCAGGCAAATGCTGGGGCTGTACCTTAATTAAGGCCACGGCCGCTTCCTTCCAACTCCTAGGCCTTTCGTATCCCATCGTCGCTATAAGACCTATGTGTGTCGGTGCGACGTAAAGCCCCTAGCAAAAAAACAAAAACAAAAAAAACTTCACTCACTCACTGCCTGACAACCAGATTTTCTATATTTATTTCTTACACGTAAAACACTGACTATAAGATAAGTCTGCACTAAGAGATGTATATAAAAACTTCAAGTGGCGTGCCACAGAAATCGTGTTCGCAGGTGACACGCGTGGCATAGGTTCGCCATCCCTGCAATAGAGCAAGCACCCCATTCCCCACTGTATATCTGACTTTATGTACGTACGTAATTGTTTACGGTTTACTTCTAATTTTTCTTCCTTCTGGCTGTTTTTTTTTTTTTCAATTTACTGAAGTAGACACGTCTTGTGGATATTGCCCAGTTTTACGACCGTATGCCCCTCCTGACGTCAATCTTATATGAAGGGATGTATTCACTATTGCGTGTTTCTCTGGTGGTTGGCAGCTTGATGGGCTTTATGTAGACGAAGAGAAATGTGTTAGAACGAACACAAATATCCAGTCCGGGAATCAGAGGAATTACCCATACGCAGTTCAAATTCCCGGCCCAGTCGGGAATTGAACATAAATCGAAGGCCAGTATGCTGACCATTCAGCCAAGTAGTCTAACTTACAGTTGCTGATTCAATCTGTTTTATTGCATCAATTTGCGAGGTTGAATTCTTAATTTCATTGATCATTTACTTAGAAGCTTTGGACGAAACCCTACAATGTTTTTCTACGGAATATCAAGGTGAGAAGTTGATTAAGGTGATTAACATTAACATTTATTTTGTTATGTTTAACATAGGGTATAGGTTTCAGTGACGCTGGGATCGGAAAAGGTTAGAAATGGCAAGCGTGTCCGTGACTTTAAAGCAACATCCCAGCATTTCCCTGGTATAAAAATGTAAAGCCATTCTCAGGGCTGCCGATGATAGGTTTCAAAACCTACTATCAACAGTACGTAAGCTCTCAGCTACACGACCAACACCGCATAACAAAATTGCTTGGTCAACATTAAACAAAATACTGAAGAAAGGTTTGACTAAGGTAGAAAACGTCAAATTCTTCAAATTTGTGTCCAAATATTTTCGTTAATACTCTAAGAAGTAGAGCCACAGATGAAAAGGAAAGCGTGGTATTTTCTTGTTTTAATGGGAATAAATTCATATTTCTTCTTTTTAGTCTTATCTATTTGAAGAATTGTTCATTTATTGAACAATTTCATCACGTTAACTTAATTTTGTCATAGAACTTTGACCATCCACCTGGAAATTGTATTGCATCCTGCAATTTCTTTATTCTTCGAACAGGTGTGTTCGTTATAGCATCCCCTACCGACTACCATATACGGAAGAAACTCTGAAATGACCTTACCTCAGTGATAAATATATCTATAGGTTTTCTCATTATTGTTTCTCTGCTTTGGCTTTGGCTGATCGAAATGGCCACAAAATCTGTAAGTAGCAGTTGTTCTTAAATTACATTTCGCAAATCGCTGATAACTCGGAGTCAGTAATTTGATCGAGTCTCTAATAAACTTCCCTCCATTTGCAATGGTAGATCAATCGGCGGAAACTTAGGAGTTGGTTTGCAGCGTTAGCAAATAAGGCCATTTACTCAAGATCATATTATTTAATTAAAATCAGTAGGGCCTAATGGCATAGCTAGCTAGTCGTTGTGATTCTCTTCCCGTGATAGAATATAACGGAATACAATTGTCATTCAGTTAGGAAATACAGACGGGAACAGATGAAGGACTGTCCAAGGTGTGCTTGTGTTCGATGTTGATTTCTTGGGATGGCTTTCAAGGCGGTCTTAAGTTACGTGCAGATTTAGCAACTTCACCTCGTAAAGCCCATTTGAATTCGCTTTTGAATTGGCAAACTTCAGAAGCTGATAAAATGACAATGGCAAGAGATAATGAATTACTTTTTTCAAATTATTTATCAGTGTATGACCAACGTGATATCGTCACACTAAGGTTCGTATGCATGTAGCCTGATTTTATAGACGTTATCACGTTAATAATACCTAAGAAACTAATTAATTTCAAAGTATTCCTGCACTCCATTGAAACAGTAGCTTGCCGGGCTGAGTGGCTCAGACGGTTAAGGCGCTGGTCTTCTGACCCCAACTTGACAGATTCGATTCTGGCTTAGTCCGGTGGTATTTGAAGGTGCTCAAATACGTCAGCCTCGTGTCCGCAGATTTACTGACACGTGAAAGAACTCCTGCGGGACTAAATTTCAGCACCTCGGTGTCTCCAAAACCGTAAAATTATTATTATTGTTATTATTATTATTATTATTATTGAAACAATAGACAAACAAACAGACTTTATCTTTCTCCGGAAATCCATCTCTGCCACTATAGGTATTGTTCCCTTCCAATGTCAGTCACCTGTTTACCGCTCCACTTCGAGAGGAGTCATACCTACACCGGTACCTATGCATATTTTGATTTTTTGTTGAAAGTGTGACTTCTGAAAATATTTCGTAAATGTCTGTTAAGTAGTACCCCCATAAGTTTCATAGTTTCATTTGTATTACAGCAGAATGTCCGGCCCTGCGGTGTAGGGGGGTAACGCGTCCGCCTGTCACGCGGTGGCCCCGGGTTCCCTTCCCGGCTAGGTCAGAGGTTTTTAATTGTAAATGATTAATATCCCTGGTTTGTGTCGTCCTTAATTTTCCTTTTCTCTCATTCATACATTTCTGCCATTTTACAAAATACACACAGGTTCCCCACATATGGTGCAAGTAGGGGCAAAATATCTTTCTAGATGGGCGCCCCGAACAAATAGCATTTTTTAAAAAATTAAAAATTACAGCAGAATGCTTCACGCGAATTGTCGTTTGAAATTTGGGGTACTCTACATCATGTTCAGTTTTTGTCCTAGAAAACCTAATCTTCTATCTATCTTAATCTGTTTTCCCTCCAGGGTTGGCTTTTCCCTCGGACTCAGCGAGGGATCCCACCTCTACCGCCTCAAGGGCAGTGTCCTGGAGCTTCAGACTTTGGGTCGCTAGATACAACTGGGGAGAATGACCAGTACCTCGCTCAGGTGGCCTCACCTGCTATGCTGAGCAGGGGCCTTGCGGGGGGATGGGAAGATTGGAAGGGATAGACAAGGAAGAGGGAAGGAAGCGGCCGTGGCCTTAAGTGAGGTACCATCCCAGCATTCGCCTGGAGGAGAAGTGGGGGAAACCACGGAAAACCACTTCCAGGATGGCCGAGGTGGGAATCGAACCCACCTCTACTCAGTTGACCTCCCGAGGCTGAGTGGACCCCGTTCCAGCCCTCGTACCACGTTTCAAATTTCGCGGCAGACCCGGGAATCGAACCCGGACCTCCGGGGGTGGCAGCTAATAACGCTAACCACTACACCACAGAGGCGGACTAGAAAACCTAATTCAGGGTTAAATGGAATTTTCTTAATACGCCGGTAAAACTGACAGGGCTTTAGACATTTATTTCTACCGTCTGTAGTAGAAGGTATACCCATAAACTGAGTGTAACAGGCAATCGCCTTATCCTGTAAGCAACTCAGGCGGACTAAAATTATATATAATATTTGAATCTAAGTGTTGAGATAAATAAATTGTAAAGGATGTCAAGTTTCTCAAAGGAACAATTAGCTGTACATCATAGATTTGTAGGATAGATACAGGGTTAACTATATTATTATGTTGATGAAAAAAAATGTTTCCAACGATACTGCTTTTCCTTTCTTCCTGAAATATAGTGCGGACAGAGACTTTGAGCAACCCCCGGGCTGAATAGAATATGTGCAGGTAGTATTGGACACATGGGAAGGTTTTGGTCTCAGCATGCAGGCAGTGGACATGTCCCCACAGTAGTCTCCAGTGAGCCCAGCGCTCCCAGCTCGATTGTATCGCAGTCAAAATACCAAATTTACGGTCACACCTCTCCTCTTCAGAGGGCGAGCTTGTTAACAAACAAGCCATTCTTCTCGAGGGACAAACACCATATTATAAATACTTCATCCACAAGTTGAATGGCCCTAAACACACATGTATACACATACATCCAAACATAATTCCAGCGGGATTTAAATAAAACAAATATATTCAGAAAATTTAGTTTTTGTGCTCACACACATTCCGTTCCTCTACTATCAGATTTTGAGCAGCTTGAGTGTTGTATGCTTCCTATGGTGGTACTCGTACGCGACATCGCTACACTTTCGGCTTCTTTGTCTGTATTTTAAAGGAATCATCAGGTTGTTTTATTCGTCCTGTGATAAGAATTTATTACATTCACTTGTTTCAGGAATGAAAGGTCAAAACAGCAAGTTATCAACCTATAATGCACAGTACGGTACCTTAATGGTAAACGAACTTGTAATGATTCTCTTATGATTGGATGGTAATTAATCTGTACCTTGTTGACAAATATGAAATATTTAGAGAGATCAGAAATCATCGGACGCAGCTCTTTAACATTCTTACACAACATCCTGTCGAACTCAGTGGCGCAGAATTGAAGTCATTTGACTATTACCCTACATAACTCTCCACACTGGCATTATATTTCCCACTCCCAGAGGCCCGAAAACTTAGGTGTTACGTTTGATAGAATTTACTATTCAAAAGCCATATAGAAACATACACAGCCAACCCGTTTCCCCCACCCCCTCGTGGCACGATAGCCCATTAGGAGCTTAGCATGTTAAGTTGACTGCTGCCCATTTAAATGGCCTGAAGATACCGGGGTGTCATGTGATCTGCGTGGTGACAGTCAGACTTATTGCTTGTCTTTCTTTACCGGGCTCACTGCCTCTTGTATCAGACAGCTCCTGATTTGGTTCACGTGGGGAATGAACTCCGTTCCAGCTCTCAGTTCAGAATTAAATTATTTGGGCGTGCCTCGGATATGACCCGCCGCAGACATGCTACTCCTAAACCACTAACCTGGCTGAAAAATCGATGTACGAGGGTCGTTTCTTTATTCATGGCAACTGTTAATTACAAGCAATACAAAACAGATACTTCTACGAAACTTCTACTGTCCCCCAGTTCTGTAATGCAAAGCCTCGCGAAGACATTCATGACGCTATCGTGCTGTATGGCCGCGAGTATATTCAATTTCTATCCGGCTGCACTGTTCTTGTTTCGATAACATCCCTCATACTAACCGTTTGACTGTCCTCTCACAGACGACGATATTTTTCGCATCAGAGCACATGCGCGGAGCGTTGAATGGACGAGTCCTTGTACTATGCGGTTGGCTGATGTGTGTGAATTAGATACAGTGGTTCCCTTTTCGGGTGTATATATAGAAGTGTTGCCACTGATAAAGAAACAGCCTCCCTTAAATTATCTGCAAATAGTTTTGAAACAAGGAAGAATAAGTATCTTGCAGGATTTTATCACAGAAAACATTATGTCTTCACCGCAGTCGTTCTAAATTTTAAGTCACAGAATAGTACAATTCGCTACCGCAATTAAATGAAGTATTCTTCTTCGTCTTCCACCGCTTTCCCACATCAGTGGGGTCGCGAGTGCGAACTGTGTCGCACATGTGGATTTGGCCTGCTTTACAGCCGGATTCCCTTCCTGACGCCAACCCTACATGGAGCATTGTAATCACTATTGCATGTTTTTGTGGTGGTTGGTAGTGTATTGTCTCAACAAACCCCGAGCCAGAAGAATTAATTGCACGCGATTAAAATCCCCGATCCTGCCGGGAATCGAATCCGGGACCTTCTGTACCGAAGACCTTAAAGCTGACCATTCAGCCAATGACGCAATTAAATAAAGTATGTGAAACAGTACATCATTGAAACTGGTTACGTTACACCATGGCATTCCCAGGGAGCTGCGCTTGCCTGGAGTGGGATAGGCTGGATACGAGGTGCAATTCATTTTGCTGTATTTAATAATAATACTACTACTACTAATAATAATAAACAGATACGGAAAAGGGAAATTGTCGGTGTTTTATGTAAATCAGATGAACTAATTGTAGATCCCAGGGAATCACCGGACAGATGGAAGTAAACTTTTGGAAATTTCTCGACGTGAAATGATATTTTTCTGTTGAAATCGCGAATAATGGAGTTCATTGAGGGAACATGACAAAGGCAGTGGAATTACGCTGGAGGAAGGAGAAAGTATGGTAAACAAGCTACATTGTCATAAAGCAATAGGAAGAGATTAAACCTGAAATTGTGAAGTATAGTGGGAAGTCGGGATAGAATGGATTATTCTTCTTTTTCTACCGCTTTTCCCACATCTGTGGGGTCGCGGGTGATAGAATGGCTTCACAGAGTAATAAGATTAGCATGGAGTCTTGGTTGGAACTGTATTTGATTTTGCCATTAATGCTTTCACGGCCCGTACTTATAGACATGATATAGGCTTTTGAGCTTATGCCGTGTCAAGAAAATAAGGTGAAATTCTTAACGTTTCGCAGAAAACTGTGCTCTTCGTCATCAGAAGAGTTCTCGACTGTCCGCGAGAAAGGCTTCTTAAACAATCATGTATTTTATTTATTTGAGTAAATTTCGAAATTAAGCTCTCTAATGGTTAGCAACTTCAAGCACTGTAGTTATAAGAACAATTGAGCTCTTTAGGCCCTTTGAATCGTGAAATTACCAGTGTTTCGCCCCAGTGTAGCAGCGGGCTCATCAATTGGATTGCTGCACCTTTCCACGACTCTGGCGGCTAGTGCGCCGTTTTTATCATTTGCAATCGATAAAATTAAATTATGGTTTCCTTCTTTGAACTTAATTTTTGATACTGTAGTTTTGTTTTGTCTTAATACAGATATCAGTCGACAGTCGTTACTCTTTAACCACTTATGTTTTTCAATTATGTTTAACTGTCCTTCCAGTATTGTTTTTCTTTTTTTTAATTCTTTTAATCTTGAAGCTTCCACGCTTAAACTGCTATTACGTTCTTTTTTTTCAGGTTGAAATTACAGTTTAACAATATTGAAATTCCCAACAGTATAGAGATATTGAACGTAGCGCGCGCAGCGGCCGCAGGTATTAGCGTGTTACGACTGTGGAGCCAAGGGACGCGTGGGTTGGAGCCCCACCGTCGGCTGAAAATAGTTTTCTGTGGCTTCACATTTTTACTTCCAGGCGAATTCCGGGACAGTTCCTATTCATAGGCCACAGCCTATTCCTTCCACCTCCTCACTCAATTTAATTCACCAACATTCATTTCATCCTCATTAGCTCCTCACTGAAGTTGGCGTCATGAAGAGCATTCGGCCGTAAATGTATGTCAAAACGGGACTAAGGTATAGGCGTACATTTATACACTCCGGGAAAATGAAAAAAGAACACCTTGGCGCAAATGAATAAGGCGTGCCATACTTGCACGGAACACTACGAGAGGGCAGTGCATGCAATGGTTAAACGCGCAGAACTGCAGACACACCAGGAAACACATTACCAGCCGTGGAATATTGAAAGTTGAGCAACAGTTGGTCACCGCCAGAGCCAGTGGCATACGGAGTTCCGTCTGTGTCTGCAACATTGTTAGCAAGCCGTGAGTATGTGTACGTGACCCATTTGTGCTATTGACGGAGTTTGAGCGATGGTGTATGGTGGGCCTGCGGGAGGCTGGGTGGTCGTACCACAGAAATGCGCCAGATGTAGGGCGAGAGGTCTCAACAGTGCATCGATGCTGTCGTCAGTGGTCAGCAGAAGGTACACATGCCCGTCGACCTGGGTCCGGACAGCGGTAACGCACAGATGCACGCCAAGACCGTCGCATCTTACGAAGTGCTGTATTGGACCGCACCACGACTTCACAACAAATTAGGGACACTGTTGCTACGGGGGTATCAGCGAGGACCATTCGCAACCGTCTCCGTGAAGCAGGGCTACAATCCTGCGTTCCGTTAGGGCAGGGCCTCTCAGGGTGCATGCGCTTGGTGCATGCACTGTGCACGGTGCAAAAGACGACTTCGCTTTGTTGACTAGAGTGCAGACCCCCCACTCCTCGATTTGGAGCAATAGCGCATACTCACTCTTTCCTCACGCCTGTCTTGCTCGCTCCCCCTGTCTCCCTCTTCGACACTTGCCCGTAGCGCTCCAAATCCCGATGCACAGTGCACGGAGCTCTTGCGCCGCGATTTGCACGCGTGAGATTTTGGGTGTTTGAGAGGCCCTGCGTTAGGGCGTCTTACGCTCACGTCCCATCATCGTGCAGCTCACTTCCAGTGGTGACGCGATAGGCGCTTATGGAAGAACGAATGGAGATGTGTCGTCTTCGGTGTTGATAGTTGCTTCTGCCTTGGTGCCAATGATGGTTTTACGCGTGCGTGGCGTCGTGCATGTGATCGGCAACGTCTGGAATGTATACGACAGAGGCACACAGGGCCAACATCCGGCATTACAGTGTGCGGAACCACATCCTACACTGGCCGTTCTTTTCTGGTGATCATTGAGGGAAAAATTGAACAGCGCATGGTACATCCAAACCATCATTCAACCTATGTGCTACCGTCCATGTACCAACAAGGCGATGTGTTTCTCCAACAGGACAATACATGTCCACATGTATCCCCAACATGCTCTCCAAGGTGTATGTCAAATACCCTGGCCAGCACGATCCCCAGATCTGTCCCTCATAGACATGTTTGGGGCCGGATGAAACGTCATCTTGCGCGGTCTACACGACCGGCGGGAAATCTGGCCCAACTGAGGCACCAGAGGGGAAACTGCATGGCAGGCCATTCCGCAAGACTAAATTCGTCACCTCTACGATCGTTTCCATAAGAGAATTGCAGCCTGCATTGCTGCAAAAGGAGGGTATTCACGGTACCAGCGCTGACATTGCGCACGCCCTGTTGACTGTACGCGGTTGTGTAAGACTCTGTCGGTGTGGTCGTGTATTGTATACGTCCTCAGGAATGTATCAATAAAATTTCCCTCTGGTGGTTCGATGAATTCATTATGTTCTTTTTTATTTTTCCGTAATGTACCTAGAGATACTGAAATTACTTAATCATTTAAATGTGTAAATATATGCCTTTTCCTGGGGCTGGAAATGCAGAATATTTTCATCTTGTTCTTCACCCTCATTTGCATCTGTATTTCCATTTACAATGTACGCATATAGTGTAGGATGACTAGATCTAGAAACAGAAAAAATCGGATACTTTTCTAGGTCAGTGATATTAATTCTAGTGAATGCAGAAAAATAATTAATAACCCTACACATGGATAGTTTTACGACAAATTAAACAATATTTTATTCACAAAATAAAGAGACTCCCTTTTACCGACTCAGTAAAGTTCAGATGGCTGAAAATCTATTTCTGCTTAGTTCACATTCTTCTTTTTTTCTCTTGAATGTATGCTGAATGCTTCATTGCTAAAGAAAAATGAAAACAGAAAAGATTTGATTTAGCTATAAAACGGCTAAGTTTGCAAGTTATGACTTCTTCCTTTTACATAGCCTTAAATATTCACCAGATCTGGACTGGCATCAACAACACCGAACCTGAAGAAGATCTTGATGAGATATTTGCCTGATTAATAAAACAATGTGTCTCTGAAAACTTAAAATATCTCAATGGAACGTAAAACCATAATTATTATTGTTGTTATTATAATTATATATACATGCGTTTGGCCCTCTAAGAAGCACGTGGAGCCATTATTTATCATTGGTATTCTTGATATTATTATTCTTATCTTCCCAAAACCTCCTCATCATTTCACTATGGGCCTGTCATCCACGCGGTTTTGATTTTCAAGTTTCTTGCGTCGGCTTCTTGGGCGCAAACTTGTGGGTGTTGATCTTTTGTCTGTGTGAAGTCCTTATGGTTTCCAGGGGGGCAGTGTTGACTTCTGCGAGATCTTTTTGGGTGTCTACTAGCCAGCGCACTTTGGTTTGTCGTGTTCCATTGATAACGAAAAGGATTTTCTTGGTAAATCGTGAGTCATCCATTCGTGCTAAATGCCCGTATAATTTCATACGTCTTTTGCGTGCAAGCGAAGTGAATCGCTCAGTCAATGAATAGAGTTCCTCCGAGCTTTTTCGCATCCAAATGCCATCTTCATACTTGGGTCCGAATATTTCCCTCAGTATCTGTCTTTCCATTTTCTCAATGTCTCTAATATTGATGTTTAATGATGATGTTTCAGTTGCGTATCATTGTTATTATTATTATTAAATCAAATGCTAAGCTTAATAATTCAGTTAAATTGCGTGACTTTGATTTCCAGTTAATGCAGATAGAAATAAACGGGACAATTATACGTCCGTTAAGTTATTGTTTGTACAACGGTACGTGTAGATCGATCACCTTATCACAGAGTTTTCCCAGAAGAGCGTTGAAAATGCATTTGGAATCCTTTGTAGCAACATGATTGGTGGGCGACGGTCATTCTAAACTCTAAATTTCGGAATGTTTTCCAAGAGGCAAGAACGTTTGGTGCACTTTTTATTTTATTTTTCACTGGAAGTGATTGGCACTAAGAACATATTATTTCACTCCGAACTCAGTGTGAAGAAACATTGAGAATTTCAGTTTTGCTTCAATACCACTCACAAAAGAGATAACCTGGTGTTCAAGAAAGTACATCGCCGTTGCGCCTGCGGAAACCGCTATGTGATAATATTGTGGGAGGAATACTGACCCGCAGTACATGTATCATCAAGAGAAAGAATTCTTTGATATTACTTGCACAATACTGAACCTTAAATGACCGGGTGAGTTGGCCGTGCGGTTAGGACCACGCAGCTGTGAGCTCACATCCGGGAGGTAGTGGATTTGAACCCCACTGTCGGCAGCCCTGAAGATGGTTTTCCGTAGTTTCCTAATATGCTTGGGGTGTAATCTTATTTAAGGCCACGGCCACTTCTTTCCCACTTCTAAGCCTCTTCTATTCCATCGTCGCCATAAGACCTATCTGAGTTGGTGCGACGTAAAGAAATTTTTTTAAAATTATAAAACTTTACCGGCCAACGTTGTAAGCTGAATTATTTTCCATTGCGGTTTTCGCAGGCGTTTATTATTTCGTTTATTTCATCTCATTAATGACTTTCTTCTCAGTTTCGTGCCAGTTGCACGAGCAATCGATATGACTTGTTTTACTATCAGAACGTACTCATCGTTGACGGGCGGTAGTTTACGGTGTAACTGACTTGTATTTTAGACATAATCGAAGATATTATTATGTATTAGGACAGATGGGAAGAATGAAGATTAAATATATATCTAAATGTTATTGGAGAGTGATTTTCCGGATCTTTTCGATACTTCAAGCTAAAATGATGAGCCGCTGACAGTGAGAAGGTGTATCATATTCACGGTATACCAAGAGGAAGTAAGCCACACTGCACTGGAATTAGTTACCTAACAAAGGACGCGGCTTAGATGTCGGCGCACTGTGTTCTTTTATCCATTCATGAGTTGCCGTATCACTTATCATTGTCTTCACAGAAGACAGATATCACGGTAAGCTCTTTAGGAAGAATCTCTCCCCAGCTGTATCGCTTGTGACCTTGGTATGCATTGTGGGATATTGTAGCAGGCGTGACCCATTGCTGTCAACGTTCCCCATCTTCCGTGTGTCACACGTTTCTTCATAAAAGAAACAGGACACACTCTTACACATTACCAGTTTGTTAATGGTGGTGGTGGTGGTGATAATTAATAGGCAGTCATCCCTCGTACAATCAGAAGTGAAAGAAAGACCCTTCAAATTAAGAAGATAGACCTATTGGTGAAATTAAGGTAAAGGCTATGAAGGTCGTCAAAATGAACAACTCTCTAGGTCTCAAAGTCTTGTTATAATGTCATCGTGGTAGGAAGATGATGATGATGATGATGGATCATGATATTATTATTATTATTATTATTATTATTATTATTATTATTATTATTATTATTATTATTATGATTATTATTAAACCCCTTTCAGCGTTCAGTCTGCAAGCCTCTGTGAAAAAAACACACACACACCATAGAAGGAATTGTGGAAATTACATGAAACCTTACGTGATTGATTGTAAGGTTAATAACGTCCTGACTGAGTGGGTGGGTATATTTCTGGAAAATAGAATTAAGAGAATTGGTGAAGCATAACTTAATCTGATCCTGTGATCATTAAGAGGGAAATTCCTCAAGGCAGTATTATTGGACTTTTATGTTTTCTTATGTATATAAATTATGTATAGGCCTATAAATTATAAATCATTATTATGGAGCTTTTTGCGGATGATCTTATACTGTATAAGGTAATAAATAAGTTACTGCAAAAAGACCTCGACAATGGACAGCAAGCAATGATATGATGGTAAACGTAGTAAAATCAGTTTGTGAGTTTCACTCATTTTAATTAATTACTACGTTGATGGGGTGGAAGTTCCTAATGTGGATCACTGTAAGTACCTAGGGAAATATCTTCATTGGGATAATCACATAAACGGGACTGTAAATAAAGGGTCCAGATCCCTGCACATGGTTCTAGGGGTATTTAGGCGCTTTATTAAAGGAGAGGGCAACTAAAGTATTGTTCCAGTGTATGGGACCCTCACCAGGATTACTTGATTCGAGAACTGAAAAAATCCAACGAAAAGCAACTCGATTTGTTCTGGATGATTTCCGACAAAAGAGTAGCGTTATAAAAGTGTCACAAAGTTTGGGCTGGGAAGACTTGGGACAAAGGAAACTAACTGCTCGACTGAGTGATATGTTTTGAGCTGTCAGCAGAGTGATGACGTGCAATGAAATTAGTTGACGAAAAAGTTTGAGTGGTGTTTTTAAAAGTAGGAGAGATCATGCTATGAAGATAAAGTTGTACTTCAAGAGGAAAATTGGGGTCAATATTCGTTTGTACGAAGGTGATTTAGGGATTGGAACGAGCTGTTCAATAAATGTCCAAATTATTTGCAATTATTTAAGAAAATACTAGATAAATAACAGGTAGGTAATCTACTACCTGGGCACCTGTCCTAAATGCAGATCAGTTGTTGTATATTATTATTTTGGAATTATTATTATTATTATTATTATTATTATTATTATTATTATTATTATTATTATTATTATTATTATTATTATTATTATGCATTAGCGTGACTTTTCGGGAGATAGATTCGAACCTCACAGTCACCAGCGCTGAAGAGTCTGTGATTTTCCACTTCCTCATAGGCATAGTTACCAACGGGGTCTTTAACTGAATGGTCAGTGGAGAGGTTTCCGATTCAAAGGGCTCTGGGTTCGATTCCCGGCCGGGTCTGGGATTTTAATATCAAATGATCAGGCCCCTACTTCCATTGGCTAAGAAACTAGATGTTTGTGTTTTTCTCAACATTCCTGTAACTCATACCATACACAACACCATCATCCACTACAATAACACACAAATTTCGTATAGGCATACATGGCAGATGCCAGCCAAAGTTGTAGCAGGGTCTGCCTTGCAAGAGCTGCACCAGGCTAGCAAGAGCCACACGAAAGTCTTCTTCTTATTATTATTCTTATTCTTATTCTAATTCTTATTCTTAATCTTCTTACACCCTAGGTCACCGAAAACCTGTATGTGTTAGTGTGAAGTTCAGGCAACAAAGAAAAATACACTTTATATCTGCTGAAATTATCTTATTTTTAGGGCCCGAAACGCATAACACTGGAAGATATGACTTAAGTAAACTCTACACTTAATAATAATAATAATAATAATAATAATAATAATAATAATAATAATAATAATAATAATAATAATAATAATAATACAATCTATGTAATAGTTCGAACGAAAATAACTCTTCACTCATAATATGCGGCCTCTTTAATTACTGCTTTTACTGCGTACAAGATTCTCCTTCAATTGAACTTCAAAGAGAAATATTGCCCCGTGATAAACAGCCTCCAAAAGTGAAAAATGGCGTCCCTTGCGCTTGTATCCTCCTAAGGACATTTACTAATCACATTAGAGTATACACATACATTTCGTTTTACTGCGCAATGTTCTCGTAGAGAATGGCTAATGAGTGCTGAAATCTCCGCGCAGATTTGTTGTTATTTATGGAGATTCTCCTTGTGTACATTGAATAAGAAACTGTTTACCGATAGTGGAAGGACTACCGTAATGTGTTCCTGTAGGTCAGCATTACACTCGTGGACCGGTAATGAGTATCGTGGTCACGTGGGAGGAGCGGTGTCTGCTGGCCCTCAGCCAGCGCTGGTCCACAGTGTACAGAAAATCTTCGAGATTTATCACACGATTCCCAGCTGCTAGCTTATCCCAAAGACGGCAATAAATATTACGGAGTGGTTAGTAGTCGGCAGGAAATATACTGCATTCGCATAACCACGATCTGGTGAATGATTGAAGCACATTTTGAAGGCATTTATAAACATCTAAAACCAGAATCTCAACGATTTCTTCATTAGGGCCATTCATTGTCCAGCTGATGAAGAGCAGACCAAGAAAATGTACTGCCTTCCATAAATAACAAGGTCCAACCGAAGTCAACTGAGGGAAAGTGACGTAATGTATATTTCCAGTACCGAGCGAGTGGCTGCGAGGTTTGGATGCGTAGCTCTCAGCTTGCATTCGGCGGATAGTAGGTTCTAAACCCACTGTCGGCAGCCCTGAAGATGGTTTTTCCGTTGTTTCCCATTTTCACAGCAGGCAAGTTCTGCAGTTTTACCTCAGTCAAGGCCAGGGTAGATTCGCTCCCATTCCCAGCCCAGTCAATCAATCAAGCAAGCAATCAATCAATCAATCAATCAATCAATCAATCAATCAATCAATCCTGATTTGCATTTAGGCCAGTCGCCCAGCTGTCAGATTCCCTATCTGTTGTTTTCCTAGCCTTTTCTTAAATGATTGCAAAGAAATTGGAAATTTATTGAACATCTCCCTGGGTGAGTTGTCCCAATCTCTATCTCCCCTTCCTACAAGCAAACATTTGCCCCAATTTGTCCTCTTGGATTCCACCATTACCTTCATATTGTGGTCCTTTGTATACTTTTAAAGACACCACTCAAACTTATTCGTCTACTGATGTCCTCCCACGCCGTTTCTCCACTGACAGCTCGGAACATACCACTTAGTCGAGCAGCTAGTCTCCTTTCTCCCAAGTCTTCCCAGCCCAAACTTTGCAACATTTTTGTAACGCTACATGTTTGTCGGAAATCGCCCAGAACAAATCGAGCTGCTTTTCTTTGGATTTTTTCCAGTTCTTGAATCAAGTAATCCTGGTGAGGGTTCCATACATTGGAACCATGCTCTAGTTGTGGTCTTACCAGAGACTTATATGCCCTCTCTTTTACATCCTTACTACAACACCTAAATACCTAACTGTGTCGGTGCGACGTTTAAAAAAAAAGTAGATTTGTAGCCATAATTTGGCAGGTAGGAGTCTCCGCGGTCGTCTTGATTGGTCTCACTACTTTTTCTTCTTTCGAACGATGATAGAAGCGAACGAAGAATAATTTTCTTAGAAATGGCTTTTCGTCGCACAGACACAGGTAGATCTTATGGCGACGATGGGATAGGAAAGGCCTAGGAGTGGAAAGGAAGTGGCCGTGGCCTTAATTTAGGTACAGCCTCAGCATTTGCCTAGTGTGAAAATGGAAAACCATGGATAACCATCTTCACGGCTGCCGACAGTGGGGCTCGAACCCACCATCTCCCGGATGCAAGCTCACAGCTGCGCTCTCGTAACCGCACGGCTAACTGCCCGATGAACGAAGAAGAATTCATGCAAAAATTCAACCTCCGATTTTTGACGGATTTTGAGATTTTATAGCTTCTGGACACCAAAAAAATAACGATCTCCAGCCACTTCTTCCTATGAATGTTCCCTACAACCTTTTATTCCCAGCATTATTCCTGCATTGTGATACGGTCCACTTTCGATATTTTCAGCTGTTTCAGTTGTTTCTGGGGTCACTTTAGTCATCCATGCTGATTTTAGTTCTGAACAGATATTTAAGACTGTTTTCCCTTCCTGATGACAAGTGATTCTCAACCCAGAACTGACAAGAGATTCAAACTTAGCTTTCCGGTCGAAAGACAACAACACAGCTAATCTAGAATCTTATCCACTCTCTTTATTCTAGTCTATTATGAAAATGAAAATCCAGAGCCTGTTTCCTTTCATTCGATCGGGTAAGGAATGGAACGAATGAAGCGCCCATCTAGCGGCGAGGATAGGAATTGTACCGTCAGCCGAAGCCTGTCGCACTCGGGAATTTTAATCATCATTGGTTTATTTCGTTCTCACGGGGGCTAGGTGTACCGTATGTGTCGTATTCATCATCATTTCATCCTCATCATGATGCGATGATCGCCTACGGGCGTCAAATCAAAAGATCTGCATTTGGCGAGCCGAACATATCCTCGAACACACCCGGCGCTTAAAGCCATACGACAGTTCATTTTTACCTCTTCAGTCCTGCTATTATCTTTTCCTTTCTTTCCTTTGAATGAGGTTTGCGAGATTTAACAACCTTTTGTAGAAGAGACCACGATTTTACCAATTTACGAAATGTAGGGTAGTCGAGAAATCAATATCATAAATCCCAGCGGAAGCTAAGTCTTTTCTTTTACGTCATTGAGACGCATGCTTCCAGTCTTGTAGCTTTTGATGAGTGTGAAGATCTTCGTAAGCCTGCCGTTGCCCATTCACAGAAGATGCTTTTATTGCTGTAGCCGGTCCCAAGTCCGGATAAAGGAGGAGGGTAATCGCTCTGTTAGAATCATCAACACTCCTGAAAATATTCGGAGTGGCCAACCTTGCAGACCCTGGGTTTACACCCTTAGTAAATCTCTTTACTTCGCAGCTCTTATGTGATGATAAACAACGTCACATATGTCACTACCGCAGGGAGTATCCAATCTCCCGCCACCCGCGGTGGCGCATTCAGGTCTTTGGATTGTGAGGAGCCGGAACTCATCGTGCGGGGAAAGTTGGAGTTGCTGACACTACTAAGTCAAAGGAAAATTATGGTATGGAAGAAATAGTTTAGAGAAGGAACTGTGGAGGAAATGTCCGGGAAAGGATTTAAAACGTCATGCGGGACTCCTTTCTAGGCATTTCAATGGATAGATGAGTCGTATAAATAGTCTAAAATGGCACGCCGTTAATTTCAACAGTTATGAAAATTGTGAATTGAAAGGGCGTTTCCTAACCTCCTTTTTAATTGTTCGGATCCTGTTTATTACAACCTGTGATTATATTTCACGATATTTACGTATATATTCTGAGAACTCTGAACCAGGTACGAAACGCGACGATTCCTTACAGTTTGTCTTTTAACAGGACAAAAACTCATAATGCGTCTATTCAATTCGTGGTATTAAGGTCTTACGCTTTATCAAACGAAGTACAATATCACGAAGTTATTTACTTCATTGAAAGTAAGCTAATATGCTATCTGGTTTCGTGGTTTACTGGTTAGTGTGCTAGATATCGATCCAAGGGATCCCGGGTTCGATTTACGACCTGTTTGGGGATTTTAACCTTCACTGGCAATTTACTCTGGCTCGAGGACTGGGTGTTTGTGTTGTCCTAAACATTTTATTTCGTCCTACGTATAGCCCATCTTTAAAATCATGCAGGTCGCCTATGGACGCCAACTCGAATGACCTGCAGCACACGTCGTTAAGAAGTATGCTAAGATGCTGGTACTAAAAATACAGTTGGCGAACAATTTTAGTAAGAAATCAACAAAAATAAAATATTTCACCCAGTGAAGCTGTTAAGAAAAGTACCCATTACATTAGCAGCGTTTCCCCGTTGAATCGCTACTCCATGCACTGTCACGAGAATTATGTGGAACGTGTGTCTCCTGTGACAGTGTTTAGTTTCATGTCAACATTTAGACCCAAATTTAAATAGTTTAAATCATTTTTAGTGTCTGATATTTCATGCAGCACACTGTATTTGAAATTTCCAGAGAAACTGAGTAAACGAGACCACCTACGTGAAAGGGGCGTTACGTTATACAAATGGAAATTAAGTGTGTGTATCACCTTTACTTAGCTATAACTCTTTCACAGTTCTTCGCCCACTAACGAGTCCCTACAAGCAGTTTGGAATGATTCCAATGAATCCGCTCTCTGTTGTTCCGTCTAGCGCCCCAACCAAATGTTTGCAGGCTTGTTCAGTAAATGAGTTTCAACACAGAACTGCTGTTTGTTAGTACAAGCATTTTGTAGCTACTGCTTACTATTCTGTGACAACAATATAACACGATTAACAAGACACTAGCAAGTAGCTCTGGACACCACGCCAGTGTTCTAACTACATTTAAGTTAAGTTGATAACTGTCAAGTAGTTGTAATGTTTTCGAGCTCAGAAAAAAAAAAAGAGGTTCTATTGAGATTTATATGTTACTAGCAAATGTACCCGCGCTTCGCTACGGTATTCTATATTGTATACGGATTTCTCCGTAAATTATTGTAAAGACAGTGAATAAGATTATATTAAATTGTATGTCTCTTAGCAGCATCCAAAAAACAAAGCAGGGAGGACGCCATACATTGTTTGCGATGTAAGGTAGGTATTGGGGAAGTTTTGATGATAATGGCAGGCCACAATCGCTACTGCCATCACAATCGAGTTCGGGAGTTTCCACTTTAACGTCAGGCTCACTTCGCAACCGTTATTCATAGTAGAGATGGAGTTTTCATTATAAAGACAGGCCCCTTTTCCTAATGCCAGTCACAATCGAGTTGGAGATATTTGATTATAATCGAGAAATGCAGCGCTATCTAACGTATCAACAATCGAAACACGGCAATAAATGATAGGACCATAGCTGTAGATATTTCCAAATTGAACTGCAATTGTGCTATCAGTTTTGTAATACGACTTACCGTTTAGAAAAAACTACCCCGAAACGAAGGTCTGCACCGTCATTAAAATGCATCCATATTTCGATATTTTCCGGGGCCAAAAGTTATACACTTGAACGGCTTGGAATTTTTCCTCAAAGAACAGAGTGTACAGGTTTTGGGATTAGCAGTTGCATACATACGGATAAATTAAGGAAGAAAGTAATACAGTTAAGAAAGTTAAAATTAATAGGAAATGGGATTAAAACTGAGGACAGTCGGATAGGACAATTACGTAAATACCTAGTGGATGTATTGGAAAATAAAATACCCCTCAATAAATTGTGATGGTATGAGTTACGGATATTAGAAGGCGGTAAGAGAGGAGAAATTTAGGGGCATGGATTCTTAGATAAACAGATAAGTGGATGACTTAAGCCTAAAGAGGCAAGGCAGAGGCAAGAAATTAAAGCGGAAATCAAAAGTAGAATAGAAATACAGTAAAAATGATAGCAAATACCAGAAAACACCTTACGGTGTGAAATAATGGGCTACACTCCGCAGTACTGTTCAAATATTAACAACGCCCCTTAGTGCTATCCGAGGACAATTGTAACCTCCAACGGTATTCCACCAATATCCCGCATAATGACCGATTAACGTCTCTCTCTCTTGCTTTCTACCCAAGGAACAACCACGAGTTTACAGGAATGATGACGTAAATGGCAATATGTTACTTCCCTACTGGCAAGCAGAGACGTTGTCATGGTAACTTGTAGGTTCGTTGTCGGTCTATCGGGCACTCAATGAAAAGCATGAGTCCCGCAGAAAATAGTATGTTTCTCCGTCATTTGAAGAGTAAGCGAAATTATGTACATAAGAAAAGTTGTTTATAATGAAGGGACGTTTCACATATAGTGCACGGATTTTACAGAAAACACATAGTATAAGAGAAAATGGAAGAAAACTGTTCTTGTTTTCCTATAACCCCCCGTCTATTCAGATATGTGTAAGTCGTATGCATATTGAAACATTTCTCGGGATGAGTATACTCTAAATATGAAGCTTGGTTGAGATCTATCCAGCCGTTTCGCCGTGATGGTGGGACAAACAGATTAACAAACAGATAAACAAACAGACACGAAAAATGAAAACCACTGATACGGTACTGAGTTGACCTAAAACGGATAAATATCTGAAAAATTGGCAAAACAAACGAAATTACAGACAGCGGACCCCCTAAAACTTTATTTATATAGATTTCCACTATAAGGAATGCATCCTGAATGTACACTAGTTATCTATACTAATATTACAACAAAGCAAGCACAATAAGGAAAATTAATACTAATCACCACTAATGAGGTGAAATATATCAGAACAGCGGGATATATTCGATGGGATGATAAACTAAAAAAACGATATGGAAGAAACTGAAAATTGAATCAGCAGTACAATATATACGTGATTATCAAGAAAGATAAAAAAATCATGTCTCAAGAAACTAACATGGAATGCTAGACTAGACAGGAGTGAGTAAGCACTGTTGGAGGACTTCATTAAGACACGTCACAAATTTCAAATATTTGAGGATTTAAACAGAATTTAAACATAAATATTTATAAGCCTATGTTTGTAAATGTGTTCGAGTGTGATTTGATAGAATTTGATGATATTCTTTCGAGAACGTTTTTCAGGTATAATTGTGTTACATATGCTTTCTTTTCCTGGTAGTTCCTACTTCTTACTAAAATTATTTTTGACAGACTGAAGACCCTAACAGTTATAAATTAACTCAGTCGAAAATGAAAGAAAATGGCTTCAGATATGACAAATAAATGTAAGGAAACAAGGTTAGCTAAACTCATAAATTTTTTAATTTTTTTTTTTTTTTTTTTTTTTTTTTTGCTATTTGCTTTACGTCGCACCGACACAGATTAGTCTCATGGCGACGATGGGACAGGAAAGGCCTAGGAATGGGAAGGAAGCGGCCGTGGCCTTAATTAAGGTACAGCCCCAGCATTTGCCTGGTGTGAAAATGGGAAACCACGGAAACCATATTCCGGGCTGCCGATAGTGGGGTTCGAACCTACTATCTCCCGGATGTGAGCTCACAGCTGCGCGCTCCTAACCGCACGGCCAACTCGCCCGGTCATATTTAAATATAACACCTCTTCAAGTGAATTCAACTCATACGTCACAACCTTTGAAGCTCATCTTTCTTATTTGAATGAAAATTAAAATTAAATTCTGTGACATCATCAACTACATTCAGTACAAAGAACTATTCCATCTAGTATAATTACCACTTCAAATCCCGGTCACTCCATGTGAGGTTTGTGCTGGACAAACCGGAGGCGGGACAGATTTTTCTCCGCGTACTCGGTATTCCCTGTCATCTTTCACTCCAGCAACTCTCTCCAATATAATTTCATTTCATCTGTCTGTCATTAATCATTTCCCCAGAGGAGTGCGACAGGCTTCGGCTGTCGGCACAATTCCTATTCTCGCCGCTAGATGGGGGCTTCATTCATTCCATTCCTGACCCAATCGTATCACTGGAAACAGGCTGTGGATTTTCATTTTCATAATTCCCACTAACTGATCCTTCCTCAATTTCGTTCTCGGGTGCTGCTCCGCAGGTTTACATAGGTATGCTGCGTTATCCATCACAGTAATACAGGGTCCTATATTTCTCAATTCTACGAGTAATTATGCTTCCACCCACGTTTGAAATGTGTGACTATTCATAGTTCCATGGTAGTCGCGATTTCTCTTGAAATTTGCTGCAAATATTAAATCGTCGCCTGTAAGAATGTTGCGATTTAGTGTGAAGTTATATTTCCTAAAAATGTATTTTATAAACGTATCAGATCACAGTAAAATTACTCCTCTTTTCTGGTTGCCAGTGCTCAGCCACATAGAACCTCCTAGAATTAGAAGATTGAACAACTTGTATAGAGAATACAATAAGATATTAACCAATCCTGATCTCCCTATCCATAAAGATGTTAACGTCAGATTCAGTCCCCTCAAATTAAGATCTCCTCCTATTCAAACAGCACAGGAACTTGTTAGGAGGGATTTCAATCCAAAAACTGATTGGCAACAAGAGTGGAACAGCGTAGCTCCGATTCAATGGCAGACACTATTCAATTATAAGAATCTTCCAGCTGGCTTTGATTTGCCCCGCAAGACATGGGTAGCCCTCAACAGAGTACGTACTAACCACGGGAGATGTGGATCAATGTTGTTTAAATGGGGTATGAGATCATCTCCAGCCTGTGACTATGGTGCAGTTAAGCAGACCATCAACCATATTGTCACCGAATGCATTGGAAGGGCATTCGCTGGATCCAGCCAGGACTTTGTGGTGGCTTCTTCTGAGGCCATACAATGGCTAGAGAACTTAGATCTAACTATTTGAACCCTTTTGCTTGAACGATTGTTTTCCATGTTATGAGTTTATCTGTAATTATGTATATAATATTTTGTGCTGTATATTTATTGTATTGTTTTGTGTACGTTACCATACGCTAATAATAATAACCGTCTTCAGGGATATTAAGAGAAGAAATTGTGATTTATGTTAAATCATTGAAAAATGTCCGATTTAAGTGAAAGCAAGTTAAAAGCAACAACGTCACCTAAAGTTGAAGTGATCAAATTACTAACCTACCTTCACATTTGTTATGAATGTACTTCGATTATTATATCTACATAACTGCTTATTTTAATAGGATCTGGCATTAATAAATAAGACGCTTCGAAATTAAATGTCTGGCGAGCTGTAGTCATAACTGACAAATTATGTCAGCTTACTTTAGGTGGAGATTCATGACAGAGAGACATATTATCAAAGAGGGGCGTTCGAGTACAGATGGTCGATGTGACCTTGCAGGCTGTGATATGAAGTAATGGTGGATGGTGATGACTGAGGTACATATAGAAGGCTTTTTTTTAAATCAAAGACATCTCATCTCATCATAGTCCGACTCATTGGCTGAATGGTCAGCATTGAGGCCTTCGGTTCAGAAGGTCCCGGGTTCGATTCGAATCCCTTGTCGGGGATATTAATCGCCTCTGATTAATTCTTCTGGCTTGGGGACTGGGTGTTTGTGTTTGTCCCAACACTTTCCTCTTCATATTCATACAACACACTACACTAACAAACACCACAGAAACACGCAACAGTGATTACCCTTCATATAAAGTTGATGTCGGGAAGGGCATCCGGCCGTAAAACAGGGCAAAATCCACATGTGCGATACAGTTCACATACGCGACCCCACATGTGTGTGAAATGCGGTAGAAAAAGAATAAGAAGAGTCTCATCTCATCGTACTCTAGAGAATGGATTATTTCATTTGTGGTTCGATGCACTGAATCCTACACTGTCGACTCAGTATTACATACAGATGTATCTCGGAAAAGATTCGATAGGATGAATCGTTATCAATTTGAGTTTCATTCCTTGAAATACATATTTATGATCATTTAATCTTAATTTTCCCAAAAGGAAAATTTGATTCCATTATTTGTACAGTGTTATATGAATATCCACCACCCATAAAAATCTATGTCAATCCAAGAAAACAGCACGTGAAAAGATATCCTAATTTTCATTCATGTTGAGAATAATTCTGCTGCAGTTATAACTTATCCTACGGAGAGAAAGGTCAAAGTGATAATTACCTTCAAAAACTGTATAGACTACTTGCCCAAAACATTTCTGAGAGGTTACCTTACCTGAATGTAATTTACCATACATAATCTTGCAATGGGTTCCATGTGAAGTTATCTTGCCTTGATATAATTTACCATAAATAAACCTTGCAAAGGCTTGCTTAATAAGATTGTCGATTCCAGCGCACCTTTTGTATGTTCGTTGCGAGGTGTAACAAGGCGAGCACTTTCTTAGAGTTCATTATCCCTTTTTTGACTGTACACCCCCTGTGGGTGGGGGACGCAGACGAAGAATTCGCCCACGGTATCCCTGCCAGTCGTAAGAAGTGACTAAAAGGGGTGACCAAGGGATGATTATATTAGAAACATGAAACTACTCGTGATAAATACCACGTAATACCACTATGTTAGGTACCAAATAGGTTATTGATTAGTAGCAAACGAGAGCGCGACGGATTTTACAGTACCTGTGATTAGTAGCACTATATAAGTGACACCGTGGGATGAGGGAACCCATGGTTCTGACTTGCCTATGATTAGTATCCACTATATGAGGAACACCACGGGATAGTACGAGTCTCTGTGGTTAGTACACTTATGTGATGAACACCATAGGTTTGCGTTGCCTGTAAATGGCGCCGCAATGTGCGAAACACCGTAGGTTCTACGTTTCTAGCGAAAAGTACCATTATGAAGGCCCGATGACTTGGATGTTGGACTCCTTTCGACTACAAGCATCATCGATTCAGTATCGTGCTGTAGAAGCAGTCCTTTGGTCAGTAATAATATTCTTTTACGCAAGCTTCTGTGCATGTGAGGCACTGTGGGTCGGTTCCACTGAATTTTTTAAATTCATATCCATCCATCCATTCATTCTTCGTCCTCATGTTTTGAATTCTAGTCAGTGGAGGATTTTGGACTTTTAATTTGTCATTTCATTTCGTCTCATTCCGTACCATTAGGGGCCGATGACCTAAATGTTAGGCCCCTTTAAACAACAAGCATCATCATCAACATCTTGACTGTACTGATTACATGTTGTAATAATATACAAAGGCAAATGCATAACATACCGTATACATTTGCCATAAATCAATAATACTGACCGAATGCAAACAATACCACCATGAAATCGAGAAGAAATTTGAATAATGCACTACTCATAGATTAGGTCAATAATTAAAGTAAAAATTTGTTTGAATTTCGCCTAATTCACTTTTGTTAGAAACTTATCACAGAAACAAGATTAAAAAAGAAACCGCATTTCCCTTTGCGAAAATCGAATGATCATAAGTGTATCTCTCGGTCATGCCCATCCAACAACGGGTGCTAATTTCACACGACGACCAGCCATAAAATATAGGCTGCACGGTTGCTAGGTAACACTGTCTGGCCATCCATCCATACCTAATGTCGCAACCTGCACGGTTGTTAAGGTTACACTTCCGTCACACTAACTTTTTTTTTTTTTTGCTATTTTGTTTTACGTCGCACCGACACAGATATGTCTTATGGCGACGATGGGAGAGGAAAGGCCTAGGAAGTGGAAGGAAGCGGCTGTGGCCTTAATTAAGGTACAGCCCTGGCATTTGCCTGGTGTGAAAATGGGAAGCCACGGAAAACCATCTTCAGGGCTGCCGACAGTGGGGCTCGAACCCACTATCTCCCGATTACTGGATACTGGCCGCACTTAAGCGACTGCAGCTATCGAGCTCGGTACACTAACTTTCATTATTCTAACTAACATACCGCAAATTTTGATATTACCCCCAGCCATGGTATACTTACCCCCACCAATTTCGCAACTCGTCTTAGGATTGCTGCTTCACATCATCTTACACCTGATCTTCTTACAATTTAAGTCCCCCTAATCAGATTTGTAGAGCAGATAACTTCGGTTTCGTTTTTTTGGAGACGTTGTTAGAGACCGTTCTTGTTTCTTAGACATTTCAATGAAAATTTAAATACGAACCGGGCGAAATAATATCGTCACTGATTCCTAAAACTCATTTGTCATCCTACTCGAATTAGGTTATTAAATATATTATCCGGACATGCCACGATTCTTTTTATATAGTATTATCCTAACAGATTTACAATCCTGTCGAAAAAGGAAATCAATTTCATTGCGAACTGCACCAGAAGTATTTCTCTTTACCACCAGCCATAAGACAGCCTGCTCCGTTTCTATAATATTGTCTGGCCATCACATCATAAACTGTACGGTTGTTTGGGTTCCACTTTCCTTACACTAACTTTCATCACGCTAACTTACGTAACGCAAATGTTTATGCACAACATAAAAGCTAGCAATGGTTTTTCATTGCGCAACTTTCGGCAGATCATGCCAACATGCGAGTTGAAATTTAACTGCAAGATGTCGTATCTTAAATAAGGTCCCTGCAATGTATGGTTGGCGACATACAGTTCAGGCCAACAGTTAGGAAAAAAAGTATATAACACTTCCTTCCCATGGCTAAATGGTTAGCGTGCTGGCCTTTGGGCGCAGGGGTCCCGGTTTCGATTCCCGGCAAGGCTGGAAATTTTAATCATAATTGGTTAATTACACTGGCACGAGGACTGGGTGTACATGTCGTCTACATCATCATTTCACGCTCATCACGATGCGCAGGTCGCCTACGGGAGACAAATCAAAAGACCTGCACCAGGTCTCTCCGGTGGTCACACGCCATTAAATTAGTTATCACTACCTTCAGTATTAATAGGGGAGAAAAAGTTTGGTTAGGCTTACCTTAGTGACCACAGTTACACGGCGCCTGGTGTATAAACATTGTGACTTCACTGTAACCATTGAAAGTCTCCTTCCCTGCAGAGAGTACGTTTTACCACTTCTAATGAAATCTGCTGCACATATTTTGACATAAAATTCAGTACTCGTGAATTACATCAATGTATACAGACTCCACGTGTGTGAAACTGCGATTAAAAGGTAGTTTAGTATAGGACATGCGGCAAAAGAAATCAAAGAAGAATCTGGAAGAGGAATCACAATCCAAGGAGAGGAAATCGAAATTCTGAGATTTGCCGATGATATTGTTAGGCCTACTTTATCTGAGTCCGCAGAAGATCTGAAGAAATTGCTGAATGATGTGCTTGAAGACTGGATAAATTCTTGGCAAATAGCCATAAACCCCATAAAGGCCCAGTTCTTCGTTTCCGAAATAAATCTCGTTTTTGCGTCGCAGACACCGCGTTCCGCTTACCATGTTTAACATCCCAGTTACCGAAACCAATCTCTTCACAGACTTGGTATTACAATTCCAAAATAAGCTTAAATTGATTTACCACCTAACAGCCGTCTGCATGAAAGCTGTCTCGAACCTCTGTATCGGCACTCTGTTGACCCACAGACCGGGATCTACTTTCGCTCGTCGTATTGTTGTATGGGACTGGTACTTCCAGTTTAACACATGCTGAGCGGATGCTATGTGACGTGAAGAGATTTCTCTTGCCAAGCGGCATTTTTGTGTAGCAAATACCATTTTAAAATTACACTCAACTATTTTATGAACTTGTTTGCAATTTATTTTAACGTGTTACTAGAAACTCTACAGGGCCCTTGCTCCCAATAATGTACTTCGTCTTCTTTGTGTTCAAGTTTAGGCCCAGGCAGGGCTTCACATTTCACCGCCACTTTCGACTTGCTGCAGGTTCTCCGCACTGTCGGCTGTAACGACAGTGTCGTCAGCAAATCTGATGATGTTAATCGTCGCTCTATTTACTTTGATGCCACCACCACGCACAGCCTCCCTGAAGCAGGTCTCTGAGTACAGGTTGAACAGCAGTAGAGACAGAATACAACCTTGGCTCATATTTCGTTTGACTGAGACTTCATTCGTGAGTCGAAGTCCCATTCGAATATAGGCTTTCCGTTTCGAGTATAAGTGTGTAATTTTGAGGCTATCTTTCTCATCTAACCTGTTTCCTTCAGTATATTCATCATTTTCTCATGCCCAACTAGTCAATGTCTTCTCGAAGTCAATGAAGCACGTGAATACCGGGCAACTTGCCTCTCTGCATCTATCAATATCAAGCTCGGCATTGCTCTAATATATAATAATATAATGGCGTATGGTTTTTAGTGCCGGGATGTGTCCGAGGACTTCGGCTCGCCAGATGCAGGTCTTTGTATTTGTCACTCTTAGGCGACCTGCGCGTCGTGATGAGGATGAAATGATGATGAAGACGACACATACCCCAGTCCTCGTGCCAGGGGAATTAACCAATTATGGTTAAAATTCCCGACGCTGCCGGGAATGTAACCCGGGACCCATATGACCAAAGGCCAGCACGCTAACCATTTAGCCATGGAGTCGGACGGCATTGCTCTGAAATAACTCTTTTTCTTCCTTGATGAGATGTCGTATCCTCAGTTTTTTGGATGAAACTCTCAGGTTCGACTAGGGCTCTGCTAAGAATTTAAGACTGCCTGGAAGGACTGGAGCTGGATACACTCAGCCTCATCCAATATAAAGTAGCTGATTAGGAAAACGGGTTAAAATCGCACTCCCAGCCATCCTAGTAATGGTTCTCTCTCTCAACTCCTCAGGGTGGTACTTGATATGCAGGTCACCGTTGCCTTATTCTTCATCCTACTCCGAACAAACTGTCGCGGTCGGATAATCGTCGTCCTTCTGATCTCAAGGTAGTGGATCCGGTCCCGCCTTCGATCGGCAGAATTTGAGGGTGTTTAAATGCAATAAATTCGTGTCGTTGGCTTTCAGTACGTTAAAGAACTTCCGATGCCCTGGCGTTCCTTAAAATCTCTAGCAATTGAAAAAAATAGGAAGATTGTAGTTTTACGTGTTTGTTGATATCGTGATCGTAGCGTCGGGACCTCCAGTTTTACGTGGAAACCGCACCAGAGGGATCTGAATTTTCTTATCAACAATGCTAAATAATAATACTAGTAATATAGTATTATTATTGTTGTTATTTATTGAATTGTACGTCTCTTTGGCTGAATGTTCAGCGTCGAGGCCTTCGGATAGGAGGGTCCTGAGTTCGATTCTGGACCGATTCGGGGATATTGACTGCGTCAGTTTAATTCCGCTGACTCAGGGAGTGGGTGTTTGTGTTTCTTTCAACACACTCCTCTTCATATACACAAGGTACACTATATTCTCAACCACTATAGAAAGAAAATAATAATAATAATAATAATAATAATAATAAAAATCTATATAAATAAAGTTGTAAGGGGTCCGCTGTATGTAATTTCGTTTGTTTTGCCAATTTTTCAGATATTTATCCGTTTTAGGTCAACTCAAGACCGAATCGGTGGTTTTTATTTTTCGTGTCTGTTTGTCTGTTTGTTCCACCATCACGGCGAAATGGCTGTATAGATCTCAACCGGGCGAGTTGGCCGTGCGCGTAGAGGCGCGCGGCTGTGAGCTTGCATCCGGGAGATAGTAGGTTCGAATCCCACTATCGGCAGCCCTGAAAATGGTTTTCCGTGGTTTCCCATTTTCACACCAGGCAAATGCTGGGGCTGTACCTTAATTAAGGCCACGGCCGCTTCCTTCCAACTCCTAGGCCTTTCCTATCCCATCGTCGCCATAAGACCTATCTGTGTCGGTGCGACGTAAAGCCCCTAGCAAAAAAAAAAAAAAAAAAAAAAAAAAGATCTCAACCAAACTTCATATTTAGATTATTATATTCATACCGGGGAAGGTTTCGATGTACAAAATATAAACATATTAAAAACATATTAAAATCTTTGAATAGACGGGGGTTTTATAGGAAAACCAGAACGGTTTTCCTCCATTTTCTCTTATACTATTGATTTTTGTAAACTCCGTAGACCGTATGTGAAACGCATCTTCATTACAAATAACTTTAGTTATGTTCATAATTTACCTTACTCTTCAAATGACGGAGAAATTTACTATTTTCTGCGGGTATCATGCTCTGCATTGAGTAACCGACAGACCGACAACGAACCTACAGGTTACCATGGCAGTAATCACACCATTAGTCTTATCTGTTTACCTAAGAATCCCTGTGCCTAAATTTCTCCTCTGTTACCGCTTTCTTATATCCATAACTCATACCAGCATAATTTATTTAGGGGCATTCGATTTTCCAATACATTCATATTTGTATTTTCATATTTGTACTCATCCCGCTGTCCTCAGTTATAATCCTATTTTCTCTTAATTTCAACTTTCTCAACTGTATTACTTTCTTCCTTAATTACTCCGTATGTACGCGAGTGCTAATCCCGAAACCTGGACAATCTTTTCTTGGAGGAAATACATCTTTCAGGCCATGCAAATGTATAATTTTTAGCCCCGGGAAATATCGAAATATGGATGCAATTTTAACGACGGTGCAGACCTTTCTTTCGGAATAATTGGTGGTTAAACCGTAAGTCGTATCACAAAAGATCACGTTTCAGTTTGGAGAGATCTACAACTTTGGGCCTATGACATTTTGTCGTATCTCTATCCCTTATTCGTAAAAGAGTACGGCATTTCTTGAGTGAAGTTAATGTTGTACGTTTTACACGTGTATATTGTTTGGCACACTTATAGGAAAGATGCAATCATGACATTGGGCAGGCACATTGACATGACCAGTGGCCATATGTTTACAAACTTTTATGATTCCAGGGTCAAATAAGTAAAAAAAAAAAAAAAAAAAAAAAAAAAAACCAGTATGCGAAAACTGGACCAAATTTCACCCCATTCAATGAATAACTGAATCCGACCCATAAATATAGGAGATACGGGAAAATGTCACAGGATCAACCATGTAGAACACTGAACGAGTCGACTGATGGTAAAGTCCGTTTGTAGGTGCAATTTAATAGTCTTACTCACTACATTTACAGTAATTCAGGGAGAAATCCGTATACAATGTAGAATACCGTAGGGAAGCACGGGTACATTTGCTAGTGAACTAATATTTTGGAACAAAAACGTGACGATGTTCATTACTTTCATGTTGTTGTGGTGGTGACTATTGTTTTAAGAGGAAGTACAACTTGGCAACCATCCTCTATATAACTGTAATCGGAGAAGGAAGGGATCCGGTGTTGGTGGTGATTATTGTTTTAAGAGGAAGTACAACTTGGCAACCATCCTCTGTATCACACTAATCGGGAAGAGAAGATGGAAGGGATCCGCCACTTCGGAAAATGAAAGTATCGGCCAAGGAAAGACAAGATCCACCAAGAAGGGCGCGAAAATGACGGACTCCCTAGCCCTCGGAAACCTAATAGCGTCCGGGTCAGAAAAGAACAAGAGTTGACCAAGGGAAATCGGATAGGAATGATGAAATCGAGGAGCCTGGAATCAATGCCAGGACTCAGCTAAGGACCCCGTTGTCGCCAACCCACCATTCAAAGTTCAGAGCCCTGGGGGCCCATTTAGTCACCTCTTACGAAAGCATAGGATACCGTTTGTGTTATTCTAGCGCCCAAACCCACAGGAGGATGGAAGGGATCCAGCAGGTCGAAAAATGAAGGTATCGGCCAAAGAAAGGCAAAGACCACGGAGGGTGTGAAAATTAAAGACTCCGTAGCCCTTTTGGAACATAATAGCGTTGGGGTCGGAAAAGACAATAGTTGACCAATGGAGGTGGGATAGGACATATGAAAGTGAGGAACCTGACACAAGTAAGTGGAAACAGTGCCAGAACAAAAAAGGCCCGCTGGTCGCCAACCTACGCTCCCCAGTTAAGAGCCCTGGCTTTCATGATCTTGTATAAGATTCACAGAAATTGTGAAAGTATGTCCTGGGTAGTTAAAAAAGGTTAACTGTTATATTAATGTGAGATTTAGCTCGTGGGAAGAGAGCGAGAGCGTAACGTATCAAGGGAAGAGGGAGGGGTGTGGACCTGACCCATCCCAAGGAAGTTAGGCTTAAGCATGTCTGCACGTGAAGAAAGAGGAGAGGGAAGGAAGTGCGCTGACAATGGATCAGAGTAAGCTTGACGTACACATCGGAAGAGTGTGGCAGGCCGCGTGTTGGATCTAGTTTCCGCCACAGGCGGCTTGCCACACGAGATACGGAAAGAACACATTGTCAGCAAGTGTTGGTGAGATATAATATCCGTTCTTACGTGGCGACGCTGGTGGCTGCGTCATCGGGATGGTGGGCTTGTGTTCCATAACGGGGATGACAGCGCCAAGTCTACTAAATTTTTTAGGTGGCGGGTAGGAGTAGGTGATTAGTGTAGTTTGTAGTGCGGTGGCATCCTGCATGTGTACTGGCTATCCTCGCACGTGTGGGACGATACTCGGTAGATGTAGAGGTAGTTAATTTAGTTAAGTAGTTTTAAGAAAGATGTAGTGGCTATTTTTTTTGTTTCGTTCTGTCTTTATTACCTGTAAGCCGATGGTATATACTAGGGTGGGCAATAAAGATATGTATGTATGTATGTATGTATGTATGTATGTATGTATGTATGTATGTATGTATGTATGTATGTATGTATGTATGTATGTATAAGATTCACAGGTTCTTACCGGAAGGAACGAAATTATTTACGGCTACTGAATGACTATTGAAATTAAAAGTAATAAGCGAGAACTTAAGCCTGCATATATTACGTTAAAATGAACATGTTAATTATGATTGCTTCTGATATAAGATGAGAGGGGAAGATTTTATGTTGATATGTAAGGTAGTATTTAGATTTCATGGGAGATGCATGTGGACTCCCGGATGGATGAAAGCCTCGATACAGCCTGTATATCACGAAGGAAATGCACTGAATAACTGGAAATAATATTACGGTTCAGTTTATGGAAGCTTGACATGTCGGACTTGTTTCTAAGGAAACGTATAATCTCATTATTGTCACAAATCGTATTAATATATGAGAAAGTGGCAGCTTGTAATACATGCGACACATAGTAATCACTGATCATTGAGCGTGATGCACCATCTCCAGGACTGAGGTAGAAACACTACTGTAGTATTTGATATCCTTAAAGGAATGTGTCCAGAACTGAATGCGAGGGCATACGATTCACCGCCCAATGAAAAAATCCGCCAGTAGGAAACAATCCAATATACGAGAGAAACTCAGTTATTTCTCTTACGACCTTAATTCTTAGTGTACCATCTTTATTACCTGTAAGCCGATGGTGTATACTAGGGTGGGCAATAAAGATATGTATGTATGTATGTATGTATGTGTGTATGTATGTATGTATGTATGTATGTATGTATGTATGTGTGTGTGTGTGTGTGTGTGTGTGTGTATGTATAAGATTCCCAGGTTCTCACCGGAAGTAATGAAGATCTGGTAGGAAATGATGGGATTGGGAGAAGCCTTCATTCTGCTCTACAGTCGCAACACATTCAGTGCACAGTCAACAATAAGACACGACAGCAACATACTATTGTTGAACAGGTTGCTTACTGTGCAGTCCGCATTCAGTTAACATAAGAAGGATAAGAAAAGTTGTCACTATTCCCCGTTCACCCAGCACGCGTCCGTAAGGATTCCGGGGGCGATCAAGCGTGCTGACTCTCTGGTTGGTTGCCACGGGTGATGGCGGGGAGGGGCCATCACTACGGGGAAGCCTGCTGCGATCGCAGTTGGTACTACCCCACTGTAGTTGTTAACATCGTCGGGGTGACAGTCGAACTCGACACGAGGTTCTGCTCCTCAGAACAGCGATTTCTCTGTTTGGGGATTCAGTCCCGAGTGTCGGAAACGACTGAAACTTCGGGGATATTAACAAATACGTGGGATGAGGTGCGCGTCCGAAAGGATTCCGGGGGCGACAAAGCGCATCGACTTTTTGGATGGTCGCCACGGGTGATGGCGGGGAGGGGCCATCACCTCTACGAGAGCTTCCTGGTTTAGGTGAAGGAGAAAAGACACCCTCATCGTATTTGGTGGTATGGACTATTTGACAGGAGAGAAGAAACGTGCGGTGAAGCGACAAAATGACGCATGTTCAGTTGATATGAAGAGTTTCAGTTGTAAAATGTTGGTATGAATGGATGATAATAAAATATATGTATGGATAATTTTGTCTATCTCTATGATATTCGGTAAGTAAAATTTAACATCTTAACTGCAGTATTCTTTAATATTCAATCAAATAAAGAAGGCTAAATGTATTTACACTGATAGGTTATAGAAAAGCTCACAGCCATAGTGTTAACAGGAGATTTAAGATAATACCCATCTCCCATAATTTCGGAAGCCACAAATCCGGAAGAGGGTATTGTATATTTGAATCTTAATTTTATATACATGCTGTTCACAAAACGGAATATAACATAATTGAAGAATAAGCAGTAAAGTCACAAATAAAGAATAACGTGTCCGGAAAAATATGAATCAAAATTTAATATTTGTAAGTAATTTAGAAATTGAACAGAAAAAGAATGGCCTGAAAGTTGTGTTAGAAATAGTACTGTAAGAAATGACACTTCTCGGACATGCTATCGAAGAAGCATGACACCCGCCCCAAAGAGGTCATCACAGTCGCTATCCTCAGTTTCTGCGTATGTCCGACTCCTGAAGTGAATATTAATATTGCCTATCGAAAGAAAAAAAAGACTTGCAGACTAATAGAACAACGACGATTAATTATATGCTGTATCTATAATCTACGTACCTTACTGCCCTACTCTCAACGGAGTTATATTTTCTAGTCGCCTTAGGTGCAATTCTGTTAGTAACTAGCATTTAATACTTTTTTTTCCTTTCACCAGTTTACTACCCCACATTCCCCTAATAATGATGAAACATTTTGTAGTTCTTCCCGGATGCATTCACTCTCTGTTCAATAACTTTACAGCTGAAATAGTTACCAATTTTTCTCATATCCTCCTCATTACTTCCCTTGTCTCTAAACAATATTTTATAAGGTGTGTCCATCCCATTTCTTCAGAACATAGTAAACATTAATTTTCCTCTCTATTTTGTCTGTATGCTTTACTTTTGTGTAACCCCATTAACCACCATATTATACCCTTCATTTCCTTATTTGCAATAGTATACGTATTTATCCTCATTATCCCAGTTACAATACAAATTTCTCCTAATGACATTTTGTCACTTTTCAATATCATGAAATCTTAAACTATTTTTTTTTACATATTCTTAGCTGCTCTATACAGTCCCTTTCCAAGTAGTATTCAGTTCCTATCGATTCTAAAATGAATGAATCACTCCCACCAATTTCGGTCTTTTAATCCTTCTTCCTCTTCTTTTCCATCTTCTCCTTCTCTCAACGCTGTCCCAGTCTCGCACCTTTCCCCCGATGTTGCTTCTTGCCATGTCAATTTTGGTGGTCTAGTTGCTATTCGTTCTTTCAAGTGAAATTCGTACATATTTTCGATTTTGACCTGCAGCCTGCCAATTTGAGCCACGTTTCTCATCATTACCAATATTCTCGTCTTGCATTTCCAACCGTGTCTCTGACAAATCTGATCTAAGGTGCCTGAATTCTCCTATCATCCATCCTAGAGACCTGCTAACTTTGACTGCTGCGCTGTCTTGTTTCCCAGGTAACTTACCACCGTATCAGACAGCTGTTCCCCAATCCGCAAACGCTTATTATTCTTATCATTCTTCGAAGATCTTATGAAGTACTCTGTCCATCCACTGCTTTCCTGTATTTTCGGCTGAAAACAAGACTGTATCGGATAGAAGGAACAGGATATAGGAAAGCGGAATGAAGCTAGTGAGTAACCAACAAGCGGCTGGTTGCCGCAGATCCCGACTGCAATGATAAGAATTCAAAGGCTAAGCAATAAGAAGAATAAGGACGAAGAGAGTACAGGTTTGTGACAGTCGCCGTCGGCACAAAGACAGGAAGTGTTTGGAGCAGGGGCGCCCATACCCGGGGGCAAGGTGGAGACGCCCCCCCCCCCCCCTAGCTCTCAGGGAAAGGAAAAAATCTAATATAGTCAGCTGTTTTTCTTTCAAGTAATGGTTTGAAAATCGGCATTACGTAGAAGTGGTACGGGATACCGTGTGAGATATTCTGCCGTGGAATACAAGTAGACATTCCTCTTCCAAAATATTAAAAATACTACATACCCCCAGGTCTAGCCCCCCCCCCCCCCCCTACAAACTATCCTACCGAGCTCGATAGCTGCAGTCGCTTAAGCGCGGCCAGTATCCAGTAATCGGGAGATAGGGGGTTCGAGTCCCACTGTCGGCAGCCTTGAAGATGGTTTTCCGGGGTTTCCCATTTTCACACCAGGCAAATGCCGGGGCTGTACCATAGTTAAGGCCACGGCCGCTTCCTTCCAACTCCAAGGCCTTTCCTATCCCATCGTCGCCATAAGACCTATCTGTGTCAGAGCGACGTAAAGCAAAATAGCAAATAAAATAAAAATTATCCTATGGGCGCCCATGGTTTGGAGGTAATTGAGGCGTGTTCAAGAAACAATTTGGAAGGAAGATAGAAGTAAAGAGCTAAAGGATGGATACAGCCTCATATACTGCTGTGTGACTAATCGAAGAAACGGCATGGGAATTATCCCGGTGGTCTACATATTGAGACAGGGTGGCCGCATATTATTATATAAAATTTATTTAATTGACTGACCCGTATTGTTTTAAAGGCCAACTGGCTTGTAAGATCTTCAAGTCTAGCTTCTAACATGTAAATTTCTGTTGTTCTGTAGTTCACCTTCTTGGTGTCGACTATCACACGTTCTTCACCTCGGACTAATGATCGATCACTGCTTCTCTAAATTTTGAGAAGGGTATTTATAAGCACACAAGAGACGCGGTACCACGCGTTATATATTATGGGTCAATCGTTCCATTTGATAACCGCTGGACCTATTTCTTTGAGACTCACGCCAGAGATTCCGCCTATTTTTTCGATCACTATGGTGTTGTACGTTGGTTTCTCCTGATTCTTTCATGGGCGTAATTAATTAATTCTGTGGACGGTATTCCAGCGTATTTGAACTGTACGTCGTGTATCTTCATTCTGCCGACAGACAGGCTAACTTCTCTCTGGGCATAATTAAATATATTTCCCCCTGTGAAGTTAGCTTCATCAAATGATTCCAAAATTCTTAATTAATTACTTCCACGCTAATGACTTTGCCAAAATCTCTCACAATATGGTTTATTAGCCAGAAATTATGATTAATTTCCCGAGATCTTCCGAAATGTCCCGATTTCGCTCGATGAATTTTGATCATCTCCTGCGTGAAGTGACCAGCCACCGATATGAGGCTAGCTGCATTACAAAGAGGGATGAGCGGTTTTTCCCCTCGCAGGTCCCCTTACGCAACCGTGTGGTGGTTCCTTTGGCTCAGTATTGAAAATTGAGCCAAATATGTCCAAGAAAATGTGCATCAAGGTTACCTCGGGTAAAAGCAATTGTTGAACAAGACTTGAGCATGCCGTAAGCAAATTTATAGACTGAAGATCGAAATGGTTTGAGTGCGTCTTTATAGACAGCGTACTATGTGGAAATTAAAATCCACAGCCTGTTTCCAGTCATTTAGATGGGTCGGGAATGTAATGTATGAATCCCCCATCTAGTGACGAGGATATGAATTATTCCGGGAGCCGGACCCTGCCGCAATCCTGTGGGGCAATGGTTAATGATTGGCATATGAAATGATATTGAAATGTTGCTGGAGTGAAAGATCACAGGGAAAACCGGAGTACCATCGTCGCTTTGTCCAGCACAAATCGAACCACAGAACCCAGCGATGAGAGGACGGCACGATGCGTGCTGAAGCACGGACGGTCTTTCCTATTAGTGAATTAACAATATTTTTTTTCGACATTCGTGCACCGAACTATCAATGGGCCAAACGGAGGGCGCGTGTATTATAGGATATTCGTGAGAGGGTAACGGTAATTTCCTTTTTTAAGAATTGGTAAGTCTAGTGGAGAGGGAGGGTACTTTAAAATTATTTGAAAAATCAGAGCGTACCCGTGGTAATCGATAAATGGCTTATGTAAATGAGGGCCATGTTAGAAGTTGCTTTACGTCGCACCGAAACAGATAGGTCTTATGGCGACGATGGGACAGGAATTCTAGGAATGGGAAGGGCTAGGCGGTGGCCCTATTCAGGTACAGCCTTAGTATTTGCCTAGTGTGAAAATGGGAAACCACGGAAAACCATCTTCAGGGCTGTCGACTGTAGGGTTGGAAGCCACTAATTCCCGAATATCAAGGGCTTTTGACGCAGAAACTGGCAGAACGCTCGAACGGTGGGTGTCACTTGTCCACATGTAAGTGTTGCCAACATTGTTATTTTGTTTGGCGAGGATAAGGTTTCTTATTCTGTTTTGTTAACACTGTTTCTTTATCATGGTGCCTCTCTGACGCCCACTGCTCGAGTGTTTTACCAGCTAATCAACTGAACGTTATAATCTAGTATATGATTGTGCGCATTCTAGGGAGAAAAATCTGATGGTACATCACTCTCTTGATGGGGTCAACTGTACAGTGAAATTACTGCGGGGCAACATCTACTGCCGTTCCCTCTAATGATGGAAACAGTCAAGCGATGTACCGAGATTTCAGTCATAGTAATCTCCTTAGTAAGTACTCGCAAACGCTTAAATAAAGTGTCAGCCCTTCAGTCTCCTGGCGTGTATCACAGACAATGTGTGTTGGACAGGAAACATTAAAAAGTAGGTGTACGTGATAGGGCTATCAGCTTTGATAACGAAACTGCAATCGAAAAGACATGCTGAAGTACCTAAAGACAAAACCTAAGGGAAACATGTCAACAGTTGGTAAACATCGACTCCAAAAGGCAGAAGCTCAGACCAGTGGCGGCTGGTGCAGAAATCAGTTGTGTGCTGTAACCCATCCCCACTCCAAAAAATAAAAATATTTAGAAACGTACCGGTATGTGGTTTTCAAGAGGCTCTCCACTGAGTTTCCCATACTGAACAAACACGCAAACAACCCCAACACATATACGCATTCCACATAAAAAGCTATAAAACTATATAATTAAACACACAATGACACCTGCAATGGCAAAATATTCACGAACTCAAACGCTTGGTATGAGCGCGCAAAAACAGAACTTCCAAATGTTACCAACATCATTGAAATAAAACCAGCAACGTCGTAATTCAAAATTACATGTTATGTTTTTATAGTGGCATTTATAAACTAGACATTTTTAATTAAATAATATCACAATATCATGTCCTTATTTTGACAACATAAAAAGTGCAATTTTTATAGTTAATCGATTTACAAATGTGACTATGGAATAGGCAAGTTGGTAGTGTTCTATCCTCTTTGGTATTAAAAGACCTGGCGGGAACAGCTCTATAGTATTTTGTTTTCCTGTTTGCTTTGAGCGATCTCCTCATAAATACTATCGCTGAGTCAAGAGGGTGCCAGCTGCCACGTTCTCATACCGGTCGTAATGCAAGTGTGACTAGTGCTAGTGCTGCCTCTGTGTGGTCGAACGAAGAATCGCTGTGAAGTGATGTCTTGGCTGTTGTTTCCACAACCTACCGGAACACATTGTCTTTGTATCGGAAAAGTTCGGCACGCATGCGCAAAAGGCAGAGTTCCTGGTTTCTGGCTAAAAGCTTATACATTCTCGCTGAGCTGTGAACGCACAGCACCCGGCGTGGAGCTCACCAGTAGTTACCTGGTTGTGAGGGGAGTTGAATAATTTCCTATTCTTTGGCTGACGTCTTTTTCAATGCACTGTATTTGATTGTAGATAATATTTTAAAATAATTTATTTTCCCAATAGGCAATGTGCTGCAGCACTTCAGCACAGAAGGTACGGCCGCCCCTGGCTCAGACTATGACTAAGAAAGCTAGGAGCCAAAGAGGTGAAAATGGGCAGGGACGCTATTAAGGGCTGTGAATGGTCTGGTTCTTCTAAAGAATATTCAATTTTTAGATTACAGATACAAGAGGTATTGTCTCTTTCTTTGCTTCTTTTTTTATTTTACTTTAAAGCTAATTCATTCTTTAAAGGAAATGCCGTAACAGTAGAACAATGATATTATTCCTCAGTTGAGAACATTCTATATCAAAGGAGGAAACGAAATACAGTGGTGGTGATTGTTGTTTAAGAGGAAGTACAACTGGAAAACTACCCTCTGTTAGCACTAATCAGAGGGGAAAGAATGGGAGGGAGCCGACATGTCAGAAAATTAAGGTATCGGCCGAAGAAATACAAGGGTCACGAAGGGCGTGAAAAATAAATATTTCATAGGCCACGGACATTTTAGTGTCGGGATAGGAAACAACAAGAGTTGACCAAGGGATGTCGGATAGGATATTTGAAAGTAAGAAGCCTGGCACAAGTAATTGGAAGAAATGCCAGAAATCAGCTAATTCCCGTAGTCGCCAATCCACGCCTTTGAATCTCGATAAGTTGCACAGCCCTCGTTCCGAATAACGGAACCAACTAACAATTTGTCTGCTATTTTGACTACTCCCTTAACTGATCCAGTACATCCATTTATATTATCGCAAGAACACATTCCAGAAAGATCATTCAGGCATTGTTACACGTTTCCTCACTGTTATGCCAAAAGGTTGTTTAACAAAGTTGCTTCAAGAATTTGAAGGGAATTGGTACACATAGTTTTATAGAAAAAATTGTAGTAAAACTACATTTCTAAAGGAAAAATTGATATTAGTGAAAACTGACTTAATTTTCAGCTTACTGATAAGAATAAAAGTGTCCCGTTTCTTGGGTGAATGGTCAGCGTACTGGCCGTCGTTTGAGAGGGACCTGGGTTTGATTCCCGTACGGAACGAGGATTTTAACTGCAAATGGTTAATTCGTCTTGTTCGGGTACTGGGTATTCATGTTTGTCCCAACACTCTCATCTTCATATTCAGACAACACACCACACTACCAACCACAACAGGAACACACAATAGTGATCACATCTCTCCATAAAGGGTTGGTATCAGGAAAGGCATCGGACCTTAAAACAGGGCCAAATCCACACGTGCGACACAGTTCGCACCCACGTTTAAGCTCGAGCATCTGAGAGCTAAGCAGCCGAAAATAATCACCACAGACTTGTGGTTTCTACTTGTATTTGCACCCTCTAACACGCCTTTAATTTACAAAACAAAGTTTTTCTGCATCCTGTACATAGTGAAAACGATATTTTAATTAAATCCAACAGTTATTGTATTTCTGAGCATGAAACGGAATAAGTTTTTCCAATGTTTGTTTAATTCTTTTCTTCGTATTCTTACCTTAACGATATACAGCCTACCGTTTCTCGGCGGGACTGGCGTTTTAGGCCCGCCGCAAAATGAGATGCAGGTCCGTGAGGTGACGCAGGGTGACTCGCGGTGAGTTTCTGCGAACCACAGAACTGACTCGACGCGCGCATGTTACGGCGCAGGGTGACGTGACGCAGTTGCTGCCCGTGGTGACCCTGCGGACCGCAGTTTTCTGCAAGACTCACGGTGATTTTGGTTATTCATATTGTGTTTTGTAGTTCGTAATGGAAGAAAAACTAATTGAAGCCGTGCGTGTTCGCGAAGTTCTGTATGATACAAGCCACGAAGCCATTGTTGCAGGTGCTGAAGCGAAGGCGATGTGGGAGAAACTGAGACATTCACTGAGAGATGCTCTCAGAAGACAGCAAAAATACATGAAAAATGGAGTACCGGCTGAATCTGTAACATACCGTTTCGAACACAAACTCTGTATTGGAATCCGATTCTGAACTCAAATCTATTAACATAGCAGCAGTATTCGCCAACTCTGCCAGAGCTGAAGTTCCGTGGTAAACTGCGTACTGAAACTGCGATCCAACTTGCGACGATTGTCGCCGTGACTCAATCTGCCGTGAAGAATTCGACGTGAGTTACTCTGCGTCACCTCACTGACCTGTATCTCATTTTGAGGCCAGCCTTATACTCCCTTCCGTTTGAAATTTCGTATAGATGAGTAACAAAAATGAGTCTAATAAACCAGTTTGATGATATCCATTCATCTTATGAGCATTTCAAATTAGCGGCCAATAGTGCAACATGTAAATGACTCTGAATAATAAGTAATTTAGGCCTATGTGATACTATCTGTGTATTATAGATCATCCACCAAGTCATCACCTCGAACAATAATTTTGGCAACAGGGTGGCAATTGTTTGAAAAACGTGATTATTGAATTTCCGAGTAGCAGAAATTTAAATTGTTAGTGAGCGTTAATTATGTATGGTGCCCTGCGTATTTTAATCGACTTATTTTCTCAGTTGTGCTTTCGAGTCTGAGCCAATCTTGTACAGCAGTTGTGGTATCTGTAAACCCTATATATTTATCCCACTATTGTAACTTCTCTTATCTTCAAACTCCTCTTGACATGAAAATAATAATAATAATAATAATAATAATAATAATAATAATAATAATAATAACATACATCATTATAGATCGTTATGCCTTTCAGCGTTCAGCCTGCAAGCCTCTGTGAATTTACTAAACGTCCCCACAATCATCTATTTACAACTAGTGCTGTGGCCTCATTTAGTTCTATACCTCTTATCTTTAAATCGTTAGAAATTGAGTCTAACCATTGTTGTCTTGGTCTCCCTCTACTCCTTTTACCCTCATAACAGAGTCCATTATTCACCTAGGTAACCCATCCTCCTCCATTCGCCTCACATGACCCCACCAGCGAAGCTGGTTTATGTGTACAGCTTCATCCATCAAGTTCATTCCTATGTCAGCCTTTGTCTCCTCCTTCCGAGTACCATTCCGCCATTGTTCCCACCTGTTTGTACCAGCAATCATTCTAGCTACATTTATGTCTGTTAATAAGATATCGTGAGACCACCCAGCTTTCACTCCTGTAAAGCAAAGTTGGTCTGAAAACGGACCGGTGTAAAGATAGTTTCGTCTGGAAGCTGACTTCCTTCTTACAGAATACTGTTTATCGCAACTGCGAGCTCACTGCCTTAGATTTACTGCACCTTAATTCAATCTCACTTACTATACCATCCTGCGAGAACACACATCCTAAATACTTGAAATTATCTACCTGTTGCAGATTTGTGTCACCAATCTGACATTCAATTCTTTTGGATTTCTTACCTACTGACATCAATTTGGACTTCGAGAAGCTAATTTACTTACCGCCGGACTGAGTGGCTCAGACGGTTAAGGTGCTGGCCTTCTAACCCCAACTTGGCAGGTTCGATCCAAGCTCAGTCCGGTGGTATTTAAAGGTGCTCAAATACGACAGCCCCGTGTCGGTAGATTTACTGGCACCTAAAAGAACTCCTGCGGGACTAAATTCCGGCACCTCGGTGTCTCCGAAGACCTTAAAAAGTAGTTAGTGGGACGTAAAGCAAATAACATTATTATTATTATTATTATTATTATTATTATTATTATTATTATTATTATTATTATTATTATTATTATTATTATTATTAATTTTTTTACCATACTCATCGAAGCAATTTTCGAGTTCCAAGATATTAGACTGCAGGCTTTCGGCATAATCTGCCATTAAGACCAAGTCTTAAGCACACGAAAGACTGCTTACGACATTTACACTTAACTGAATCCCTCCATGCCGATTTACCACTCAGCAGATGATCCATGTAAACTACGAATAGCAAAGGTGAAAGATAACAGCCTTGCCTAACCCCTGTAAGGACCCTGAACAAAGAAGCATTCCACCATCAAATCTCACTGCAGCCCAATTGATTTTAATAATCTACCCTTAATCCCATAGTCCCCCTGTATGGCGAACATCTTTTCCCTCGGTACCCTGTCATATGCTTTCTCTACATCTGCAAAACATGAACATAACTGTCTCTTCTTCTCATAGAATTTTTCAATTACCTGGCGCATACTGAAAATTTGATCCTGACAGCCCTTCTGTGGTCTGAAACCACACTGGTTTTTATTCAACTTCCTCTCAACCACTGATCGCACTCTCCCTTCCAAGATGCCAGTGAATACTTTGCCTGGTGTACTAATCAATGAGATACCTCGATAGTTGTTGCAATCCTTCCTGTTCCCTTGCTTATAGAGAGGTGCAATTACTGCTTTGTCCACTAGGAAGGTACCTTACCAACGATCTATGCTATTACTCTACTACTCTATGAAGCCATTTCATCCCTGCTTTCCCACTATACTTCACCATTTCAGGTCTAATTTCATTTGTTCCTGCTGCTTTATGACAATGGAGTTTATTTAGCATCCTTTCCACTTCCTCAAGCGTAATTTCACCATAATCATTTTTATCCTACCCATGAGCTCGGTTGTTCGCTACATCACCAGAAAGATTTCCTTTTACGTTGAGAAGATTTTCAAAATATTCCTTCCACCTGTTCAATAAAAAGTGCATTCGTTGTTGCTGTGGACATGACCGATACATAAATACCATTCTTTTCCAATTCTGAGGAATGTATAGACAAAACTCTTATTATATACATATATAGATGAAATATGAATATAGTGATAGTTGGTTTCAAGTCAGTGATTAGAATTCTGTATACAATGTAGAATTCCGTAGCGAAGCACGGGTACATCAGCTAGTAGTAATAATAAAATAATAACAGGGCAGCCGCATTTCGAATCCGGATCAATGCATATGGGATATCTAAAATGTTATGTTATGTCCCTGAGGTTCTGATTACAGTATATGTAAAAAGTGGAATTCTCTTTACTCTGACCACGATATAAACAATTACGCAAAACAACAAGCTTGTTTGCGTTCTACTTACCATGTGCAACATATCCTTCGATTTTCTTCCTCTTCTTCCTCTCATAATATGACATCATTTTGCTGTTCTCTCTGATTTGCTGTATTCTGCATTTGACATCACAAAAGTGTAATGTTCAAGTTTAGGAATGGTGGATGGTTCATCGAAACACATAGTTCATATTTTTATTGGAGAAACCTCTCGCTGTGTACTTGGTTCATATTCTTTTACACGCTATATAGAAATTAAGGTGTTGACTTACAGGCTCATCACTGGTCTCTGGAGTGTTCGCTCTCCTCCTGGCCAGCCTATACAACGGAACTAGCTCCACGTGGATAGCGGGCAGCAGAAGCCTTACGTTACAGTATTAAGACCTCCTCGTGTCAACATGTTCCCAACTGCATTTGCATAGAAACGCAGTCATTTTAAATCAAAAGACAGCAGGACGGCGCGTTCAAACGCGTAGGCGAAGTGATGACCCAGAAAATAGTCTATAAAGTTCACAGGTATGTGTATATTCCATGATGTACATCATATATAAGCTATCAACATGTTTATCGTATAAACAGAGGACTGCATGCCTGCGCCAGAGAAATCCAAAGCCCAACTATTATGATGTTCAAAGTAATTTAATATGATGGTACCTAAAAGCAACCGATTCAAAAACGAAGCACAATATATACATCCTTAGAGGGGCGTTACATAAATTCTTCTAAACCCATGAGTGATGGATCGTAAGGTATTCACGTAGGGAGAAGCGTCTTCTTTACCCGGAGCTTAACTTAGGATTTGTGTTATCTTCCTTCGCTGTGAAGGGAAAGCCGTGATATTTCATGCAATCTAATGAGTATAGTCACATCTTCAGTGAAAATTATTTAACTCGGTAATACTCCTTGAGTGAGAAGGGTCATAATTCTGTATCTAGTGGAATTATTATACATCACTTCCGTGCAGTTTAAGGGGATGAGATACAACTTTAGGGGTCAAGAATTTGCATTGTTCAATTTACGTTTTTCTTTGAAGAATATACTTTCCTCTTTAACGTGGCTAAAGAATAATTATCTTCATTACTTCAATATATATGTTTGTAAATATAAATCCAAAGCTCGACTACAATGATGTTCACAGTAATTTAATATGATGTTACCCTAAAGCAAAAGATTCAGAAAAAAAGTAGAAAATGTACATCCTTAGAAAGACGGTACACAAATTATTCTAAATCCATGAGCGATGGATCGTAAGGTGTGCGTATGTTTAATACTCATGGTCTTTAATTCATTCAAAAAACTGTATGCGTGAAAATTAGCATGCTGTGTATTTTATTCATATGAACAAAATCTAGGCTATTTTCTTTGACATAAGTATTTCAACTTATTCTTTAAATCATAGAGCTAATGTTTTAAATAATTGTATGAAAAGTAATGATTGAGAAAGCGAATATTTTCTGAAGGAATATCTTAGAGATTACAGAGTATTCATCTTCTACTTTTTATTCTTTTCCTCCTGGTTAGTGTTTCCTCGTTGGTACATGGCGTGCTTTATAAGAGTCTTGTTAAGCTGCTTTAACACCGAGCGAGTTGGGCGTGCGGTCAGGGGCGCGCAGCTGTGAGCTTGCATTGCATTCGCGAGATAGTGGGTTCGAACCCAACTGTCAGCGCCTTGAAGATGGTTTTCCGTGTTTTCCCATTTTTAGAGCAGGAAAATGCTGGGGTTGTAGCTTAATTAAGATCGCAGTCACTTCCTTCCTACTTCTAACCCTTTCCTCTCCGATCGTCGTTATAAGACCTATTTTTGTCGGTGAGACGTAAAGTCAATTTTACAACTGCATTAAAATTAAATACTTGTACGTTTTCTGACATCAAGGGGTGTTAATCCGCTATGAAGCCTTGTATTCCATGGTCTGTCTTTCGTTTAACACAAAAGATTTGATTGATAATCTGGGATTCAGGGAGAGAAAATTAGGCCTACAATTTGCTTTACATCGCACCGACACAGATAAGTCTTATGGCGACGGTTGGACAAGAAGGGATATGAGAGGGAAGGAAGCAGCCGTGGCCATAATTAAGGTACCGTCCCAGCATTTACCTAGTTTGTGAATGGGAAACCATGGAAAAGCATATTCAGGGCTGCCGACAGTGGGGTTCGAATCCACTATCTCCCGAATGCAAGATCACAGCTGTGGGCCCCTAATCACACGGCCAACTCCTAGAATTATCCTAGGCCCGGTACTGGAAGATAGGGAATGTCGGAGGCGTCACAATTCAGAGCTGCACTCCCACGAAAAGGAGGGTATCTTTCAGTAGTCATGTGACAAGTGTGTCTTCCAACAGACTGATCAACCACCTATTCACTTTCTGGCGAACAAGAAGTTTCGAAGCACCCGGCTGACTAAGACTGAGAAGGATATAACGGAAATGGGACTGACAGATTTTCAAACTGGCTGTGAGACAGATCCAAAAGAAAGTCCGTGGTGTTCAGCAAAATCTTTTGAAGAAGAAACGTACCCTCTGGTCAGAGGAAAGAAAGGAGCTCCACCGCGATATTATGCGACAATACTATGCAAACAGCCCAACGGTTGAACGTACAAGGTCACAAGTAGGATCATTAGAAATAAGAAGAAGAAGAATGAAGAGAAATACACGAAGGGCCTACATTTCGTTTTGTTCAATTATATTTAAAAGGTTCGTTGCATACTACTACCAGATATGCGGTGCGTCCCTCCTCTCATCTCAGTTAAAGTGTACATTACAAGAACAACAACAACAACAACAACAACAACAATGATGCTTATTGAGTTACATTATTGAAGTCAAGAATGTACAAACAAATGTGTTAATAGCAGCAGTAATAAACTTCCAGATTTGTTCACAAGCAAATCTTGAAAGTGAAAGTCAATTAGATGGGAAGCTGATAATAGAACTCAGCTTCCTGTCTTGTAATTAGTCTTAGTGAAGCGTTATCCCCTAAGTTACTCGAGTGTGACACAACTATGACTTACACGTCTTAATCCCATGCCATTCAGTATTAAAGTATATCCCTGCTTTATGATGCACTAATTAATTTTGAAAAGAACAGCTTCATCTTTGTGTCTTATAGTATTCTGGGTACTGTCACACAACTATAATCTTCACTTCCGTTATGAGTTAGAGACCAGCACTGCCAATCTGTTGACCTAATTTTCAGCATTGGTTAACTTAAAATATGAATAATCATAATATATCCTATATGACTATCAACATTTGCTCTGTGCGTGCTCTTCCAGGCAGGTCTCAGAATTGAACCCACTGGTGGCACTGCAGGAGTAAGGCAGAAACCCTTGCTTACCGTTCATTCTGGGAGCCTCTCTTTATGGAGAATTACTAAGAAACGTCCGTCACCACAGTATAATTGCCTCAGACCTGCGTGATTAAAGCTGTGAGACCGAGAGAGTGGCTGTGTGGTTTTGGTCACGCAGCTGCCATCTTGCATTCGGGAGATAGTGGGTTCGAACCCTACTGTGCCGGTTTGAGTGGCTCAGACGGTTCAGGCGCTGCTTATCTGATCCCAACTTGGCAGGTTCAATCCTGGCTCAGTCCGGTGCTTAAATGCGTCAGCCCCTCATCGGTGGATATTCTGGCACGTAAAGAACTCCTGCAGTACAAAATTCCGGATATTCGTCGTCTCCGAAAATCGTCAAAAGCAGTTAGTGGGTCGTAAAACCAATAAAATTATTATTATTATTATTATTATTATTATTATTATTATTATTATTATTATTATTATAACCCTCTGTCGTTAGCGCTGAAGATGGTTTTCCATGGTTTATCATTTTCACACCAGGCAAATGCTGGGAATGGGCCTTATTAAGGCTATTGTCGCTTCCTTTCCACTCCTCCTTTTCCTATCCCACTGTTGCCGTAAGACCTACTTGTATTGGTGCGACGTAAAAGACAAAAACAAAAAACAGCAAGCTATCAGATCGAAGAAGAGGTTCTCGGCTTAGCTCAGTCCTGGGATTGCAGGATTGAGAGCGATTCCCGAAGGAATGTGTCAGATAATGAGAAAGAGATGGAGGGGAGTGAGCTCCATGGACGGGACCTTATGAGACATACAAAGAATTCAAGAATTTAAAAAAGTAGCCTTAAAATTTGGTACAACAAAATAAAACTGTCCTTTTTCTGCATTTAGGACGACATCTGAGATTTTATTGCTTTTACTGACTTGGCGATTCCAGGAAAAATTGTTTGAACGGAATGAATGCATGACCTTGCTTCCAATGCTTCGTTGGACAAACATGAACTAGTTTTATTCATATTCAGATATGTGTTTGCAAAGGTATGCAGAGGTAAACATACGTCGTAACTAATTTGCATGCCTATGTATGGATACGCGGAAACACTTTTTTGTTCCAATATCTTATAAAATGCAAGGAGGTCACCTGAAATATTGTAATTCCTGTCTTTCAAAATTGTCGCATTAAGGTTTTATAGGTTCTCTTTTAAATTTGACTGGCGTCTACTCAAAATTGACGGGCAAAGGCGTCGTAAGAATGTTTAATGCATTCTTTCGACATTTTGAAAGTCATCGTGGAATTGTTTAAGGGCTTCACAGTAACTATCAGTGTTACAATCGCCTAGTCACGTAGTTTTAAAGATGAAAATTCCTCAAAATATGTCCGACTCGTTGGCTGAACGGTCAGCGTACTGGCCTTCGGTTCAGAGGGTCCCGGGTTCGATTCCCGGCCGGGTCGGGGATTTTAACCTTACTTGGTTAATTCCAATGGCACGGGGGCTGGGTGTGTGTGCTGTCTTCATCATCATTCCATCCTCATCACGACGCCCAGGTCACCTACGGGTGTCAAATAGAAAGACCTGTACCTGGCGAGCCGAACCCGTCCTGAGATATCCCGGCACTAACAGGCATACATTTCATTTCATTTCCTCAAAATATTTCTCCTGTGATTGTATTTCGAACAATGGCAGTTCCATCTTAAGGGAAGTCGTAAATATTCAAATCAGCAAATTTAGACATTTTTCACTTTTTACATTTTAATAACGCGCGAATCATTGTGTTTAATGTGGCATTTGTTTCATTGAAATATTTGAATATTCAATATTTTAAATGATTTATTTAATATATTGGTGCAGTTCTACTTCAAGACGCGTCTTGCGCAATGTTTGATTGATTTACACTTATCTCAGGGACTATTCACTGTAGCAAGCTGAGGTTTGGCATGTTTTGGAGACAAATATATGTTTTATTAGTTGGTCACTCTGCTTGAGTTGCAATCGTAAGATAAGGTGTTGTTTTGGAGGAGGATTTTAAAGCTTCTATTCTGCAATAGGTGAGCTTTACTAAAACTTCTACCTTTTAAAGCAATTTACTCAAAATCACTTCTTCGGAGTCCGACTCGTTGGCTGAACGGTCAGCGTACTGGCCTTCGGTTCAGAGGGTCCCGGGTTCGATTCCCGGCTGGGTCTGGGGTTTTAACCTTAAGTGGTTAATTCCAATGGCACGGGGGCTGGGTGTATGTGTTGTCTTCATCATCATTTCATCCTCATCACGACGCGTAGGTCGCCTACGGGAGTCAAATAGAAAGACCTGCACCTGGCGACCCGTTTTGAGTTACATTATTTTATCATTGCATGTCAGTGTTTTTATTTTATTCCACGTGTGCAGTTATTCTTTTTACTATTCATAATTAGCTTACTATTAGTGCGTTCAGTCATTAATTAAAGGGTACTTTTAGGTTAGGTAAGGTAGGATCGTGCGTGTTTTCACCTGTGGATTTAGTGTTCATAGTGTATTACTGAAAATACTGTATATGAATCTTTAGAGCCCGTGCGAGGGGCATAGTAGTGTCTTATTTTGGCAACATTGTTTGGTGGTTTTTGTTTATTTTCTGTAATTCAGCGCTTTGCCACTCAACTGTCAGACTACAACTATGGAGAAAAGGAGTACAGTGGGGCTCAGCCCTGGGCAGACAAGCCGCAGCGTCAGGGCTCCCTAGCCCTCAAACACTGAGTTGGAATGGGCTGGCTAAACAAACAACAGGTCACTGCGACGTATTGAAATCAATTGTGATCGTACAAACAGAATAGAAACGAGTGAACACCAACTCACGTAAGTACGTACAAGAAGGGAGTATTAACTTCGTAACTGCACCACCCCATAATACCGAGGAAGCCGGGCTGAGTAGCTCGGGCGGTAGAGCGCTGGCCTTCTGAGCCCAACTTGGCAGGTTCGATCCTGTCTCCGTCCGGTGGTATTTCAAGGTGCTCAATACGTCGGATTCGTGTCGATGGATTTAGGCTACTGGCACGTAAAAGAACTCCTGCGGGGCAACATTTTGGAATCTTGGCGTCCCCGAAAAACATAAAACTGTAGTTATTTGGAAGTATATACAAATACAATTATTACTACCGAGAAAATATAAGTTACCTCTATTGAAATAATAGGTTTAATGATTGGTTCTTCTTCTTTTTCTTTATCTGTTTACCCTCCAGGGTCTGTTTTTCCCTCGGACTCAGCGAGGGATCCCACCTCTACCGCCTCAAGGGCAGTGTCCTGGAGCTTCAGACTCTGGGTCGGGGATGGAACTGGGGAGGATGACCAGTACCTCGCCCAGGCGGCCTCGCCTATGCTGAACAGGAGTCTTGTAGGGGATGGGAAGATTGGAAAGGATAGACAAGGAAGAGGGAAGGAAGTGGCCGTGGCCTTAAGTTAGGTACCATCCCGGCATTTGCCTGGAGAAGAAGTGGGAAATCACGGGAAACCACTTTCAGGATGGCTGAAGTGGGAATGGAACCCACCTCTACTCAGTTGATCTCCAGAGGCTGAGTGGAGCCCATTCCAGCCCTCGTACCTCTTTTCAAATTTCGTGGCGGAGCCGGTAATCGAACCCGGAACTGTATTGACCTAAACCCTTCTACACGAGTTATTGATTAATGACACCCAACAGGTACATTGAAGTTCATTGAAGTCGGTTCGACACAGGTCTGGCCTCTCTGTGTCAGTCAGAAGTTCTTCGTAACACACACTTTAACTAACAAAATGTGTCTGTACGCTGTGAAAGGTTCTCTTTCTAGCCTTAGGTAAGGAACCATGTACATAGCTCTAAGAAATCATGAGTGTAATACACTAGAAATGTAGCGTAATGTAATTAATATAATAAAATCTGGTTTTCAGGTTGTAATTTTTAACATATTTTGAAAATCTAACTACAAGTCTTTAATTTCATAATAGGTTTCATCAGTCTACTGTAGGTAACCTCGAGTCACGGAGAAATCGGAAAAGATTTTATTAAAATTAGAACTGCGTAACATTTGCGCTTACCGATCTAATTCACGGCTCGTGAACAGGAAGGGGATACAGGAATACAGAATACACATACGCATGCAGAAGACATTTTCTGGTGCACTACACCCAGATTGCAGGTTTATATAGGGTATGAAAGACCAAGTTCGATAGCGCATTTAGTTGAAATAAAGCCATCACAAATATTTTTCAAAAAAAAAAATATATATATATTCATCTCCTTAGAGGTCATGAAGGCCCTGCGAAGGGCTTCCACTATCCGCAACCTCGGCACATGGTGTGATAGAGAGGTTAGTTCAACGCCCGGCCGCCTTTGTCCCCAGGAAGTAACCTGGTACTCATTTTTTATGTAGACTGAGTGAACCACAATATCATGTGCACCTCCAGGAGTGGAAATTTCACTTCTTAAATGTTTTGGACTTCCTGACGGGCAATCAAACGCGCGTCCTTCCAGGGTGAACCAAGCGTGCACGCTTCGGCCAAGCAGTGCATAGTTTTCTACTCCAACACATTAAAATACCGTAACGTATATTTATTTCACATAAAAACAATGTCCGACTCGTTGGCTGAACGGTCAGCGTACTGGCCCGGGTTCGATTCCCGGCCGGGTCGGGGATTTTAACCTTAATTGGTTAATTCCAATGACACGGGGGCTGGGTGTATGTGTTGTCTTCATCATCATTTCATCCTCATCACGACGCGCAGGTCACCTACGGGTGTCAAATAGAAAGACCTGCACCTGGCGAGCCGAACCCTTCCTGGGATATCCCGGCACTAAAAGCCATACGACATTTCATTTTTTTTATAAAAACAATGATTTGGTTTAGACATACAGTCTTCATAGTATTGTCACTGATACCCTTCAAGCACTCCTCGCAAACAACTATAAGAATTATCTCCACTTTATTTTGTATTTACTCATTTTAAAAATTATGTATCTTCTCTACTTCCTTATACTTCTTCCTCATATTTGGTACCGAGCTTCTTACTGGGATCGCAGACCTCTCTTCTTTCTTTTTCATAGCCCTGTTCATTACAATCAGCTAAATCCATCGCTTATTCGTGTCTTATGATCCAAACCCCACCAGTAGATTTTTTTATTATCCGACGGGATAGTCGTGTGGATAATAAATAAATAAATAAATAAATAAATAAATAAATAAATAAATAAATAAATAAATGGGTGGGCTAATTGGCTCATACAGAAGAGCGCTAGCCTTCTGAACCGAAGTCCGCAGGTTCGATCCCGGCTTAGTGCAAGGGTATTTGAAGGTTCTCGAATAGGCCCTACTCTAGCCTCGTGTCCGTGGAATTACCAGTTCGTAACAGAAACTGCAAAAGTAGTTGGTGGAAACTAAAGGCTGTAAGATTATTATTATTATTATTATTATTATTATTATTATTATTATTATTATTATTATTATTATTATTATTATTATTATTATTATTATTATTATTATTATTATTATTATTACGGGGCTACCCGTGGAACAGCAGAGGTGAAAGAAGGTGCGGGCTGGAATGGGTCTAACTACAAAGCTGAGATATTGATTAAAATTGCATTAAAGGTTATATTTTCGAAATTTGCAAAACATAACAATTTTGACATGTTATTTGTTGAATGTTCAAATTCTAAGAAGTTAACAAATCAGGTACAAGACCAGGAAAGCCAAGATTCAGAGACACTTTAACGATCTGGGTTTCAAGCCCCACCTTTTACAATTTTTGAGCTCTCAGCTCACAACGACATATTTATCAAAAGGCAGAAAACCCCTAAAAACAAGAAAGAGCTGACCCGCTCTCAATTTTTCAAGCCTATCAAAGGCCACAACGGACTTCACTATTAACTGCCCTCAAGGCACAGTTACAAAGAAGAAAGGTATCTTGTACCCAACCTAATGGGCCTTAGTAGAAAAAAATTATAGGTTAAGTTAATGGCCCGCAACACCAAGTAGAATGGAGGCGTGTACTTGCACTCCTACATGAAATCTTTTAAAACCTAAGAGGCACTAGGCCGATGAACCAGGGGCTATTCCCAAAGTATGGAGGTGACTCGTATAAGAAAATTTAATACATTAAGGAAGAGAAAGTTACCAAAACGTAGTCACCTCAAGGCAAAAATGAAGGGGAGCTCGAGAGGGTAAAGCACTTTCTATCACCGATTTACAGTTAAAGTTATAAGAAAATTTTACATCAAAACGGCAAAAGTTAATTTTTTGGACAGATAGGTTGCTGAGCTAGCAAGATAAGAAAGATGTTAAACGGCCATTACCTTTGTGAAGAGCTGCTGCCCGAAGGAAGAGGCGCTACCCGCCCCCTGCTACACTTCCGTACACTAAGCTAAATGTTGATGATCTGGCCGAGAGACAAGAAAATCAGCAGTTTTTATACTCTCGAGGAAGATTCGAGACCTTTCATGAATAATTAAGACACATCCACAGTCGTTTATTGGCTAGAGTACACAGTTACATACAAAATCGAAGAAGAAGAAAGACACGATTGGTCAAAAATTAATTACAGAAATATTTGATTGGCTAAGTTCGAAACAGGCGGAAAGAAAGGATTAATATTGCCAACCCACGCATGAAAGAACGAAATTTTCTTCGGGAAAGTTCCTTCACTTCGCACCAGGGTGCATGATCATAGTTTTTAGGCGGTGACATCTATGAGAGAATGTCCACACTTCTTGATTAATGGAAACAAAACAAGTTGAAATCCACACAGTATTGACAACTTCGTAATCACAAAATTTACGGTAGTGACATCTTCTGAGAAAACTTATGAGTTGATACAGTTGTTAAAGTTCAGAATTTCTCCTGTAGGGGAGTACTTTAAGGCGGAGAATTCAAATGTGCGGCGTGGAGGTGTACCAGCCGGTACAATTATTATTATTATTATTATTATTATTATTATTATTATTATTATTATTATTATTATTATTATTATTATTATTATTATTATTATTGAAGTCACGGCTATTCGTTTCGTTGGTTGCGAAACATTTTATCGAGCGTTATCTTCGTGCAGTTAGTCTGTAAATAAACTGCTGTTTTGAGTGCGGTGTTTTCATTAACAAAGCACTGAGTTTGCCTAATATTGACTGTTGTTTTCGTGTTGCCTAAACGAACGTTTGAGAGTGAGGTAAAGTACAACTGAAAGTGCGTGTCGCTCCATATTCAATCTCGTATACGTAACGGAGCGGTCACGCATACACATACTGGGAGGCGCTTCATGTTGCGAGTGACAGGAGGCTTAGACGGCCGGCTCCAGGGCCTCCTACTGGCCCACTGGCTCAGTCAGCTCTTCGATATGATAATCAGTCTTGATACATGAAAGTCATCATTGTCATACACAAATACACCACGTGCTCCTCTTTCTCTTTCTAGAGAATGTTCCGCTTCAACTCCCGATGATCTCAACTGTGAATTATTTCTGGAAGATAAGTAAGTATCCTTCAGATCCTCGGTTGAATGATCAGCATAGTGGCCTTCGGTTTAGAAGACTTCGGGTTCAATTCTCAGCCGGGTTGGGATTTAAACTACGTATGATTAATTCCTCTTGCTTGGGAACAGGGTGTCTGTGTTCATCCTAATACATATCTCTTCATCCATACACAACACATCATAATACCAAATATCACAGGAACACGCAATAGTGAATACACTCCTTAACATACGATTATCTTTAGTAAGGGAATCCAGTCGTAAGACTGGGCCAAACCACTTGTTACGCTCCCTCCAATAAATTGGGTGAAAAGGACCAGAAAGGATGAAAGTTGTGAACAAAGTATGCAACGCTCAGGCTTTCCATGATATCTCATGGAGAAACTGTCGAGGATCCTACGAACGATCGGACTGAGACATAATTAAATATATTCTATGGGTATTATTCTATTTAAGAAAATACTTGGTAAAAAACTGATAGAGAACCTGCCACGTGAACGACAGCGTTAAATGCAGGTCAGTGGCTATTGATTGATTGATTGGTTGATTGATTGATTGATTGATTGATTGATTGATTGATTGATTGATTGACTTTTTTTGCTATTGGCTTTACGTCGCACCGACACAGATACGTCTTACGGCGACGATGGGTCAGGAAAGGGCTAGAACTGGGAAGGAATCGGCCGCGGCCTTAATTAAGGTATAGCCCCAGCATTTGCCTGGTGTGAAAATGGGAAACCACGGAATACCATCTTCAGGGCTGCCGACAGTGGGGTTTGAACCCACTATCTCCCGAATACTGGATACTGGCCGCACTTAAGCGACTGCAGCTATCGAGCTCGGTGACTTTTTTTATTTAGAAATTGCTTTACGTCGCACCGACACAGACAGGTCTTATGGTGACGATGGGATGGAAAAGAGCTAGGAGTGGGAAGGAAGCGGCCGTGCCTTAATTAAGGTAGAGCCCCAGAATTTGCCTGGTGTAAAAATAGGGAATCACGGAAAACCATCTTCAGGGCTGCCGACGGTGGGGTTCGAACCCACCATCTCCCGAATGTAAGCTCACAGCTATGCAACCATAACGATTGATTGATTGATTGATTGATTGATTGATTGATTGATTGATTGATTGATTGATTGATTGATTGATTGATTGATTGATTGATTGATTGATTGATTGATTGATTGATTGATTGATTGATTGATTGATTGATTGATTGATTGATTGATTGATTGATTGATTACAATATAGTTTGCATCTCTGACCTGCAAAGTGCGGTTAAGGTAGCACATCGCCAGCAGCACCAACAGAAAAAGAAGAAGGAAAATATTTTTCTCTAAGGCTTCAAAATTTGATTTAGCCTCGTTTTGATCAGAACAATTTAATTCCTTCTTGTTTCTTCATCTCTCTCAAACTTGACACTATGACAAATTGGTTGAATTGTGTTATATGAATTCAAAATGCTCCCCTTGGAGTAAACAGCTGATGCTTTGTGAATACATTCAGTAACACCACACGCCGAAAACTAATAAAACATCTACCCGCCTGCGGCCATCCACACCCAACTTTATTCACATTCTTGAAGCTGAAATGTTAACGAGTAGGTGGGTTTGTAACCCGTAAGACATGTTCACCATACGGAAGCTACAGAGATAATCACTTCTACTGCCGGATGATGTCATCTTTGTAGTTCAGTTGCGATTCGGTAAATAATCGTTTCTGCGTAGTTAGGTGTGTGTCGTGCCCGACACTCCCTTTCCCTCCAATGAACTGCGTACCATCACAAGAGCGTAGATCTGAACTAGAACTATTTAATAAAAATTGTAATTAACCTTAGATCAACGCTTTTTGACTTTGCAGAAACATGCAAAATTATTGTGCTTCGCAGACTTTTTTAAATTTAGAAATTGCTTTACGTCGCACCGACACAGACAGGTCTTATGGTGACGATGGGATGGAAAAGAGCTAGGAGTGGGAAGGAAGCGGCTGTTGTGTGAGAAGTTGGACTGTTTTGCTAAGTATATGAAGTTTCGTCAACATAGCAGACGGCATAAGTTAATAATCCGATACAATATGGTTATAAATGTGGAGAAAATCAATTCAAGGTCTATAATGCCATTCAGTAAATCGGCAACGTCGTCAGGAAAGCAAAAGTGCACAACTCTGAAAACATCCTAGAGATACGAGCTAAATATATTGAAGTATGAGAATACATTATTTATTCCTAAACATTACCATCCTTTTCTTAATTATGGTTATCTGGTCAATTTGATTAGCAGTTTGTCTGTTTCTAGCACTACAAGCGCTATTGTGAGTAAATGGATTGTTTCACTAGCACAACTAGTGTGAGTGTGAGTGTGAGTGATATTTGGAATTGCTAAACAACCAGTTTCCGATGTACCCTTAAGAAGGAATAAATGTGAACTTCTTCCGTTTACTTTGAAGGGGAATGAAACTTGTCGAATTAAACGAATGCTGTCGCCTGGGGACCAAAAATTGGATGTTGCAGGGTATAAGGGATAAAAGCACATTTTTGTAGGTGGAATAGCAGTGCGAGGTGTCGAAATGCAAGCTGCAACTTAACGCCCGGCATTACAACTGGGTGTTGATGGATTTGAAACTAATGCCGGCTGGCTATTTAGATTCCGCGAACGTCACAACATAGTGAACTGGAAAATATGTGAAGGGAGTCTAAAGGCAGATGCAAGTGTCATACAGCCATTCAGAAAGAGACTTCCTCCTCTCTTAAGAAACGCTCCTGGATAGAAGATAAGTAAAGAACGCGTATCTGCATTGTTGTGTGTTAATGCAGATGGGAATAATGCGTCAAAGACTGTTATTGTTGACAAGTGTAAACAACCAAGGCTATTCAAATAATATACTTATTTTTCCCGTTCATCACTACAATTCTAAAAAGTCTTGGTTCACAGCGTACATCATATTATTATTATTATTATTATTATTATTATTATTATTATTATTATTATTATTATTATTATTATTCATGTCATTTTTGCTCTTATGGACAGTGTTTGAACTCGAATATCTGGTGATGACACAATTTTCACTTCTTTCTCTTCTTCCTTTTCTTTTCTCAAAATCTCTTCATCCTTTGGCTGTGCTCCTGTTTCCTTTGTTCTGTCCACAATGTTCCTGTCTTCTTCTTCTTCTCATTTACTATAAATTTTGTATTCCTAATTTTGTTTCTGAATTCTTTTCTGTCTCCTATCATTTGCCTGTTGATCCCCACCTGCCTTAAGTTCCTCTATTTCATGATACCAATTTGTTTTCCTGCTTGAACTGTTTACTACATCAAAGATTTTCTTTGTAAGACTGTTGCTGTCCATTCTCTGTATGTGCCCATAAAAAGTTAGTCTGCGTTTCCTGATCGTGTCTGTGAGTCTGTCAGTGTGCTGGTACAGCTCTTCAGTAGGTCGTTTCATCCATATGCCATCTCTGTGTATTGGTCCAAATATTTTTCTGAGAATTTTACGTTCTATTTTTTCTGTCTCTATGATGCCTGATGCTCCAATTGTGGTCGTTTCTGACGCATACAATGCCTCTGGTAATACGACTGTTTTGTAGTGTCTAAGTTTGGCCTGTCTTGATATGCTTTTATTATATGAGTGTGTATGCTTACTGGAGTTTTTCCGTTCGTTCTATGTTAGACGTCTTGTTTGATCCTCCTATTTGTATGTATTCCCCTAAATATTTAAATTTTTCTACTCTTTTTACGGATCCATATACAGTATGCATGGTGTGCACATTGTTGTTCTGTCGTTCCATGTATTGGGTCTTCTCGTAAGATATCTGTAGACCTGTTTTGGCACCTATTTCATGCAAGCGGTCCAGTGCTTCCTTTGCCTCCTGTGTATTATTGCTAAGTATGGCTATGCCATCTGCAAATCCCAGATATTTTATAATTGTTTTTGTTTCACGTGTTCTTCCCAGCTGTATTCCTTTAACTTGTTCCTCCCACTGCTTGATAATTTTGTCCAACACCATGTTGAACAAGATTGGTGAGAGCCCGTCTCCTTGTCGGACACCTGTGTGTATCTGGAAGGGTTCCGAAATTTCTCCCATGAACTTGATCTTGGAGGTGGTGTCTGTAAGTGTCTGTTGTATAAGTGCTCTGGTTTTTCTGTCAATGCCATATTCTTCCAGTACGTCAAAGAGCGTTTGTCTGTCTATGGAGTCGTACGCTTTTTTAAAGTGCACAAAGGTAACTACAGTGTTTCTTGTTTGTCTGACTTTCAAAAGTGTTCTCAAGTTCCAGATCTGTTCGATGCATGATCTCCCTTTTCTGAAGCCTGCCTGGTATTCACCTATTTGTGGATCTGCTTGTGGTTCTAGCCTGTTTAATAGCACCTTAGAGAAAATTTTGTACGCAACTGGTACTAGCGAAATACCTCTGTAATTATTTGGATTTGGCTTATCACCCCTTTTATGTAATGGATGGATTAATGCACATTTCCATTCCTCTGGCACTTTCTCTGTGACCCAAATATCTGTGATAATCTTATGGATTTTTTTGGTGATGTTTTCATCTTGGAGTTTCCAGATCTCGGCGATAATACCATCCTCTCCTGCTGCTCTGTTATTTTTCATTTGTTTTATGATTTCCTCTATCTCTTCTATTGTAGGTGGATTAGAATCGGGGTTGGATGTAGTTTTTTGGAATGTTAGTTTTTCTGTGGGTTTCTTGAAATTAAGAAGTTTATCAAAGTAATGCTTGAGAATTTTACAGTTTTCTTTCGTGTTTGTTTCCAGGGATCCATCTGTTCTTTGGAAGCAGAGGCTAGGAGGTTGATAGCCTTTAATATTTTCTTTGAAAGTTCTGTAACAATTTATTGTGTTATTTCTCTTGAAATCTTCCTCAATTTCTTTTAGCCTGTTATTGTCGTATGCTCGTTTTTCTCTTCTGATTTCCTTCGATGATTGTTTCTGAATTAAGTGAAACTCCTTCCATATTTCTGATGTTCTGTTACTGCTGAACTTCTCCCGTGCTTGTTTTCTTCTCTCAATGGCTTGATCACAACTAACATTCCACCATCTATGTTTTCGTTTTCTAGGAGGCTGTCCCCAGCGCATTGCCTTCTGAACTGTCTTCGCAAGATCTGTCCAAGTGTCTGTTGAATGCCTATGAATTTCTTCAACGATTTTTTCCCTGTTTATCTTCAAGTGATCCGGATCAGTTTTGACTATTTTGTTTTGCGCTGTCTTTTTCTGTCTTGGGATTGGCCTAATCTTAACTTGTAGCATATAATGATCAGACTCGAAGAATCCTTTACGCGTTCTGATATTTAAAAATTTCCCGCATATTTTTCTTGGCAATGGCCACATGATCAATTTGGAATTCTCCCCACACTGTGTTAGGTGCTTTCCATGTTGTAAGTTTTCGTCTTGGCTTTTGAAATTGCGTTGACATAATTTTTAGGTTAAAATTTTGACAATATTTTATGAGGTGTTCCCCATTTTTGTTTGTGCGAATGTGTGCCGAGTACGGGCGTGTTATTTGTCTGTATTTTCTCTCCTTACCTAATTGCACATTGAAGTCACCCATTAAAATGTTCACATGTCTTTCTGGTACGTTGTTGGTTATTTCATCCATGTCTTCCCAGAAGTCTTCAATTTCTTGTGGGTTCTTTCTGTTATGGTCATTTGTAGGTGCATGTGCATTGATAATTGTGTATGCTTTATTACCTGATTTGAAGGAGAGTGTGGAGATACGTTGTGATATGGAATTGAAGTCTATGATGTTATCCACGACTGATTTGTGTACTGCAAATCCCGTACCAAACAATAATGGTATGCCTCTTCTGACAGCAGGTTTGCCTTTGTAAATCCTGTAATTTTCTGTGTCGAAAAGGTTTTCATCTATAAAGCGCGTCTCTTGAATGGCAAGAATTTTGATGTGAAATTTTTCTAGCATGTCTGTAAGTTGTTTTAGTTTTCCAAGTTTGAAGAGAGTGTTTGCATTGAGAGTGCCAATGTAGTGTTTGCGAAGAGATTTTGAGAAGCTCCGACTCTTCTCCTCATGATGTTCCTGGTCCCCCAGAATCCGATGACCAAGAAAGTCCAGTTCATTGACTGGGGCCTGGGGTAGCGGATTTCTTTCCTTTTGTTCCATCATGATTACTTGAAGTTGAAGTTGGTTGTGGTGATCTTTAATAAAGATCACGGTAATTACAGACTTGATTGTTGAGATCAAGCCATATTTTACTGCCGCACCAACTAGGTGAACAGACGCAGACCACTAGTCGCTGGATACCAGAACAGACACTAGTGGCTTTCTTGATGTTGTGCGTTTGGTCCGCGAGAGCTATTTTATTTCTCTCAAGTCCGCCGGCAAGCCGGTGAGGACCCCCCTATCCGCCACCTGGGACGCGCCACGTCGGAGTATCACCTCTCCGCCTGCTACGACACCGTAGTAGGTTCGTGGTATTATTATTATTATTATTATTATTATTATTATTATTATTATTATTATTATATGCGACTAAGCCCATTAAGACTAGGCGAAATACTTAGAGACGTGCATTTTCCTTCCTTTGTGCCCATATTTCTTTCATTCTTTCACTGTGGGCTTCCTTTCTCTCTTCAGACCAGGTAGTTCCAGTCCACTTCTTTGGTCTTTCCTCTTGGTCAACTTGCCATTTGTGAATTTTGGATGTGAAGAATACCCTGTTTTGGACATCTTCTAGTGCAATTCCTGCCTGTTTCAAATCGGTTTTGATTTCGTCAATACATTTAATTGTGTCTGTTTTGGCTTTCCTCCTGTTTTCATGGAATTAGCCTATTTGTTTCGTAAGACTCTCTGGATGCATTATTTTAACATGTCCATAGAATCTTAGCCTGCGTTTTCTAATGTCACTGTGAAATTTGTGTATTGCTTGATCTCCTCTCTGCCTGTAATTTGATATTGTCCGTGGGTGAGTTTTGGGCCTAGAATTTTTCGTATGATTTTGCGTTCCTTTTTGTCACTGTTTTCAATGTCTGCTTTCCTGTTGAAAATTAGCTTCCCTGATCCGCAAAGACATTCTAGTTTAATTACTGTATTGCAAAGTCTTATTTTTATGCGCATGTAGATATATTTTTGTTATAGATATCATGGGAAATTATACCGGTTGCAGTGCTTACTTACAGCGGCATGACAGCGAAATAAAATTAAAACATAAATTGAATAGCAACAACAAAAATACAACAACCAATTCCATAAAAATCAAATATTACAAGAAATGATATCGAAATAAGAAATTTCTCGAAAATAAAAAAGTACGTTAAAACAAGAAACCACAAACAGGACTTAATAATTAAAAATGAAGTATAAGTGGTGTAATATTTTAATTAAAAGGAATCGCAAAATTTTAATACGAAATTTGTGCAAAATAACTTACCTCACATGTAGGGTAACATAATTCCAACGCAGATGCTATTTAGTAATTCATCCAAATTTGTTAAAAAAATATTCCATCACAAGAAGTGTACCACAAATTTCCAAAGCCTTAACACTACGACTTAATTAATGAGATAATACGTTAAAGGGACATTTTGTACCTAAATAGAATTTTTCAAACGTTTACTTGGGATACCCAATTTTAAAATGTTGGTTATACTGATTAGTAGACGGTTTACTAGGTACCGAGCGAGTTGCCCATGTGGTTAGGGGCGCGCAGCTGTAGGCTTCAAATCGGGAGGTAGTGGTTTCTAACCCCACTGTCGGCAGCCATGAAGAGGGTTTTCCGTGTTTTCCCATTTTCACACCAGGCAATTGGTGGGGATGTACCTTTATAAAGGCTATGGTCGCTTTCTTCCTTCTCATATCCCTTTCCTATCCCATCGCCGCCATAATTTCTATCTGTGTCGGTGCGACATAAAGCCAATTGTAAAAATCAAATTTTACTAGGTAATCTGCTATGCTCTCTGTTGTTAAAATGGCCGATGGCTGTTAGTGCTGGGAGTATCCGAGGACATGTTCGGCTCGCCAGGTGCAGGTCTTTTGATTTGATACCCGTAGGCGACCTGCGCGTCGTGATGAGGATGAAATGATGATTAAGATGACACATATACCCAGCCCCCGTGCCAGCAAAATTAACCAATGATGGTTAAAATTCCCGAACCTGCCGGGAATCGAACCCGGGGGCCCTGTTACCAAAGGCCAGCACGCTAACCGTTTAGTCATGGAGCCGGACCTCTCTGTTGTGTAATTTCCGCTCAGTGATTCATTATTGATAGATGTTCACTTGTAGGACCATCACAATGCCGAAATGATACTTTAAATTGTTGGCGATTATTCAAGAAAAGTATACCTCTTTGAAGCGTCTTATATTTTCAGTTGCTCACAGTGGACGTTCAGGAAGGAAATTCCTAGAGAATGGATGGAAAGAGGGAATGACAATTTGAGATAAAGTATGGTAAATCATGTCGGAAACAAGTCATATTGCGACGTTTGCTGAATTTTTCAGTTTCATGGCCGGGGTATAATACCTGTATGAAAGGTTATTTTAAGAACATGAATTTGTATTGGTTTCGCAAAAGGGGTAACATGCCAGTGTCACCTGTTGCCAGAGCCATGGGTGTCAAGTTCAGTGTGAATTATTCCTGCGTGGGTGTATACTACACCGAGCGAGTGTGGATCACGTACCTGTCAGGTTGGTTCCGGGAGATAGTGGGTTCGAACATCTCTGTCGCCAGCCCTGAAGATGGTTTTCCGTGTTTTTCCATTCTGGTAACAGACAAATTCTGGAGATGTATCTTAATAAAGGCCACGGCCGCTTCGTTCCCACTAACCCTTTCCTAACCCACCGTCGCCATAAGACCTGTCTGTGCGGTGCGACGTAAATCCAATAGAAAAAATGATAAATACTCTAGTAATATAATAGATTAAGGCACTAATTATTACAATAAATCTATATATTAAAAATTTATGAAAACTAAAGTCAGTCAGTACGGCCATTCTATCCGGTCGATTTCCTGCATTTTTGTTTTAACTTAAAGGTATCCATGCACAAATTTGTCATCGGTACTATAAATCACTTAACTTCCACCTTCCTCAAATTATTTCATTTTTTCAATTGTTTGTCTCTTTGAAGCAATCATATCGTTGGTTCTAATTGAGGTACGGAGTTCGTTTTGGTCTAAGAACTCTCAGTGGATCAGGTTCTTTCATTTCAGCTCTTAACTATTCAAATTGGTTCATTCTGAGCAAAGTTATGAGTGCACATTAAATTTGACGTCGCATTTCATCAACATTTTTTCTCATTGAACCAATCATATCTTTCGTTCTAATTGAGGTACGCAGTTCGTTTTGGTCTGAAAACTCTCAGTGGATCAAGCGCTTTCTTTTGAGGTAATAACTACTTACATTGGTAGATTATGAGAATAGTTATGAGTACATTTGTTTCCATGACGAAGATCTTTGAAGGACTTTTTAATAGTTCGGTGCGTAGTGTTGTTCCAAGGAACGTTTAATTCAATTTCTTTGTGTAATGTATTTTCAAGTGTTTTCTTGACACAATATTACATTCTATTACCACAGCAGATCATGTGCTTTATTTCATTAAGTCGGAACTTTGCAAGTACATCCGTGAGGATAGTAATGAACAACATCATACATTGTACATTGCGGGCGGAGCCAGCGGGAAACTGCTAGTTATATTTTAAATGAATTAGAAAATGATTAGACCAGAGCACAATAATATTAAAAATGCATTAATTGTCAGATATTTAGCCTATGATAACATTGATAAAGTATATTAAGTGTCCCACATGTCAGCTCGTAATCTGTCGGGCTTCGGGCTGAGCAGCGGTCGATTGGCAGGCCAAGGCCCTTCGGGGCTGTTGCGCCATGGAGTTCAGTTTGGTATATTAAGTGTCGTATTGCGGGAGGTGTCCCAGTTTTAAGCTTGCAAAATCTGGTAAGCTTAGGTACAATGGCAATTAATACATCACCATCACATAGGCCTACAAATTCACACATGAATATTCCAATCCCTTAACGCTACGGCTAAAGAAATCGATTGGTTTCATATCTACGCAGTGCCAGAACAAAAGAATACATGAAACGGATAAATCCAGTGATGAAGTGAAAGTCATAATCTTACTGGATAACGCATCTGCTCATCCTGAGGGGAAAAAATTTTGTGTAGTGGAGGCGTTAAGATCAGATATGTATTTATACCGCTTAGTACAGCTTCTTAATATAACCGATAGACCAAGGTGTCATCAATACTGTAGAGAGGTCATACAGAAAGAGACTTCTGTCTCAAGCTGTTGAAGCTGAAGAACCTAGGGATGGAAAAGCAAACGAGCAGAAAATACGTTGCCAAACATTCAGTCATACAACTTCATGTCGTTGATTTTCAGTTTTCCGGTTGCAGTGAAGAACATACAGATATCGAACTGCCAAATGTCTATTACTACCATGCGAGGCATCTGCGTGAACTTATAATGAAAGAATGTGCGAAAAACTGCAAATGAAAATTGACAGATTTTAAACTAAAGGAAGGAACTACAGTGGTGGAAAGAAATATCCAAACACCATGAAATGAGGAATGTAGGATACGGAAATTTTGGCAATATATTCATCGAGGTAACATATTTAATTGATTAAATGTACAAGGCTACAGGTTAATATCCGCGCGAGAAAAGCCATCGCAAATGTGCCATGCTGGTCCGTTAATAACCAGTGTAATCGCCTGACTGTTGAATGCAGGCATACAAACGTGAATGCATTTTGGCGTACAGATGCTGGATGTAAGCTTGTGGAATGGAATTCCATGCCTGTTACACTTGGTCGGTCAATACAGGGACGGTTAATGCCGGTTGTGGATATCGTTGTAGTTGTTGTCGAGTGATGTCCCATATGTGCTCGACTGGGGAGAGATCGGGGTATCGAGCAGGCCAACTCAACATGCCGGCACGCTGTAGAGCACGTTGGGTTACAACAGCGGCATGGGGGCGTGCATTATCCTGTTGGGAAATACCTCCGGGAATGCTGTTCATCAATGGCGGCACAACAGGTCGAATCACCAGACGGACTACACATCTGCAGTCAGGGTTCGTGGGATAACCGTGCTCCTGCTGTCATAGGAAATTGCTCCCCAGACCAGAACTCCCGGTGTAGGTCCAGTGTGTCTACGCCGTAGACAGCTGGAATGCAGGCGCTCACCTGGCCTCCTTATAACCAACATACGGCCATCACTGGCACCAAGGCAAAACCAGCTTTCATCGGAAAACAAAACGGACCTCCATTCCATCCTCCAATGAGCTCTCGCTTGACACCACTGAAGTCACAGACGACGGTGATTTGGGATAAGTGGAATGCACACTGTAGGGCATTTGGCTCGGACCTGTCCTTCAAGTAACCGATTTCGAACAATTCGTTGCGGCACTGTTGTGCCAACTGCCACTGGAATTACTGCTGCAGACGCAGTCCACTGCGCCACAGGCATACGCCGAATACGGCGGTCCTCCCTCTCGGTGGTGCCACGGGGACGTCCGGAACCCGGTACCTTCTCGTGACCACTGCTGCCAGCACGCGTGCACAGTGGATACATTCCTGCCAACAAGTTCTGCAATTGCGTGGAAAGAAAATCCACCTTCAGGTACCCATATTATACGGCCTCGTTCAACCGCAGTGAGCTGTTGATACCAGTATCAACTGGCGTCTTCGACGTCGTAGAGGAATTCTTGACCCACTCACAGTCACCCCGTCCAATCTCACAGGTAACTAACGCTCTCGCACAGTACAGCCCGTAATTAAATCAAACCTGATGTGCAACGTCATGTGGCCGCTACTAACGCCACGCTAATGCGATTTGTGGAAAATTTGAATCAACGTCGTCTTTTAGATGTATAAACACGCCTACCAACGTTCATTAATCTAGCACAACCCCCTCGTGATGTTTGAATATTTTATCCTCCAGTTAGCTTATAATTTAAGCACAGGTATTTTAATTTATTACGTAATACAGAGTAGATTGTTCTTACTAACAAAACTGATTTTTCTTGTACGGTATATCTATTAATGCGGACTTGTGCTAATCCGGACATCTCCTAGCCTAGCTCCGGTTGGTTCGGTTTAATGAGGTTTCCCTGTATACCGGGCGGTGCAGCTGCACCTATTTTTCCTCACACATATTTACCCTGCTAGGGATTAAGTGTCTTTTACGATTCAGTGGTTGACTACCTGGTAGGACGTCACTGTTATGACCTGATTCATTCCCCCTTCCCGTGCTGCACACGCGCCCTTTGAAGGACAGCTCGTGCAGGCGAGTAACTCCAGTCTACGCCGAGTTCACTGAGTTGACGGCTCCTTCCTGTTTCTAGTTGATCAAGACACAGTTGTGTCTCACTCTGACAAGAGAACAATGTTAAGGGAACCCATGATAGGATTATATTGTAAAGGCTGGTTTATATCAGGAGTAGTTAGTAGTCATTAGGCCGTTCATTGGACTTTCCCACACAAATGATAACAGCAGTTTACACACGAAGGACATAGCATCAAGTGAAGCGACTAGCTTAGCGATGAATGAGAAGCCTTTTTCGTGTGTCGTGTTCGCAATCTCTCACAAAAACATCGTAATATTTTAAAGGGAAAAGAAATATTCGTTGGGTGCTCAGAGCTTTCTGGACAATTAAACGTTATGATCGAGGACGAAATGTGCTTGTCCAAAAAAGAGTGGGTAAAATCCAGGGCTGGAAGGAGAGAAAAGCTAGAAGCTTCCGCTTGTCTGTTACTTTGCTGGATTTTAACGTCGCACTAAATCATCGAAGGTTTTCGGGGACGTAAGTATGGGAAAGGGAAGGTAGTCGTCAAGGTCTTAAGGTACAGCCCCGATATTTTCCTGATGTGAAAATTGGAAACCAAGGAAAACCATCTTCACACTAGTGACGGTGGTATTCGAAACCACTACCTTCCGAATGCATGCTCACAGCTACACGACCCCAACAGCATGGCCAACTCGCTCGGCCGCTAGCCTATTAAAGGAATTAGTTGTAGATTATAGAATACCTAACTGAATGCAGGTACTTCCTGAGACTCAGACTGTGAATTTTGGACATTTGCTGCAACCGGTTTCTCGTGCCGTACAGTCTTCTAGTCCATATTGAGCCTTGCAGAGCGACTGCTGTGGATTTGGAATGAGATCCCCCGACCTTATTGGATCCTTTATCTCAACGTTGACATGGGGCTCTTGAGAGAGCGTTGACTGCCGGTTTAGCTTGGGAAATTATTCCAGTATTACTGAAAGGAAGGAGACGATGGTTGATCGATTGAAATATGGTGGTGGATCGATAGAAATTTGGTGGTGGATCGATAGAAATGTGGTGGTGGCTTTGTGGGACTTCAGAAAAAGCGTAAGAGAGTGCGGCGATTGGGATGCTTCCGGAGGTGTAGGGGCATGCAGTGTTCCTGGGCGGGATAAACTGGGGTGGGGGGGACTAGATTTGGAAAGTGCTGGTTAATAGGAAGAGGAGGTTTCGAAGATGATCTATAGTGAGGATGGTTTGTGGTGTGCGGTTCGAATGGTGCGTGGGAGGAGGATTGAGTTTTAGGTCCAGGACTGTTTCAGGGGTTTACAGAGGGATAGTACTTTATCACTAGAAAGATAGCCACTATCCCATACTAGACTGATATAAACCAGCCTTATCGACCGAGTTTCAATCAATCACCACTGATCTGAATTTAGGGCAGTCACTCAGGTTTCAGTTTCCCTATCTGTTGTTTTCCTAGTCTTTCCTTAAATAACTGGAATGAATTTGGAAATGTATTGAACATCTCCCTTGGTAAATGATTCCAGTCTTTAACTCCCCTTCCTATAAACGAATGGCTGTGCGGTTAGAAGCGCGCAGCTGTGAGCTTGCATTGTTGGCAGCCCTGAAGACGGTTTTGCGTGGTTCCCCATTATCACATCAGGCAAATGCTAGGACTGTACCTTAATTAAGGCCACGGCCGCTTCATCGCCACTTCTAGCCCTTTCCTATCCCATTCGTCGCTACAAGAGTGTCGGTGCGACGTAAAGCAACTTGCTAAGAAAAGCTGCCTTAAGGGTTAATTACCTACCATCGATACCATGTTGTCATTAGGCCACAAACGTCGTGTATGTAGCTTTTCTTGATATGCTCACATTTACTCGCATAATCTCTTCCTATTGAACCTCTGCTCTGTTCTCCCCGCCAGAATCATTTCTATCTGTTCTACAGAGGCGCAGCGGACGTTAGTCGTGAACTTGAGTTATAGAGAGGCAGTGACACTGTGAGTGCAAAAGAATGTCATTGTGTATCGCGTGTTCCACGTGCCGACCGAAGCTCCAGTGACCTTCGCTCCCTTCCTCCAGTTGATATTATTATTCAGACGTTCATCCGTTCTACATTACCGAGAAATTTATCATGGTTGGCACTCAATCGGATTTCAGACGATAAACGAAAAACATTCACGTCGCTGGATTCTCAATAAATCACACGTGGTTCGCAAAACCGCCCAGTTCACGATGGGTTGTCAAAATAAAAAATAATGTCCTGTAGCTCTGACTCTACGTAAAACTGTAGGTTCCTTGATAATCGTAACGATATCCAACAACATAAAATTTTAGCTCCCTTTGTGGATCAGTGGTAGAGTGTCGACCTCATAATTCCTGTATCGTAGATTCAAACCCCAGTGGTAGTCGGATACTTGAAGGTGAGAAAGGTCTATTCAGCACTACATGTAAAATAAAATTCAGGAACTTAATCGCAAAAAATTGTTTGTTACTATTAATCATTAAGATTATTTAGCTGTCTTAATCGAAGCCATACTTTTTGTCAATGATGTACATTGTAGGCATGTAAAAGATCTCTACACACATGTGGTTTCTACTCGAGAAATGTAAATAAAACTCAGCCATAGATAGACCGGGGCGTAATATATTGTCGAGTAGCAGCACAGCTGTTTCTTAAGGGACAGCTGTGGTAGTAGTCACTGGCTTCCCACCAAGGCGACCGTGCTTCGAATCCCGACCAACACATGATGGTTTCTGAAACGAAATGTCTTGCTATAACATGTATCATGTTATAACTCTATAAAACATGAAACACATTCTAAAGTACAGTCTTAAATTCACGAAGCCGCAATTAATTTCAGGCATATTTTATACTATATTAAGTAATAAATTGCAGATAAGTTAAGAGCGATACATGAAATAATATCTGTATTTCGTATATACGATGTTTTGTCCGTACATTTGCCAGAATTTAAAAAAGAACGATATTTCTGTTTCGGTCGTGTCCACAGTGAGAAAGGAAAAGCAAATTTTAATTTTCGGTCATGTATATATGTACGCGAATCACGAGAAAAGGGCTGAGAAGAATTTGAAAATCGGTGTGTAAAATCGGTACTGTAAATAAGGCACTAAATACACTTGAGGCTATATTGTATTCACGCTGAGTGAAGTGGTAGTTTAGGGGAGGCCTAAGATTAATCTATGTAACAAAAGTTATGTAAAATGCAATTTCCGAACATTAATGTCTTATACACTTTTACCGTGGCGGCCATAACAACAGATACATTCCTGAATTTAGACTTTTGTCGCTTAGTCTATATCCACGCCGAGCCATGAACAGTTGAGAAATAAGGCACTACAGTCCAGGGTATCAATAATTGTATTAAACCTGGGTGAAATAATAGATTAGGGGAAGGACTGAAATTTAATTCTCAAATATCTATGGTTATTAGTAGTTCTATTGATAAATATTGCGTAACAAAAATTATATAGAATGCAACATCCGATCATTTATGTCTTATTCGGTTTTACGTACCGACTGTGATAACAGAGATATTCATGAGTATAAAATGTTATTCTTTAGGCCATATTCCTAATATGGAAATAATATTAAATAGTGTAAGATAGCGATGGTAGTAGATTTTGTCGTGATTGTCTTGAGGTGAAAAGCACGTGGTTATCAGCCCATATCGACAAGGCAAATTATGAACAAGTTTATCAACATGAGAAACAAATCGTGAAGGAACGATCGCTTGAAGAACAAGACAAGGAGTCAATAAAAGAGGAGGTTATCTCTTTACATTGGATCTCCTAATATCACAGGGTTGGAAGAATCTAAATATGAAGGCCGACAATATCGAAAGCACATAAAATTGATCAACAGTAACGTTACATTGACTATTGTTTGTTCTGATATGCTTTATCTCTTTGCTACCACTCATATTCGATAGATGACATTACTGTTACGTGCAGAGTGAGTTAAGGGAGTTACGTGAAGTCGCGGGACAGTTAAATAACTTCCTCCTTCAGCATACCATTCTTCTGGTTCATATGTTCTGATAACTACTGATAATTGACGGACTGGTTCATTCCAGCTATACGATCCTTGTTACGGGGCACTGATAGAAATGGGGAGTGTGCACACTTAAAGGAAAAGTGAAGAGCAGAGATCGCGGCTGTCTGCGGCCGCGTCATTCCAGTTCTGGAACTTGGCGTTGTTAAAACGCCAGCGCAGTACTCCTCGTGGAAAATGATGGACTATGCCGTTTTCCATCTGATCGAGCATTTCGTACAGTAGCATTGATTTCAACCGCGACATTCCAGCCAGTTAGTAGTGCATTCTGAAAAGAATACTTTTTTTGCTAGTTGCTTAACGTCGCACCGACACAGATAGGTCTTATGGCGATGATGGGACAGGGAAGGGCTAGGAGTGGGAAGGAAGCGGTCGTGGCCTTAATTAAAGTACAGCTCCAGCATTTTCCTGGTGTGAAAATGGGAAGCCACGGAAAACCATTTTCAGGGCTGCCGACAGTGGAGTTCGAATCTACTATCTCCTGAATACTGGATACTGGTCGCATTTAAGCGATTGCAGCTATCGAGCTCGGTGACCAGAATACTAATGTAATTGTAATGGCCTATGTCGACTTCAGTTTAATAGTATTTTTTCTGTCTCTCTTACAGCATCACGGGGAAATGGATGTGTGGGTCTTAATTAAACCTGGAATTTAATTTTATAATAAGGTCGAGTATGATTTTAGTTGTAAGTTGTCCAAAATATTTCACCAGGAGTGGGTGTTTCAGAAGAGGCCTGTTGCATAAAACTCGATTTATCTTTCTTACGGTTGCTTTTACAAGATAATAACTCATGGCAACACTTATTTAGAACTTTTGTTGTACGAGGGGCTTACTATATTGTTTTAAATTTTATTTTTTGTACGTCCGGGTATGGTTCACATTTCATATTTGAAGGTGGTTTCGTGTAACTAGAATCTCGTTCCACCGTTTGGTAGCAGCACACGTACAGCGGCCAACGAATGCACTCGTCATAGCCGTTTCATAACGGCACTGTCAGCGAGGGGGAGCAGACAACATGGAAAGCAACCGTATGTGACAGCGCTATACGACTTGGTTCCTATTGAAAGAAGGTGTGAATACTGCAGAAATTCATCGGCGCTTGGTGGCAGTCTGTGGAGAACACGCGCCGTCACGGAAAAATGTTTACAACTGGGTGGAAGGTTGGAAAACACAGCGCACATCGGTGGACAAGGGAACCGGTTCTGGAAGGAATGTGACAGTGTCAACACCAGTCAACACTGCCCGGGTCGAACAGGCCATCCAAGGAAACAAATGCATCGCATTTACGGAAATGGAGGGAGCCACGGGGATTAGCCGAAACACCCTGCAGCGGATCGTGCACGGCCACTTACAGTTGGGGAAGGTGTCATCCACGTGGGTGCATTCGCTCTTGTCTGCAGACGAAAAGCAGAGGCGTGTGGACGTGTGCATAGAACTTTCGTAACGCCATGATCAAGATCCAGCCGACTTCATGGCTAGGCTTGTGACGTGATGAGACATGGCTCCATTACCATAAGCCACAAACGAAAAAACAATCGATGCAATGGAAGCATAGGAGCAGTCCACCGCTAAAGAAATGTGATTATCACCTGTTCGGGAACATGAAGAAACCTGCAGAACTGGACACAGCTGTCATGACATGAGTACGCGCACTCCCAAAGAATGGTTTCAGGAAGGTGAAAAAAAACCTGCAATTGGTCTCAGAGAGTATGGAGGCGAATACATCATAACCAGCCGCTGACGGGAAGAAGCATATATCCCCACTTACGTGCCTCAGAATCTGGGGAACCTTATGAGGGGTGGACAAAAATATAATCATGCACTTGCTAAGTGATTGTCTCATCAATGCCGGGTACTACAGCTAGTCAATATAAATAAAATCGTAATGACCGTGTTCCTGTACATTGACTATTTCGGCTAAATTTCCGTACACTTCACCGTTTCAGGTGTAATAATGACCATCTGCATATTTTTTAGCTTTGGTGTCTGATTGTCTGTCTATAACTTGAAAACTACTGGATATATTTATTCTAAACTTCATATTTAGAATCCATCTGTCCTTGGGTATGTTTAAGGGTCAATATTGTTTCTAAATCCCTGAACTGACTGGGGGTTTATACGAAACCGAAACCGTCATTTCGAACGCCCACAAAAAATACACAACCTAACTTAATCGAAATTTACCTGCTTTAATGTAAAGCATTTCCTAACCTTTTTTTTAATCATCTGTAATATTTGGATACGAGGATTAATAAGGGAGATATCATTAACGGACCGTTTTTCGGTACAAGTCCCACCGGAACTCAAGTGCGGGTGCATGTAAAGCTTATAACATGAAAACTACTGGTGTTACTTCACATTTAGCATCTACCTGTCCAAAGGTAAGTTTTTAGATCCATACCATGTCAAATTCCCAGAATGGACTGCGGGTTTATAGGGAACCGAAATAGTGATATTATTCTCCCACAATACACACAAGACCAGCCTGGCTGGAAATCGACAATTCTTAATGGAAATCGATTTTAAAACTTTTTTCTCATGTGCATTATTTCGATAGCAGGATTAATGGGGAAGATACCATTACCAGACGGTTTTTCAGGTTGATAGCCGTCACTTCCAGCACATTTTCTAAGATACAGTGCAAATGGTACGTTCGTTGTGTCAGTGATGATATTTACAGTTAACTGTAACTAGTGTAAATACAAAAGCACACAGTAACGTGATTGTATCCCTATTATCTCCTTAAGCTGGCTTCTCCGACCCAACGTTCCCTACCTCAAATTGTTCAGTGGAGCATCCTCTATGTCCTGTTAAATCTTTTGCACGCTCTTACGGGAAACAGCCTGTAGAATGAAACTCTACTATAAATACACAGAAATGAATTACACACTGTAAATGCTGACCTAAAATGAGGAAGTAGGTACAAACAATAATATTACATTAAGAATACAAGATTAATAACTTGAAGAAATGATTAAATGTTTAAGTAATCTGGTAGTTGGGGTGTGGCACACCCATTATTGTACAGAGATCAACGAAAATTGATATTCTTACCCTAGGGTTGGCCATATGTTTTAAAACAGTTCTTCTCCAACAGCGGAACACCACAGCCGGAATTTCCATTGCAGTCAATCGTATCCAAATTTACCCGTGAAGATCAACAAAGAGAATGGTGTCTGGGGTGTTCCTCACGCCGCCATATCAATGTCGATATCAATCATTATCAATATCAATCACTACTAATCTGCATTTAGGGCAGTCGCTCAGGTGGCAGATTCCCTATTTGTTGTTTTCCTAGCTTTTTCTTAAATGTTTTTAAGGAAATTGGAAATTTATTGAACATCTCCCTTGGTAAGTTATTCCAAACCCTAACTCCCCTTCCTATAAATTAATATTTGCGCCAATTTGTCCTCTTCAGTTCTAATTTTATCTTCATATTCTGATCTTTCCTACTATTAAAGAAACCAGTAAAACTTATTCGTCTACTAATGTCATTCCACGCCATCTCTCGCTGACAGCTCGGAACATACCACTTAGTCCAGCAACTCGTCTTCTTTCTTCCAAGTTTTCCGAGCCGAGACTTTGCAACATTTTTGTAACGCTACTCTTTTGTCAGAAATCACCCAGAACAAACCGATCTGCTTTTCTTTATTTTTTTTTCCAGTTCTTGAATGAAGTAATCCTGGTAAGGGTCCCATACACTGGAACCATACTCTAGTTGGGGTCTTACCAGAAACTTATATGCCCTCTCCTTTACATCCTAACTACAACGCCTAAACACCCTCATATCCGTGTGCAGAGATCTGTGCCCTTTATTTACATTACCACTTATGTGATTACCCCAATGAAGACCTTTCCATATATTAAGACCTAGATACTTGCGATGATCCCCAAAAGGAACTTTCACACCTTAAACGCAGTGGTTAAAACTGAGTGGACTTTTCCTATTTGTGAAACTCACAACCTGACTATTAACAGCGTTTATCGTCATGCCATTGCCTGCTGTCCATTTCACAATATTATCGAGGTCATGTTGCAGTTGCTCACGATCTTGTGACTGTTTTATTACTCTGTACAGAATAACATCATTCGCACAAAGCCTTACCTCTGATTCCACTTCTTTACTCATATCATTTATATACACACGAAAACATAAAGGTCCAATAATACTGCCTTGAGGAATTCCCCTCTTAGTTATTACAGGGTCAGGTAAAGCTTCGCTTACTTTAATTCTCCTGTGAGCTCGCATCCGGGAGATAGTAGGTTCGAATCCCACTGTCGGCAGCGCTGAAGATGGTTCTCTGTGGTTTCCAATTTTCACACCAGGCAAATGCTGGGGTTGTACATTAATTAAGGCGACGGCCGCTTTCTTCCCATTCCTAGGTCTTTCGAGTCCCATTGTCGCCATAAGACCTATCTATGTCGGTGCGACGTAAAGCAACTAGAAATAAAAAACGAATTCTCTGAGATCTATTATCTAGAAATATAGCAAGAAGATCAAACAACAATTTGTGCTCTCGTCATGTGAACAGTTAAGTGCTTGTGAGCGCCACGGTGCTCTCTTTTAAGTGACATTTTAATGCTCGCGTTATGCGAGCAAGGACGATTCTTCGGCCCTTTTCTCCAATTTCAACTTATTTTTACGAACTGCAATAAGAGTGTTACTATCCAACCATTGTAATATTTGATCGTTCATTGACTTAAACGTTGTTAAGTATTTTTTTACGACTGGCTTTAAGTCACACCGACACAGATACGTCTTACGGGGACGACGGCATAAGAAAAGGCTAGGAGTAGCAAGGAATTGGCCGTGGCCTTAATTAAGGCACAGACCCAGCATTTGCCTGGTATGAATATGGGAAGCCACGGAACAGTGGGGTTCAAATCCACTATCTCCCCAAAAATACAAGGTCACAGCTGCGCGCCTCTAACCGCACGGCCAAGTCGCCCGGTGTTAAGTTGGTAATGTTACCACAGCTTTAAACGTTGTCTCATTCCGAGAGTGACAGCTAGGAAGCTAACCGATGGAATTCAAAGATTTCTCGAGTGACGGCCTGCCTGATGGCCTGCAGTGATTCCAATGAATGGTTGAAACCCGAGTGTACTGAATGGTTCAATTAGTAAGCGTTGTACCATTTTGTCAAAGGCTGCCTATAAGTTAAAAATACAGTACGTCCCGAGTGTCAATCGCAGTGAATATATTAACTTCCATTTATAAAAGTGAATATTAAAAACACTAAAATGGGAGAAAGTCAAAAAGAGCTCACCTAACCGAAATTTATAGCTAAAAATGTAGCTAAACTCGAAATTTTGTAGCAAATTAGTTTTCAAAATAGCTAGAAAATTGTTGTCTAAAGTGGCAACACTGTCAGTAATGTTTTAAAAGTATCTTGAAATATATTTTCCATAATTTTTAATGGTAAATACAAGATATAGAAGAGGTCCCGTGCTTCTCCGCAGCTTTCCTTGTTAACATGTCAGATAACTCGTCTTGATACGGCCGTCGTAGTCCAATTGTTCTGCTTTCCCTTCTCGATGGTTTCAGGAACATTTAATAAGAAGCGCGTTATGGTACGCCGCACTTCGTAGTCAGAATTCATCCATTATGACGTAATCATTCCAACTGTATGGTAAACATCTATCAATATACTCGCTTTTTATCCTGCAGTTCATGATGTAAAGCTTGGTATTGAGTTATAGAAGGCAATGGTATGTTTAATCGCAGTTCTTCTATACATACCGGTTGTCTTGTGAGCTCAAAGGTTAGTCTCGAAGGAGTGTCCTTTTACCAGGCGGAGAACTTTTTTAAGATACTTGGCCTTCACTCTTTCTAGCGTAGCTAGGTTCCCTCGATAGATGTTTCCAGATAATTCCTAAGGCGTATGTCTGTTTGTACTTAGACTTTTTTCTCTGAGCAGCATGTAAATTATTAACAACGCTCTCCCATCTGTTGAATATAGCTGGAAGCTGTGAAAGGTTAGAGAATCAAACAGTATATAACAGGGAGTAGTATTCTTCCGTGATCAGAGAAAGTGACAGATAGTAATCGTACATGGCTGCATGCAATGACAATACTAAGGATGAAAATCACATACATCAGAATTTTAATGAAAGTGTTAGTCCCTTAGCAACCTTCTAAGTACAGAATATATTGCGGGTTAAGGTAAGCCTTCGCCTGCAATTATTGTAGTGATCATTTAATGATATGATTTTATGAGTAAACTTAGAGACCTATACGTATAATATCATGATTCATCGTAAAGTAATAAAACAAACATGAAGCGAATCGGTGCAGTAGAACGGACGGACGGGATTTGCCGAAGCTGTTTTTAGTAAACTGTTGTAATATATAGACAGATTCCTCCTTTACATTAAAACTTGGTAAAATTATATGCCAGAATCTTAAATGAATAACAATTCTCCTTATATAGTCAAGTTATTGACCGACAGTTACAGTTATAATTTAAGTGTTGTTTTATACAGTCCAAAGATACGAAATGAAATGACTGAATTATTACCAACGTCAATTAATACCTTTTCAGAGCCTTTCCAAGAATCAAGATTCAAGATACGAAACGAGAATTTCATAGCGGAGCTCAATAAGTTTGTAATATATTCCAAGTACTGTACACAACTAAATATTCTCGTCTCTTATAAACGGAAACTCGTGCCTAACGTTACCATCATCATTGCTCATTGATTCTGTTACCTCCAGGCAGACGGTTGAATTCGTTTGAAGGTTAACGGAGTTTGTAATTTATAAAGGAAATAATGTTAAATATTACAGTGATGGTAAGGCATTCTACCTGTGCTCATTAAAATATTAATAAATACATTCAAGGTGAACTAAATACTATTTATGAAACCAATCTTTGTTTTCATTTTGGTTAAAATGAGAAATATTCCCTTGTACGGCAACTAATAGTGAACTACTTTATTTCCCAGAACTTGCATACACACGCTGAGAGTTGAACCCAGTCTAGTTGTCCTCTATGTAATACAGTTAGCAATTAAAGATCATTTGAATGAATTTGATACATTGTTTCTTATTTTGGAAGAAAATTGATGATTGTTTGGCATGATAAACAACCTCTTTCAATTCGGTGGGGATTACTTCTTCAGAAAATCAAGGTTACTCAAGAGAATGATGACTGCTCGTGCGGAATTTAAATTGATAGATCTCCAGTCCTCATAGCACCGAAATATGTGTCAAGTTTAAGAACCTCTAATCTAACGTATGGTAATTAAGTCATCACTGTGTTGTTAATGATTGCTGCCATAATTACTGCTATCCTTTAGTGGAAGGGGAACGTTGAATATTATTTCCATCGTAATATATACAGATCTATTTCATTCATAAGTGCGACCAATAAGAAAATACGTACTCTTAATTGATGATCTCTTAAATGACATAGTTAGTACGCGATAAGAACTCGTGCTGTAATTAAGTTTTGGCATAAGCGTTCCGCTTCGTTTAATTATGAGGCCGAAAGATGATACATTTACGTATATATATCGCGTTATCTCGAAACGCTCTATAGCCGAAGTGTTCGTCATGCAGGACAAAACATTATCAGACGGCGCCTGAGAAAGCCAGCCACACACGTTGTCTCCTCAGTACTGAGGTCAAGTAGAACCTTTTAACTTGAGACAACAGTGACCTACATTGAAGTGTTGAGGTCATTCCAATCTTTACAGTTCAATAGGAAGTAATCTAAAAATTCGCGCCTTGTACTGGACGTAATAAGATGGCAATACTCGCGCTGACATCATCTCCAAACTTGTTGCTTCGTTGAAGATCAAACTCTAAGGACAGAAGGGTTCTGTAGTGCAGGATTACCAACGCCAATGGCTTCTCACTAAACCTGGAGGTTTTCGTAACTCACAAGGGGAGGAAATGTGGAGCTTTTCAAGTTTTCTTGGTGTGTTTAATAGTGATTTTGAATTTTCTGAGAAGTTAAAGTATGTCGCAATTATGACTAGAGCTACGTGTTCTTCGGTTGTTGATCCTGGAAGTGGTGGTAGGTGGTAATGATGACGAAGATGAAGATACGCCATTATGTATTGTGTAAATATTGTTCTACTTTTTAAGAATATTTTCCTACTTTGTTTAAATATCTCTTGTTGTGTAAGTGACTCGGGTTTTCAGGTTAGCAGTACTTTCTATGTGAAATTAATGTCATTTCGTTTTAAATTGAAATATGTTCTACTGTTTTAAAACTATACCCAGTGTTGTTCTACTAACAGTGAAGCATTATAGCACTATGTTCCTTGACATCTGAGTTCTTTCTGGTTTCTTTCTATTTAAAATCCTTAAAAACTTCAATTTTGAAACTTACCTTTAATAAAGTTCTCGCTGCTCTCCACTCTATCACATAATGCAAGCCCTTACAATAACCGTCACGGATGTTAAGGATTTAAATAATAACAAACATATATGTTCATACATTTATAATTATATTTGAGTGTGATTTGAAAGAACCTGATGATGTTCTTTGAAGCATGAAACATGTCATCCTATTTTAATTAAGTTGTTCCTTTTTCAGGTATAATTCTGTTATCATATGTTTTCTTTTTCAGTTAGTTAATAAATTTATTTATTTAAAATTATTTTCGGCAGCCTGAATAATTTGTCAGTCATAAATTAAGAGTTGAAACTGAAAATAAATTGCTTCGGATTTTACACACAAAAAATTGGTGGTTTTTACTGAGGGAACTTTTTCCAATTCCGGTCGATTTTGATGGGATTTCGCTATCAATTTGAAGGTTTCTGAAATGAAGTCCATGATAAACCTGATACAGTGTCCTGAATGCCCACTGGCGGTGGAATTACTTTCGGCTGGATTGCCAAGTGAGCGTCAGTTCCTTCTCAAGGTCCTTTTCCCGCGCTGTTGGTAGGAATAATATATTTGCTAGTGGTGTAACGTCGCACCAACGCATCGAAGGTCTTCGGCGACACAAGGATGTGAAAGGGCTAGGGTTGGAAATGTAGCGGCCGTGGCCTTAAGTAAGGTAGAGACCCAGCATTTGCCTGGTGCAAAAATGGACACCACGGAAAACCAACTACAGAGCTACCGACGATGGGATTCAAACCTACCATCTCCCGAATGCAACCTCACAGCTACGCGACTCTACCTGTCACTCGCTCGTTAGTAATAATAAATAATAATTTGCTAGTCTGGTGTAGCCCTTGTAAGACAGACCCTTGGACGGGGGTAGGTGGCCTCTACCTTGTACGGAAAACTGCGTGTTCTTGTGGTCGAGGATAGTATTCTGTGTGGTGTATGAATTTCAGGCATGTTGGGGGCAGCACACTCAGTTCTCGAGCCAATGTAATTAATTATTTTGAGATTGAAATCCTCCACTCTTTGAAGTGAAGGCTACTACGCTGACCATTCATCCAAGGAGCCGGGCTGTGTATTGGTGGTTGTTGATCAAACAGCAAATTACGGGATTGAAAGCTCTATCTCTATATCAAAAATAAGAGTTTTGTCTGTATATTGCTCAGAATTTAAAAAGAACGGTATTTCTGTATTGGTCGTGTCCATAGTAACAAGAAAATGCACTTTTTAATTTTCCGTAATGTCTGTCTGTCTGTCTGTCTGTCTGTCTGTCTGTCTGTCTGTCTGTCTGTCTGTACACGCATCACGAGAAAATGGCTGAAGAGAATTTAATGAAAATCTCTATGTAAAATCCGGTAGTAAGTAGCTACAATCTAGGCCATAAATAATCTTATTCACGCCGAGAGAAATGGTAGTATAGGAAAGGCCGAAAATTTAATTCTCAAATATTTATGTTATTAGTGGTCCTATCTTACTGAAAATCGGTATGCGAAGTCGAGGAATAAGTTGCTATAATCTAGGTCATAAATAATCTTATTCACGCCGAGAGAAATGGTAGTTTAGGGGAAGGCCTGCAATTTAATTGTCAAATATTTGTGTTATTAGTGGTCCTATCGACAAATACTACTGAACTAAAGTTATATAGTATTAAATTTCCGATCATTTATGCCTTATACATTTTTATCGTGCCGGCTATGATTACAGATATATTCGTGAGTTTTGATTTTGTTAAGTCCATATCAGCACCGAGTCACGAGAAAAAGGGTAAACGGAATTTAATGAAAATCGGTATGCAAAGTTGAGGAATAAGAACTACAGTCTACGCTATAAACAATTTTGTAAGACGCCCTAATATCACAAAGTCGAAAGAAAACTGAATGTGAAGGCCTACAATACAGAAAGCTCATAACATTGATCAACAATAACATTACACTGACCGTTGTTTGTTGGGATGTGCTTTGTGTCCCTGTTGCAACTCATCTCCGATAGATGGGATTACTCCTGTATTCCGAGTTTTTTTTTTAAATTTGCTTTACGTCGCACCGACACAGTTAGATCTTATGGCGACGATGGGATAGGAAAAGGGCTAGGAGTGGAAAGGAAGCGGCCCTGGCCTTAATTACGTACAGCCCCAGCATTCGTCTGGTATGAAAATGAGAGACCACGGAAAACATCTTCAGGGCTGTCGACAGTGGGGTTCGAACCCACTACCTCCCACATGCAAGCTCACACCTGCGCGCTCCTAACCACACAACCAACTGGCCTGGTCGTGCCGAGTATAACAGCCTGCCTGAATATTGACGGGTAATAGATGAGAAGTTGGACAATTTTCTTCTTTAGCATGGCATTCCCTTGGTTCATAAATTTTCTGATATTACAGGTATGTAACACACTGGTTCATCATAGCAGTCGAGCTATTCAATCCCTACTCTGAGGCACTGATTGGAATGAGCAGTGTGCATATTTAACGGAATAATGACAGAGGAGTGTTGACGGCTGTCTGCGGCCTGGTCATTCCAGCTCTGGAACTTTGGACTGTTAGATTGGCACCGTAGTACTGTTTGTTAAAGTGAGAAAATGTGTGGTTTTTCATTTGATCGAGTATTTTGTATCATACCATTACTTTTAATTACTACATTCGTGGTGGTTAATGTGTTCTCGGTTGACCCGAACGACAAATTTCGTTTTTCTGTGAAGAAGTGGAGAAAATTTGATACATGGCTATCACTTCTGGTCGGACTCGTGAAACCCCGGAGTCCACACAGTCTACAAGAGAAATCTATACCAGATTATTATCTGGTGACAGAAACCTCCGTATTCAACTTGCATCAGAATTTTTATTAATATTTTGCTTTGCAGATTATCAGAAAAATTCCCAAAACGTGGAAGAAACCAGATATATAATACGAAAATAAAATTCTTTAACAACAAAAGCTGGGAAATAGGATAGTTGTGGGGCGTAATTTATGTACAGGATTGTGGCACGGAATCACGAAACCTTCAGTCGACATTTGATAAAAATTCGTGGCAGTGATGTATAGCCCCTTAATACAGCTGTCTTCAGAACAGAAATCTGGCAGTATGGTGTCGCTTGCAGTTTTTAGGAGCATAATGAACGATTTAATAAGGCGTATTATTATTATTATTATTATTATTATTATTATTATTATTATTATTATTATTATTATTATTATTCCGTCTCTGTGGTACAGTGGTTAGTGTGATTAGCTGCCAACCCCGGAGGCCTGGGTTAAATTCCCGGCTCTGCCATGAAATTTGGGACGGGGTCCACTCAGCCTCGGGAGGTCAACGAGGGGGGGGGGTTCGATTTCTTCCTCAGCCATCCTCGAAGTGGTTTTCCGTGGTTTCCGACTTCTCTTTCAGGCAAGGTCACGGCCGCTTCTTTCCCTCTTCCTTGCCTATCCATTCCAATCTTCCCATCCCCCACAAGGCCCTTGTTCAGCATAGCAGGTGAGACCGCCTGGGCGAGTTACTCGTCTTCCTGCCCAGTTGTATCCCCCCAATCCAAAGTCTCACGCTCCAGGACACTGCCTCTGAGGCGGTAGAGGTGGGATGTTTGCTGAGTTCGAGGAAAACCAGCTCTGGACGGTAAACGGATTATGAAAGAAAGAAAGAAAGAAAGAAAGAAAGAAAGAGAGAAAGAAAGAAAGAAGATATTATTATTATTATTATTATTATTATTATTATTATTATTATTATTATTATTATTACATAGTGGATTTCACGCAAATGTCGATCTTCAATAAATAACACTAGTCGGTGCTTCAAGCCTATGCGCAAACGGAACTATTTCGTAGCGTTGAATATAAAGTTTCCATATTACTGTGAAATCATTTTATTTACAGTTCTTGAGAATATATGACTTTCTTGTTTACAATTCCTTTGTATACTGTGACATTATTATCTTGTGTTTATGAAACGCTTCATGATAAAACTCTAGAAAAGGAATAAGGTCAATTAAGCTCTTCCGGTATAATAAGTCGCTAAATTCTCCAGCAAGTATATTGTCATTAGGAGTTCAATAAACCTTTCAATGTTATCTGTGGGCGTTATCCAGGACCACCTCTTCGCAAGGAAGTTCAGAAGGCAAGCGCCCTACTTAATTGCCACTGCTCATTGCACGTCACAAGGCATAAAGACTGAAATGGACAAAGGAACATCGCCGTTGAACTCTCAATTCGTGGTAAGAGATCACCTGGGTCAGTTTGTACACGCGAATGACAGGGTACGAGTGCATCTCGAAGCACTCGAGGCAATGGATTCTTCTTGCCAATAGTATTTAGAGTTCAGGCCGGAGGTCGTAGTATCCTATAGGGACTGTTCACGTAGGATGAAATGTGAATCCTGATACATCTGACAACGTCCCTCACTGACGGACAAAACAAGAAGCTGCTGTCAGATCATGCCCACCCATTTATTCTCCAGTACAGGGTAGGAGACTTATACATACACCGAAACAATGCACCGGCCAGTCACTCCTAAATGGTGGCTGATTGGTCCGATGAGCACTGCACTGGCATGACGATGCTTGCCTGGTCGCTAAGGTCACCCGACCTCAATCCTATCGAGCACATCTAGGATGCTGTCGAGAGAGATGTGGTGCGCGCCGGTGACACTGCTTCAAACAATGGCTGTATATTACGGAAGGCTGTGCAGTGGTCAGGGAAGAGTATGACTTCTCAGGCTTCCGGCATATTGTGGAGTCTCTGTCGCGCCACACTGCCATCGTCAACAGAATGAAAGAGGACTCAGGCAACTAGCCAGGCGTTTCTAATTCAATTGCTCATCAGCTCATCAGTGCGCTAGGAGCCTTTCGGAAGAAGCGAGATACTACGTGGATTTTACTTTAAAAAACAAGGAAGATTATTATGTTCGGCTCTTTGCTTGAATGGTCAGCGTCGACACCTTCTATTAGGAGGGTCCCGGGTTTGATTCCAGCTCGAGTCGGGGATGTTATTCACGTCTAGTTAATTTCTCTTGAGTCGCGGGCTGACTGCTAGTCTTCTTCCTAATACATATCTCTTCATTGATATTCATCACATCACACTGCCAACCGTCCCAGAAACACGCAAAAGTGAACACATCCATCCACATCACATTGACGTCAGGAAGGGCATCCGGCCGTTATACAGGGTCAAATCAAAATTTGCTACACACTTTGCACCAGCGACCCCTATAGGGTGTGGGGGGAGGGGGGAAACGGCAAGATAAAGAAGGAACAAAATGAGGGTGAGGAGGAACTTTAATAATATTTCCAGAACGAAATTTCATAGTTGTAAGCAGTGGCAATAATAGAGGGTTTGTTTTGAAACTAGGGGATATAGATATTCAAAACTAGAACAGTAATAGGTAATTTCATACAGAGTGTACATAAAATGCCATCCAATAATCATAGGCCATGGATAAAGGAGATAGCACAATTAAAATGAGAATAGGAGTCAACCTTCTAACTCACAATTTTAATTCAAATTCAAATGGGGAAGTAATGAAATGTCGTTTTAGACGCGGTCTGCGTTCCAAACATCCCTTGAAATGCTTGGAAAGGAAACTCTACAACGTCCTGAATCACAGTTATGTTGCAAAACGCGTTTTTTATCTGTCTAAAGAACACGATACATCGGGATCCGTAAAAGACCGGTGGACGAACGTTTGCACGGATGCAATACTTCGAAAGTAAGAAATGGCACTGTGACAAAGCAGAAAGACCGCAGAGATGCTATGCTGATAAATTAAGGTTGTAAAAATACTTTACTTTGATAGCTTTGATGAGTTTAAGCATGAACATTAGCAGCCAATCATTGCGGATCTGAGTGACTCACGCTGTCTTTCTGAGTCCGGCTCAGACCCGTGTTATTTGGAGGTGCTAAAATACGCAAGTCTCGTGTCAGTAGATTCACCAGAACGTAAAAGAACTTCAGGACACAACTTCCCACACCTCCCCGTCTCCGAAAACCACAAAAATAGTTGAACGTCCGTAAACCCAATAACATTATGTTTATTAAGTAATCAAGCCGCCATTTCTTCTACATCGTCAGGTGGTCCTGATTGTCATTTCTAATTTTACTGTAACTCATGCTGATGGAACGTCTCTTCTTCTTCCTGACCTTCTCCCAGATATTCAGGGTTGGCACTATAGGGCCTATGTAGATCTTGGTTCAGTTTTATGGTCGTATGCCCTTCTGGACCGCTACCATTTGTGGGATGAAGTATTAGCCACTGTGCGTCGACATAAATAGGTTTGACGACGACGATGGGATAGGAAAGGTCTAGGAGTGGGAAGGAAGCGATCGTGGCTTTAAGGCACAGCCCCAGAATTTGCCTGCGTGGAAAACATCTTCAGGGCTGCCGACAGTGGGGTTCGAACCCAGTATCTCCCGAATGTAAGCTCACAGCTCCCCTAACCGCACGACCAATTCGCTCGGTTAACCATTGTGTGTTTGTGGTGTGCTTAATAGTATGATGCATTCTATGTGTTAAGACAAACACAATTCCCGGGTCCCCGAGCCAGAATAATTAACCAGCCACGGCTAAAATACCTGGTCCGACCGGGAACTGAACCTCTGAACCGGTGGCCGATCACTCAGTGAAGGAGCCGGACAATTCCCTCAGGAATGCAGTGAAACATATTTATTCAAATTTACTGTTTGCTTAGTAGCCTTTATTCTGATGTGCTTAGTAAAGTGTGCTAATATTAATATTTGGCTTTTGAATTTTTATCACTTGGCCCTGAACCTCAACTCTACGGATGTGTTAGAGACGTCTTTTAAGGAAATTTATATTTAAAATATTATACCTCGAAACGATGTAGTATTATAATTTTCGGTGACTATTTCTAACCTGCTTCAGCCCTTGTAAGGCAGACCCTCCGACGAGAGTAGGCGGCATTTGCCGTGAATGGGAATTTTCGTGTTACTGTAGTAGAGGATAGTGTTGTGAGTGGTGTGTGAGTTGCAGGGACGTTCGGGGACATCACAAACGCCCAGTACCTGTGACTAGGGAATTAACCATTTAAGGTTAAAATCTCCGACTTGGACGCGAATTGAACCCGATACCCTCTGAACTGAAGAGAACTACACTGACCATTCAATCCAGGATCCGGACAAACCATATAGTACTCTGTCTTGTCTTTGTCTCTTTGTCATCGGAATAAAAAGCGTGAAGACCAAGGTGATTTTTTGCAATTAACACTCACTAGGCCTATTCTATAACATATTTGCAAGTGTGATATTGTGAGCATGATAACTGTTGGGATCCTGAGTTCTCCATTTCACATTTACCACTTGTAGTAATTCAAACCGTCGACCAACATCGTGTTTTGTATACGTCTTCCTGTTACACGGCTTCCGAGTTCGTCGCTGCGGGCAGTGCACTGGTGTGAGAGGATGATCTGGACATGTGTCCACTCCACCAACAAGTTCTTCCTCTAATGTGCTGGACGGGTAGTCAGCGTTGTTCTGTTAGATCAAAAGGTCGGCTCAACAACATAACGAAGAAAGTAAGCTTCTGTTAGTGTATTAATACGGGAATTTATCCAGACTCGCCGTGTCATTCTGTTGATAAGGCACTCGACTCTTGCGTTCATTGATATGGAATCGAAGAATCGAACTCCTACCCGGATGTGCTGTTGGCGTTTAGGATTTTGTAAACCTGAAAAGGAACTATGAGAAAAGTAAAAATTACAAAAACTGTTTTCAGTCAGTTACACATTTTTTTAAACATTAATACCTGAAAAAATAACGTTCTATATATTTAAAAAAATTATGAAAACTAAAGTCAGTCATTCCGGCCATTCTATCCGGTCGATTTCCTTCATTTTTTAAACTGAAAGTTATTCATGCGCAGATTTGTCATCAGGTACTATAAATCACTTAATTTCCGCCTTCCTCAAATTATTTCATTTTTCAATTTTTTGTCTCTTTGAAGTAATCGTATCTTTGGTTCTAATTGAGGTACGGAATTCATTTTGGCTTAAGAATTAGTGGATGAAGTTCTTTCATTTCAGCTTTTAACTATTCAAATCTGTTGATTCTAAGGAAAGTTATGAGTGCACACTCAATTTGACGTCACATTTCTTCAACATTTTTTCTCATTGAAGCAATCATATCTTTCGTTCTAATTGAGGTACGCAGTTCGTTTTTGTCTAAAAACACTCAGTGGATCAAGCGCTTTCTTTTGATGTAATAACTAGTTAAATTAGTAGATTATGAGAAAAGTTATGAGTACATTTGTCTCCATGACGAAGATCTTTGAAGGACTTTTTAAGAGTTCGGCGCGTAGTGTTGTTCCAAGGAACGTTTAATTCAATTTTTGTGTGTGATGTATTTTCAAGTGTTTTGTTGACATAATATTACATTCTATTACCACAGAAGATCATGTGCTTTATTTCATTAACTCGAAACTTTGCAAATACGTCCGTGAGGTGGTGGTGATTATTGTTTTAAGAGGAAGTACAACTAGGCAACCATCCTCAATATAACACTAATCAGAGGGAAAAATGGAAGGGATCCGACACTTCGAAAAATGAAGATATCGGTCAGAGAAAGACAAGGGCCACGAAGGGCGTGAAAATGAAAGACTCCCTAGCCCTCGCAAACCTAATAGCGTCGGGGTCGGAAGAAAACAAGAGTTGACCAAGGGAGGCCGGATAGGATAGATGAAAGTGAGGAGCCTGGCACAAGTAAGTGGAAGCAAAGCCAGGACTCAGCTAAGGGCCCCGTGGTCGCCAAACCACGCTCTAAAGTTCAGAGCCCCTGGGGCCTCTTTTAGTCGCCTCTTACGACAGGCAGAGGATACCGTGGGTGTTATTCTACCGCCCCCACCCACAGGGGGACGTCCGTGAGGACAGTAACGAACAACACCATACATTGCGGGCGGAGCCAGCGGGAAACTGCTAGTAATTAATAACATTCTTGGCCCAAACTACAAAAACGGGATGTACATCAGAAAATACAGACAAGAAATCTAAGATAGAGAAAATCGCAGACACAATGCGCAAACGCAAGGCTCGTTTCTACGGTCACTTACGACGGATGGATGACTCTCGATGGACAAAACACATTTTAAACAATTTTGACTCAAAACCAAAAATAACAATTCACTGTTACGTTAACATCAGGAAAGACCTCGGAGAAATGAGCCTACGAACAGACGACTCGCACAAACGAGACAATCTCAGAACAAGTATTGTGACTTTTGGGCTTTCCGGGATGTGAAGTTGAAAACTGGTGCAAAGTGGTCGGATGAACGCTATGCTCCACACGGCGAGCTGATGAAGACCTAGTGGACCAATCGAAAACTGAGTAAACGCCAGATTGTATAATGAAAATTACCGTGGTCCGTAGTTGGTTAATTAGCGAATAAATAAATAAATAAATAAATAAATAAATAAATAAATAAATAAATAAATAATGTTGAAGCATCCAATCTCTTCAGGCCGTATCAATTTTTAAATTGCCAGCGTTTATCCGAGAGTCGCAGTGGACTCGTCAGTTGGATTGCCACATCTTTCCAATGCGGTGGCGTCAAGCGCACGCCTGTAAGCCTCGTTTGTAGGACAGTGTAGTGACAGTGCACTAGGGGAGATAAGTACCTCCACTTGTATAAATGCCTGCCTTGACTTTGGAAGTAGTAATGTTGCTTGTTGTTGCGTCCATCAGTCCATAGACTCGTTTGATGAAGCGCTTCATACCATCCTATCCTTTGCTAATATTTTAATTTTCTGCACATGTACTCTAACCTGTTTGTCATATTTCTTTCATGGTCTACCCCAACCATTTTTACCTGCTACATTTACCCCATAAACCAACTGAACAAAGTTTGAGCGTCTCAAGAGGTGCCCTATCAACCAAGCTCTTCTCCTTGTCAAATTATTTTCTTACTAACTGGATTCAGTAACCTCTCTTCATTTGTAATCTGATCTATCCACGGACCTTCAGTATTTTTCTGTAACACCACATTTCAAGAGCTTATAATTTCTGAGCTAGGTTTTGTCCATGTTTCACTTCCATACAATGCCGCACTCAACACCAAAGTCTTCAACATTTTTCTAATGAGCATATTTCCTTTCATATGGAAGGTCTTCCTTATTTGTGCTAGTCTGTACTTCACATCTTCATTACTCGTGACATCATTAGTTCTTATTCTTTCCGGGTTGAGTGGCTCAATCGGTTGAGGTGCTGGCCTTCTGACCCCAACTTGGCAAGTTCGATCCTGGCTCAGTCCGGTGGTACTTAAAGGTACTCAAATACGTCAACCTCGTGTCGTAGATTTACTAGCACGTAAAATAATTTCTGCGGGACTAAATTCCGGCACCTCGGTGTCTCCGAAAAACCGTAAAAGTAGTTACTGGGACGAAAATCCACTAACATTATTATTATTAATCTGTTCTTATTATTATTATTATTATTAGTGCAGTTTGTTTATTGTACTTTCTGACCATTAACAAATGCCTGGGTGCAAGGAATTTATCCCATAGGAGTTTATGTAACTTCAAATTTAACAACGAAACAGACAAGGTGAGAGGACGTACTACTGAGCATTTCACTAAGTTCTAACTTTCAAATATTAAACGGTATAAAGGGAATTTAAACGTAAATATTTCCACATTTCTAAATTGTTTTCATCAATGTACCAGCAGTTTCCCGCTGGCTCCGCCCGCAATGTATGGTGTTGTTCGTTACTATCCTCACGGATGTATTTGCAAAGTTTCGAGTTAATGAAATAAATCACATGATCTGCTGTGGTAATAGAATGTAATATTATGTCAACAAAACACTTGAAAATACATCACACAAAGAAATTGAATTAAACGTTCCTTGGAACAACACTACGCACCGAACTGTTAAAAAGTCCTTCAAAGATCTTCGTCATGGAGACAAATGTACTCATAACTTATCTCAGAATCTACCAATTTAAGTAGTTATTACCTCAAAAGAAATATCTTGATCCACTGAGTGTTTTTACACCAAAACGAGCTGCATACCTCAATTAGAACGAAAGATATGATTGCTTCAATGAGAAAAAATGTTGAAGAATGAGGTCAAATTGATTGTGCGCTCATAACTTTCCTTAGAATCAACCAATTTGAATAGTTAAGAGCTGAAATGAAATATCTTGATCCACTGAGTATTCATAGGCCAAAAATAACTCTGTACCTCAATTAGAACCAAAGATACGATTGCTTCAAAGAGACAAAATATTGAAAAATCAAATAATTTGAGGACGGTGGAAGTTAAGTGATTTATAGTACCTGATGACAAATCTGTGCATGAATACCTTTCAGTTTTAAAAAAATGAAGGAAATAGACCAGATAGAATGGCCGGATTGACTGACTTAAGTTTTCATATTTTTTTAAATATACAGATAATAATTAATTAGAGGAAAATGTATGATTTAGTAGCATCTGATGATGTTTTCTCAAGAACGAAACAAGTCATTCTTTGTTTAATTGTGTGCATTTTGTTTAATAATTTGTTTTTACAGGTATGCTATAGCATTGTAGTTGTTATACAGGGTGAAGCGTAATTCGCGCACTCGGGCGTCGCAGCGCGACTCCTCACATGCCAGCAATAAAAAAATGTCTCTTACAAATTTTCGTCTTGCGAGTATATCCGGTAGAAAACGGACGTTGGAGAGTAGCAATCTGGCAACACTGTAACCATATGTAGGATAACTACCGCTGTCAGCACGTCCCCGTCGTGCTGTACAGTTGGTGCAGTGGGTAGAGGTTTTGGTTAGCATGCAGGAGGTCGATGGTTCGATCCTGGATTGAGGCGCATTTTTTATTTGCTAATTTCCATCTGACATTACCTACTGCAATACAGTAAGACACAGTTTCTGAGGTCACATGTATCCTACATGTACAACATCTTGTAACGCTGAAACAACAAATACCTGGTTAGACTAATAAGAAATAGACAGCTGAAACAAACAGGTTTCACATCTAGTAGATGAAGTGGTGCGAATAAATTCACGCCCACGACGTGGAAAGGGCGCCTTTCAAAGCTGACCAATGAAAACGGTTGTTCGTTCATTTCTAGGATCGTAGTATGTAAGTGAAAATGGTTTCTAGAGGACCCACTGCAATCGCTGTTGACGATTAAGATGCCTGATACGATACCACCTAGACTACATTTACGAAATAAAAAATATACGCCTCAACCCAGGATCGACCACTCGACCTCCTGCATGCTAACCCAAAACTCTATCCACTGCATCAACTGTACAGTATGACTAACTTCTGCTGACAGAGGTAGTTACCCTACATGTGGTTACAGTGTTGCCAGATTGCTACTCTTCAACGTCGTTTTTCTGCCGGATATACTCGCAAGACGAAATTTTGTAAGATACATTTTTTTATTGCTGGCATGTGAGGAGTTGCGCTGCGACGCCCGAGTGCGCGAATTACGCTTCACTCTGTATTTAGTGTTAGACAGACTGGAGAACTTAAAATTACATTAACTGAGATGACACTGACAACTATGACTTTATTTTTAACAAATACTAACCATGAGAGCTCTTTAAAGTGCCGAAAGCCAACGACGTGGAGTTGTATTGAAATCCCCCATAGTGTCGCTGACCTTAACCGGTATGGAACCTGCTATCTTTGGAAAGGAAGACCGATACTTGATTGAACACTCCACCCAGATCGGCGATAAACTTACTCTTGTAGTATCAGTTATACTGGTTTATGTTCATGAATAATAAGATGGTTACTTCAGATAAAGTAAGCAAGTTATTCCGTTATGACCTAATAGCTTACTTTCGCTGTATCCTCCTGCGATTTCCAGTCCAAAGATTGGTTTGTAGCGACTTCACATAAACTCCATTCTGCGTCTAATCTCTTCAGTTGTACAGTAAATACCGAGCTCGATAGCTGTAGTAGCTTAAATGCGGCCAGTATCCAGTATTCGGGAGGTAGTGGGTTCGAACCCCACTGTCGACAGCCCTGAAGATGGTTTTCCGTGGTTTCCCATTTTCACACCAGGCAAATGCTGGGGCTGTACCTTAATTAAGGCCACGGCTGCTTCCCTCCCACTCCTAGCCCTTTCCTGTCCCATTGTCGCCATAAGACCTATCTGTGTCGGTGCGACGTAAGGCCAATAGCAAAAAAAATGTACAATAAGTAGTTATGACAGCCTTTGCCTGTTTATTTTGTTGATATACAATAGTCTTGGTCTGCCTCTGCTATTTCTTCCTTCCACACCGCCCTCCAGTATCGAGTACAGTATACTTTCGTGTCTCGAGATACGTAGAGGATGGTTTCCTTGTTCTACTTCCTCTTAAAACAATCGCCACCACCACCGCAAGGTATGTCCGATCCAATTGTCTATTTTATGAGTTAGTTTATTACACAAGCATGACTCTTCTTTATCCCTTTCCAGAATTCCTTCATTTCTAATTTTATCCACCCATGACATTTTCAGTATCATTACGTAGCACCAAATTTCGAAAGAATCAAGCCGTTTCTTATCGGCTAAGCGAAGGGTCCAGGTTTTACGTCCATACAGCAGTACACTCCACACACATACATCTTTACTAGGCGTTTCCTCAGGCTCATACTGATGTTACAGAATGTAAAGTGTTTTCTTTTGTTGTTGAACGCTGTTCGTTGATCGACCAGCAATCTCTATTCCTACTCCCATCAGAAACGAGTGTGGTTTCAGACCACAGAGAAGCTGTCAGGATGAGAATTTCAATATGCGCCAGGGAATTGAAAAATGCTATGAGAGGAATAGACAGTTATATTTTGTTTTGCAGATACAGAGAAGGCATAGGACTGTGTACCGACTGAAAAATGTCAGCCATGGGATTATTAGTGTAGATTATCAAAAGCAATCAAAGGTATTAATGTTGGCAAATGGGCTGTAGTGAGAATTGATGGTAGAATTAGAGCTTGCCTCAAAGTACTTCCAGGGATTAGACAAGGCTGTAACCTTTCACCTTTGTTGCTCATAGTTCACATGGATCATCTACTGAAAGGTATAAAGTGGTAGGGAGGGATTCAGTTAAGTGCCACGTCTGCCATCCACGTGGGTTCTCAACTTGATGTATGCTATATCGACACCGCGAAGGCCTTCGCTACGCACTTCTTGCACACAAACTTTCTGAACGGTTTAACGTGCATGGGAGTATCCTAGCTCTCATTAATAGCTTTCTGAGTGAAAGGCTACAGCGCGTGGTCCTTGTTAGATGCAGATCTTCTCCCATTACCATCCTCCCTGGTGTCCCGGAGGGCAGTGTCCTAGGTCCCCTTCATTTTCCCCTATTTATTGACGATCTTATCGATACTGTTTCCCACCATTCATATGAAATCCCTCTCTTTGCAGATGATTGTAAAATCTTCACGTAGATTGATTCTCTCACAGATACAATCCACCTGCAAAATGCACTTAATTCACCGTCACATTGGTGTACTACACGGGCGTCTTAAACCTCATCCGTCCAAGTGTTCCATCATTTCGTTCACATTTCGTAAATCCCCCGTTCTACAAGAATATCACCTACTGAGCCAACCAATTACAATAGTTGATAATCAAAAACACTCTGGAGTGCACTTTGACAGTAAGTTGTTGTTTGTCTCACACATAAACAGGGTGCTATGTCACTCCTTGGTTTACTCTACAGGTTTTCTGATATCACAGATGTAAATGCCCTCTGAGCATTCTACGTTTCTTGTATTTTACCGATTGTTGAATACGCCTCTCCAGTCTGGTCCATTTCTGCTTCTTCAAATCTCAGCCACCTTGACCTGCACATTTCTATTTTTCTGTGCTATCGTCAGAGCCAGTGTCCCTACCTGCCGCAACAAAAGCACTAACCAAGTGCTTGGGAAACTGAAACTCAAAACTCTTTCTGCTCGGAGGAAAGTGGCCAGCCTAAAGCTGCTTTAAAGCAGCTAATGGTTTATTTAGGTCTCCAGAATTAGTTTCATTATTCCCCTTACACTTCCAAACCCGTAGTACCAGAATGAAGACCCTATTCTATATTCCTTACACCCGGCTTTCTCTCACCCGAAGGTCCTTTTCTGTATGTATTCTAGCAATGTTTAATACGTTATCTATCAACAAGATCCTCGACATTTCCGTATCGTTTCCTTCCTTTTGTCATTATATTTCTCATATAACTTAATTTCACTACTTGTTCTGTCCTGTTTCTGCTCTTATATTTAAATGAATTTTCCTTTGTTTATGTCGTTGTTTATGTAAATATGTATTATGTAGGATTGTGCAGATTTTATTGTGTATATTTGTGTACTTTGTAAATATTTATGTATAAATAATTACGTATCATTCATTTTAAATTAATATCTATTGTACATACCTCGGATCTCTGTAATTCGGCGTTATACTGTTGCCGATTCTAAATAAATAAATAAATAAATAAATAAATAAATAAATAAATAGGTCCTCCTCTGTGGTGTGGTGGTTAGTGTGGTTAGTTGCCACCCCAGGAAGCCCGGGTTCGATTTCCGGCTCTGCCACGAAACTTGAAAAATGGTATGAGGGCTGGAACGGGGTCCACTCAGCCTCGGAAGGTCAACTGAGTAGAGGTGGGTTCGATTCCCACCTCAGCCATCCTCGAAGTGATTTTCCATGATTTCCCACTTCTCCTCGAGGCATGGAATCTAACTTAAGTCCACGGCCAATTCCTTCTTCCTTGTCTATCTTTTCCAATATTCCCACACCCACCACAAAGCCCTTGTTCAGCATAGCAGAGGAGGCCGCCGCCGCCGCCGCCGCCGCCGCCGCCGCCGCCGCCGCCGCCGCCGCCCAGCAAGGTACTGGTCCTCCTTCCCAGTTGTATCCCCCGATCCAAAAGACTCAACGCTCCAGGACTGCCCTTGAGGCGGTAGAGGCGGGATTCCTCGCTGAGTCCGAGGGAAAAACCAACCCAGGAGGGTAAACAGATTAAGAAGAATAAATAAATAAATAAATAAATGAAATAAATAAATAAATGAATAAATGTTGTAAGCAATTTGGCCGATGCGGATGACCTAGTCGTAATGGTAAGTTGTGCTGAAATTGTGTTAATGTATTAACAAACTTAACCCCATGGCGCTACATACCTGAAGGGCCTTGGCCCACCAAGCGTTCGCTGCTCAACCCGAAGGCCTGCAGATTACGAGGTGCCGTGTGCTCAGCACGACGAAACCTCACGGCCGTAATTCTTGGGTTTCCAGACCGGGGCTGCCATCTCACCTTCAGATAGCTCCTCAATTCTAATTTCGTAGGCTGAGTGAACCTCGAACCAGCCCTCATATCCAGGAAATATCCCTGACCTGGCCGGGAATCGAATCCGGAGCCTCTGGGTAAGAGGCAGGCACGCTACCCCTACACCACGCGGCCGGCTAGTCTCATATATTGGAACTCGAAAATAGGTGCAAATGACTAAGACTAAAGTGATATCAGTAGGCAAGAGACCTAAGAAAAGTAAATGTCGGATTGGGAATACTAAAGTGGAACCAGAGCTAATGTAGTGAGCTCGAAGTTGCGATCAACAGTGTAAGAAAGAAGTCAGCTCCCGGACGAACTATCACCGCACCGGTCTGTTTTCAGACCAGCTGTGCTTTACGGGAGTGAAAGATGGGTTGACTTAGAATATCTTATTTGTAAGTTACAACTAACAAACATTAAGTAGCTAGAATGATCACTGGTACAAAAGGGTGGGAATAATGGCAGGAGTGTGCTCGGAATGAGGGGATAAAGCCTAAGTTAGGAGTGAAATGTATTGATGAAGCTGTACGCATAAACCAGCTTCGGTGGTGGGGTCATGTGAGTCGAATGGAGGAGAATACATTACCTACAAAGATAATTTGTTATTTATTTATTTATTTAATATATTATTTATCTATTTACTTATTTAAAATATTATTTATTTATTTACTTTTCTTTTTGTTTTCTACTTGCTTTACGTCGCACCGACACAGATATTTCTTATGGCGACGATGGGATAGGAAAGGCCTAGGAAGTGTAAGGAAGCGGCCGTGGCCTTAATTAAGGTACAGCCCCGGCATTTGCCTGGCGTTAAAATGGGAAACCACGGAAAACCATCTTCAGGGCTGCCGACAGAGGGACTCGAACCAATGACTCTGTTATGGAGAGTAAGAGAAGTAGAAGGAGACCAAGACGACGGTGGTTAGACTCAGAACTAAACGAGGCCACAGTGCTAGTTAACAATAGAGGATTGTGGCAGAGTTTAGTAAAATCACCGAGGCCTGCAGACTGAACACTGAAAGGCGTAACAATGTATAATTAAGATATATGTTCTACTATCAGTTGATATTATGCTTCCGAGATACACTTCCCAGCTGTTGATTATTTAAAGTGCTGTGAGGAGGCGCACACTGCCGGCTGCTGAGAAGGACTTTGGTATACAATGAAATAATTGTAGACATGACGTAGAATGAGATAATCATCTTAGAGAGGTCTACCTCCTCCTTAAGACTGGCCGTACTCCATGGACAATCCACCAGCATTGCAAGGACTATTGTAATTCGTCTAAAAGTGCTTTTTAACTGGATCGCATATTTTATGTCATCTGTATGTATGTATGTTCAGTCCGTCAGCGATTCCGCTGGTGGGATCCTCAAAAGCTCTGCCATCAGCCGTCATAGATGGCCTAGGCATCACTGAAGAGGCGTACTAGGGAAATGAGAAGTGAGGTAGTTTCCCGTTGCTTTCCTCACCGAGCCAGAGTTATTACGTATCAGTCTGCCAAGCCCACTGAAATGCATGCACCAACTGACTCTATGAGCAACATTTTCACACCATTCATAGCAGGGACTGGCTGCATAAGGATTGGCATTACTAGCATCGCTCATACCTCAGTCACTTTCATATTGTCAAAGCCAACGGTAAGACAGAGACAGATCTATGAAAGTAACAATTACTCTTGCCTATACCAGAAGACATAGTGCACTATTTCATCTGTGGCGTTATCAAAATATCATCTCCGTACAGGCCATCAAGGCCCTGGGTGGGGCGGAAGGTAAGGGCTTCCACTCTCTGTAACTGCGGCACTTAGTGGGGTGGGGTGGTTAGCTCTACGCTCGGCCGTCTGCCCCCGGAAATTAACCAGGTACTCATTTTTTGTGTAGACTGAGTGAACCTCAGGGCAATGTGCACCTCCGGAAGTGGAAATATCGTTTCTTAAATTTTTCGACTTCCTGACTGGGAATCCAACCCACGTCCTTCCGGATGAACCGAACACTCCTCTACCGCCTTGGCCACACGTTGAGTTCATTTTAATATCAATAAACTACTCTGGGACCATATTTTTTAACTTACAGCACCGAAGATAAGGTCCTAAAATTCAGCAGAGAATATCGTGACGTAGTTCTGTGTACTCTAATAATCGTGATCTTATTCTGTACGTGCCTTCATCTCCCGCGTGTGCGTCGTATTTACTTAGATGTTGCTTGTTCACTTGCCGCTTGTTAGTGTTACAACTTAGCCAAGGTCCTGGATGTTTATTTTGAAATTCACTCTCTTGTGTTTTTTCCATCGTTCTGTTAGCATTTCTCATTTAATATTGTCTGTCATCCGCTATCAACGGCACATTTGATGTCGCCCCTAACGGAGTGCTGCTCTCTCATTTCTTCTTGTCAACATATCATTAACTTATTACGCTATTTTTAGAATTACTGCATGTTTCAGTTCATTAAAATTTCGGTGGCGTGCCAGATGCGACCGTGCCGCATGCGACCCGTGCCACTAGCGACCGCATAATCTGTAACCGTGCCGGATGCGACCGGCGTTGACAAGCAAATTGTCATTTGATAAGTTGTGTCATCACCCAAGATAAGGTAAGCTAAACGAAGTGCAATGCCATTTCAATAAGCAGCTACTTTACATAACACTTCTGGGGGAAACTCGTTTTACAATACGAAACATGGTGATGCGTTTACGTCTTTACCGGCCGAGTTGGCCATGCGGTTAGAGGCGCGCGGCCCTGAGCTTGCATTCGGGAGATAGTGGGTTCGAATCCCACTGTCGGCAGCCCTGAAGATGGTTTTCCATTTTCACAACAGTCAAATGCTGGGGCTGTACTTCCTTCCCATTCCTATCCCTTTCCTATCCCATCGTCGCCTTAAGACCTGTCTGTGTCGGTGTGACGTAATGCCACTAGCAATAAAAAAGATCCTAATTATCTGAAATTATTTACGACTTAGGCCTACTTATTTATCGTGTCCTATTAATATCAGGAGTGTCTGAAGACGTGTTCGGCTTGCCTGGTGCAGGTCTTTCTACCTGACGCCCTCAGGCGGCCTGCGCGTCTGGATGTGGGATTATGATAATGAAGTAGGGAGAGATGAAACCTGATTTCGGCACGTAGCCTACTCCTCTCGAATAATACCAAGGGGTCTGCTCAATGCTTTACGTCGCCATCCGACGGCCGAATCACCATCAACAGCATCATATCCCCTCACTCCATTTGAACACTGAGAAAAGGTTTGAATTTGAATCCCGGCTTTTGGCATACAATCAAGTGATTAGAAACTGTCTACCACCAACTTTCCTACCCTGCTGGCCAACATTCTGATGGTGATTTTTTTTTTATCCATGCTAAGTGGCTCAGACGGCTCAGACGGCTGAGATGCTGGTCTTCCGACTCCAGCTTGGCAGGTTCAATCCTGGCTCAGTCCGGTAGTATTTGAACATGCTTAAATACGTCAGCTTTGTGTCGGTGGATTTACTGGCACGTAAAATAAGTCCTGCGGGACTAAATACCGGCACCTCGGCGTCTCCTTAAACCATAAAAGTAGTTACTGGGACGTAAAGCCAGCAACATTATTATATTTTTCTTTCGACCAATGGCACTCGAACCTGCTAACAACGGTGTCAGACCTTTATTTTAGAAAAGACCAAGTTAGCTACTAATAAGCAATCTGCCACTTGGTGACAGCCCTTAATGCAGATCAATTGTAAGTGATTGATGGGTCGCTTGCGGCACGGTGCTTATCCGCCCGGTCGCTATTGGCACGATAATGACCGGGTCGCATCCGGCACGGTCGCATCTGGCACGTAAGCAAAATTTCAACTCAATTGCTCAGTGGTGTATTACCCTTAAAATTCATGTCAAGTTTTTTTGTTTTTTTTTTCACCCTTTGTCTTCTTGCTAACCTTTTCGAATTTCTTGTGGTTGGAGAACCTTGTGGATTTGGCTCAGTTTTTTTGGGTCGGATGCCCTTCCTGACGTCAGTCCCATATGGAGGCATGTATTCACTATTGCGTGTTTCTGTGGTGGTTTGTAATGTGATGTGTTTAGTGTAGCTGGAAATGTGTTAGACGCCGAGTTGCCGAACTGTGACTCGCAGGAATTTAAGTGCCAGAAAATCTACCGGCACGAGGCTGACATACGAAGGTTGGAACTTAAATAGTGGCAAATACTTACTTACAACAGATACAAAAGAGTTACATGTTACCATCCTTAACTGTCCTTCAATGTAGTCACCAGCGTTGTGTATAACCCGTTGCCAGCGATGTGGAAGTGGCGGTATATCTTTAGCAGAGCCTGTTCTGTTGATGGTGTGAATGGAGCGGTCTACTGCCTGTCGAATCTCTGCAACAGTTCTGAAGTGAATGCCACGAAGTGGTTCCTTCATCTTCAGTATCAAATCGATCACTGTTCAGTAACGCGGTAAGAGCATACACTTCTTCTTCTTCACTGACGCTTGTAGGACGACCTGCCCGATGAATGTCCGCCACAGTTTGCTAACCATCGTTGAAGGCTTTTACCCAACGTGCCACTGTTCTGTAAGGCAATGCAGATTCGCCGCAAGCCTCTTGAAGACCTTGATGACACTGTCGTGCTGTACGACCTCTGGCACATTCAATCTTGATCCAACTCCATTGTCCTGTTTGGAAAACATAGTGACAACGTTACTTTAGACCGCTAACGCACAAGTGACTATGTTTCTCCCACTTGTGCGCACGTAGGTGATTGGTAAGGGCGAGTCTATTTGCTCTGCGGTAAGGTAGGTATGTAACCAACGTGTGCTTTCAGCGACAATGTTAGATTCCTTTCCATAGGTCTCCACAGCAGTGTTGCCACTATTTAAGTTCCAACACTCGTATCTGAAGACCGTTTAAATTCCACCGGACTGAGACAGAATATAACCTACCAAATTGGACTTACGAAGCCAGCGCTCTACCGTCTAAGCTACTCAGCCCGGTAACAAGTATTAATGTATGAATAATTATTATTTCTTTGATGTCCGACTCGTTGGCTGAACGGTCAGCGTACTGGCCTACGGGCGTCAAATAGAAAGACCTGCACCTGGCGAGCCGAACCCGTCGTGGGATATCCCGGCACTAAAAGCCATACGACATTTCATTTCATTTCATTTCATTTCATTTCATTGATGCGAAAGCCCGTTATTGCCGTAACATTCATAGCCCACGTCTCTCCCTTCTCCTTATTTTTTTCTATAGGAATGAGGATTACTTTCGTTTATAGTCTCCTGAATCCCGTCGTTCTTTTCTGAAAATGAACTTTCCTTGAAACAAAATACACTTTGACATTCAACATGCTATTATCTTTCTTGCTCAGTATGACATTTGTATTTCTCCTTTGTATTTCTATTTCCTTTCTTCAAACACTCTCTTCTCATATTTTCTGTCTTTTAGTTTATAACACACCATTATACAACCTGTGTCTGGAAAGTTTGGTGAAGGGTCTCGTGAAATAAAGACAACGTAAATTACATACAAAACTCCTCTACTGGCCTTCAAAGTAATCTCCGTTAGGCGAAACACATTTTGCTGGAAGCTGGCAGCAAACGCTTCGTTTGGAATCTCCCGGAGAACCCTTTTCACTCGTTGTTGGATACCTGCTACACTGTCGAACCGGTATCCGTTCAGGGCTAATTTAAGACGGAGGAACAAAAAATCTGCCGGCGCCATATCCGGAGATTACGGAGGGTGTGGAAGAACAGTCACCTGGCGTTCAACGAGAAACTGGGCCATGCGCATTGCGGTGTGCGGACGGGTATTATCGTGGGGGAGCTTCCACTGTCTACTCCGGTACAATTCAGGCTGAACCTGTCTGATGCGTTACAGTAGCCGTTACAAAACTCCCTCGTAGAATTCCGCGTTGGCAGATGTACCCTGGGATACAAATTCATGATGAATGACACCATTGCTGTCGAAAAAGTCGATCAGCATTGTCTTAATCTTGGACTTTGTGCGCCGACTTTTCTTGGGAGGCGGAGAAGACGCTGAACACCACGCCATTGACTGTCTCTTGGTCTCCGGATCATACTCGTAGCATCACGACTCGTCTCCTGTAATGATGGTTTTCAACACCTCCGGATTTTGGTCACAAACATCAATGAAATCTCCCGACGTTTCCATCCGAGTGTGCTTCTGCTCGTTTGTCAGGTTGTGCGGTACAAACCGGGCACAAATTTTCCTCGTTTCTCAAATGCTCTTGAACAAAGGTCCTTACACTGTCCTTGCATACACCCACTTCATCTGCTATCATTCGTAAGGACAGTCGCCGATCATTCGCAAGCATCCGTCGCACTCGTTCGATGTTGTCTGGAGATGTGCTTGTGGTTGGTCGATCCGAACGTGCCTCGTCCTCAATACCTTCCTTTCTATCTCGAAAGCGTTTATACCACTCAAAAACGCACTTTGCGTAGTAAACTTGCACTAACATTGCGTGTGTTTCCGTTGCCGTTTTGCCTAGGTGAAAGCTAAACTTCATGTTAACGCGTTGCTCCGTTTTGCACTCCATTCTGCAATGACGCGAGTCCTCACACTGACTCCGTGCGATGTGTTACAGCGTTCAACTCCGTTTAACTGTGTTGAGTTGACCGATAGAGGGCACTTGGTGTCATGTCTCGCAATGCGTATGCGCGAGCGTATCGTCCGAACTAGCACAGTGTACAAACTAGGCGACCATTCACCGAACTTATCAGGCACAGATTGTATATCTTCAGCGGGCTGTGTGGTGCAGAAGGTAAAAATGCCGGCCATCTGAGTTCAACTTGGTGTGTTCGACCCTGACTCACTCCAGTGATATTTGAAAAGCTTAAATACGCCTGACGCGTGTCAGTAGATTTAAAACCGGGCGAGTTGGCCGTGCGCGTAGAGGAGCGCGGCTGTGAGCTTGCATTCGGGAGATAGTAGGTTCGAATCTCACTATCGGCAGCCCTGAGAATAGTTTTCCGTGGTTTCCCACACACCAGGCAAATGCTGGGGCTGTACCTTAATTAAGGCCACGGCCGCTTCCTTCCAACTCCTAAACCTTTCCTATCCCATCGTCGCCATAAGACCTATCTGTGTCGGTGCGACGTAAAGCCCCTAGCAAAAAAAAAAAAAAAAATGTAGATTTAAAGAAATCCCGTGGGGAAAAATTCCAGCACTTCGGTGTCTCCAAACACCATAGGAAGAATTAGTGAGACGTAAAATCAATAACATTGTTGTTATTTATTCCCGGGGTTCGATTTCTGGACAGGTGGTATTTGCCCTTGAACGTCACCTCGAATGACGTGTGTCAGGCCTCTCCGGGAGTCACACGCAAATTATTATTATTATTATTATTATTATTATTATTATTATTATTATTATTATTATTATTATTATTATTATTATTATTATTATTTCTATGTTTAGGACTCTCATCTGTGAGAGTTTAGTTGAGTGCATGTATTTAAATGAATTAATAAATGATTAAACATGACACTGTTCTGGCAATCACTGATAGTCAGTAACTAGAGAGAAAGAGTATTAATTTATTGTCATCATTACTAATGCAGTCCGTCTCCGTAGCGTAGTGGTTAGCGCTGATAGATGCCGTCCTCGGGGGTCCTAGAAGTGGTTTTCCATGGTTTCCCACTTCTCCTCCAGGTAAATGCCTGGATGGTACCTAACTTAAGGCAACGGTCGCCTCTTTCCCTCTTCGTTTTCTATCCCTTCCCCCACCTAGGCCCTGTTCAGCATACCAGGTGAGGCCGCCTGGGCAAGGTACTGTTCATCCTCCCCAGTTGTATCCCGAAACCCAATGTCTCACGCTTCAGGACACTGCCCTTGAGGCGGTAGAAGTTGGATCCCTCTCTGAGTCCGAGGGAAGAACCAACCCTGGATGGTAAGCAGATTAAGAAAGAAAGAAAGAAAGAACGAAAGAAAGAACGAAAGAAAGAAAGAAAGAAAGAAGCAACTGTATAAAAAAATCTGCGAATTAAGTAAGGTATTTTGTGTTGCTTTGAACGATATCAACAACATTGTCCTTTCCCGATCTCCGAGTGAAACGGGCTCCTCATTATTGTCACTTAGCCACTGCATTATAAGTAATCTAACTTAGAGGAATCTCTTCCGATATAGCTCAGAATTAACCTCTTGGGATTTCGAATATTCAGTAACGTTTTCAGAGGTCGCATCATTGTTTGCGCCAATGTTCACATTTCCGAAGAAACAATTATAGTACATCGATTTCGACTGACCCTGGGGAAAATCTATTGTACTGGCGTCGGTTGTAGGATCAACGAAGCAATATTTTGCACATCGTGTAAGAACTAAGAGAAGGAGCTGTGTACAGCGGCAACTTCATTCAATTTGTGTTATTATTGTGTGGATAAGGACCTACGTCATGTTCTGAGTAGCCAGTAATCATCATGTTCCTCTGAAGTTTACCGACAACATTAAATTTTAATTGAGTCCTTTTACTTGGATATTATGAGCAGGAGATGGTAAAACTACAACAATCCCGTTTGTCCAGTCGCCTTAAGACGAGTAAAAGGAATAACAAGGTAAAAGATTTCCGTAAACTGCGTGACGTGTTAAAGCATGACTCAGGCAAATTTCACCAGCTTAATAATCTCCTACCGTACTATAAGTGGATTTGCACTTGGAATAATAATAATAATAATAATAATAATAATAATAATAATAATAATAATAATAATAATGTTATTGGCTTTACACGAGGTGACATATTTCAGAATCTTCAAATACTACTGGACTGAGCCAGCATCGAACATGCCAAGATGGGATCAGAAGATCTGTGCCTCAACCTCTTGAGCCATTCTCCTCGGCAGAAGGATTAATGATTCTAATTTGAAATGAGGAAATTGTGCTTTAAAATCACCAACTGTTTCAGGTAAATTCCCTTGGTAGGACTATTGGAAGGTGTATCCGACCATAAGAGAAACTATAACTGAGATTATTGTATTCAAGTGTAAAAACTGTTACATTATTTATCCGTGTTTAAAGGACTTAAGAAAATAATTGAAACACACAAAAATGGATGATATAGAACAATCATATGCCGTGCACATCGACAAATCTGAATATTTAGCATCGCGACCTTCTATTTAGATGTTCCTTGATTAGATTTCCGGCTAGTGATTTTGTTTGTCTTAATATACAGTGCGTGTGCTGTTGATCACAAGAAACCCGGATGGAAAGGGAACCATGTAACATTTGGGCGTAGATTTTGGCCAACCCTGAGGACGAAAGGGAAGTAAGCGAGGCAACGTAACATGTGTTATTCTTCCAGGAGGTGTGGCCTGCGACGTTCCGCACTCCCAACACCATTTGCTCTGGAACTGATTCGGATGTTTCTATTGTTAAACATTGTGGCTATACCGGCTTCTCCTTATCACGTAAACCAATTAATTAACTGTAATTTAATTGTGAAGAAATATGCACGATGTTATCCCGCCCCCAATACGTATGGCATTTAAGTGTTTGGTCAGCGCTGACAATAATTCCATACGAACAGCTTTTCAAACACCCTTGTGTCTCTGATGATCATAGCATATTTAATGCCAGATTGTTTTTACTTTGGTTGTTGAGGATAAAATATATTATTATTATTATTATTATTATTATTATTAATTATGATAAACCCAATGGGAAATAAACTCGGCAGTTATTTAAATTTTAACGGATTTATAAAAGTAGAAAAAATATGGTCACAATAAGAAGGAATATTTTTTTGTATCACATGACAGTTCGTAAAAAGAAAAGAAAGGAACACGCTGCCTACTTACTACATCTACCCCTGTGAATAACATATGGTCCTGTAATGTATTTTCAGTAATACAGACTAGCACATGGTACCTCGACCCATTCGAATACTGATCATGATCAGGCTCACATAAATACGGATATCTCAAGAGATTCAGTGTTTCCAAACTGTATAAACCATGGAGTTACAACGCTTCAGTACTCGGCGACTGTTATAAGTTTTCAGTGGTGTTACTCTACCATTTTACTAGAACACACAGTTTGGTTTTAGATAAGAAAATACCACGAAGAGGGAACAGAGGGCCTTAAAACTCGCAAAAATCGGGGCAACTTGAGGATGCTACAAGAGGGCAAGAAATCTCTTTTAGAAGCTAGAAATAAGTATCACTTCCTATTAACAAAGTACTGAAGAACCATTCAGTTTCCCCGTTTTCCCTGAATAGTTTCCTCGAATCATTTGAAAGGCTAGAAAATTATTATTTTTTGGGAAACTAGTGCACTGTTTAAGATAATACTCTACTTTTCATTTTATACAAATACAATTATTTTCGTGTGCAGGAAGCATTCATTTTATTTATTTATTTATTTATTTATTTATTTATTTATTTATTTATTTATTTATTTATTTATTTATTTATTTATTTATTTATTTATTTTCTTACAAAATTCGCTCCTTTGTTTCGTTCAAGACATTTTACAAGGATATTACGAGAATATCCCATTTTTATTTATTACAACTCATTTATCATTATTCATATTTTTGGATTGTGAAGAATATTCATCTACAAGTCTTTGTAAATGGAAGCATTGTCTCTGTACTTTATTTCTACATGCCATTTTCCCATTTAATTTCTCTCTCATTTTCATAATTATATTTAAAAAAATAGAATGGTATAATATTTCAGTAAAAGGATGGGCCCTAGGTCTTTAAATGAAACGGTTACTTTCTTTAATCTTAATTTCTTGTATATTTTAGTGCGAAGTATATCAATTCTTCCTTTGACACTGCTTGCAAGAGTATTAAAGTAGTTTATTTTAATTGGGCCTATATTGATGAAAATAAGGGTCATTCTTTCTTACAATGACTGAGCGCGATACTATTTGATAATGAAGTCATGGTCGATACCGCTAACATTTCAGCCAGCCATCACACACAAGAATTACACAAGAAACTGGAAAATTTGACTCCCATTGAGTTGACATACACAGTACGTCTGTTGCTTGGGCATGCGGGGAAGCAAGTACTCCCCACTACTCCCCCTCCTTCCTCGCGTGTGTTTCTTTTATGCCAGATATCCCGTACTTCGCTCTCTCCATCTCCCTTCACTCTTCAGATGTGTGCATGTGTTACGCGTCGAACTGATGTGATCATTGAGAGAACGTGTGTAAGAAGGTACAGGGTGGTTCTGAGGGCTGTACTGATTTTTTGCCTGAAATGAATATTTCTTGCCACGAGATACAAAATATTTTGAGTGTACATCTCTCCCTTTAAACACAGCACTCTGCTACGACCAACCACCACAGAAAAATGCAATAGTGGATACATAGGGTTGGTGTCGGGAAAGGCATTCGCTTGCAAAACCGAGCCTGGTCCACTTATGCGGCGCATATCACAACCGTATGTGGGAAGAGCAGCCGAGGAGGAGGAGGATAAGAAGAAGCCACGAACGTCAAAAGAGGACACGAGGGAGAACTTGACTGGCTGAATTTCTTTGTTACTTGCTTAACAACGCACCGACACAGATTTTTGGCGAAACTGATACAGGAAAGGGAAAAGATTGGAAGGAAAGTAGCCGGCAACATTTGTCTAATGCGAAATGGGAATAGGCCTACACAGAAAACCATATTTAGGGCTGCCGACGGTGAGATTAGAACCCAGAATATTGCAAATACATAAACCTACACGATCCTCAGTGCCTGGCCAACTCGCTCTGTAAACCCAGCTGAATTGAAAGTGAATACGTGCAAAAATCGGGGAGGTCGATTTGACGAGTGTTCAGTTGAATCTGTAGTGTGGTCGATAGTAGCCAGAGAGATGACCAAATAAGTGACACTATAAGAATTTCCTCGCTGTGTACTACGAACCCTGAATAGAGGGCAATGACCCATTACAATTCCCGAGATAAGAAAAGAAATCTGAGTCGACAGCAACATATTATTTACATTGTGATTTAGTTAGCATGACCTAAATATAGCCTTATCGGCCAAACATTAGCAGTTACGTAGTACACAGTATCCCATTACTGTCAGTTTTGAATGAGGAACTATCAGTTGTTCTCAGAAAGAGCGCTTCTAGGGACTGCAGATAACGGCTGATTAACGTTCCCAAGACCTGCAGTAATAGCCGTGCGCGCTAAGACGTCCAGGACTAGAGGATCTTGAGCTGAATGAACGACTTTCCTGAGTGAGATTCCACCCCCCCTCCCTTTTATCCCAACAGTTCTCCCAGTACAACTGTGACTGTACTCTTGTAGACGCAATAAGACGACAAACCTTGAAATTCAACCAGCGCTGAAGACTTGAATCAGATTCATTTATAACCATGCTATGTTGCTCATATCACACGCTACTGTTAGGCTCTCGTCTGGATGAAACCCAAAATACACCATTGTTACCAGGTTTCGATATTAACATGTCTCTTACTGCCTAATGACTAGACATAGGATAAGTTTTAGGCGCCATTATAGGTGGAAAAATATTCATAAAATAGGTTCCTTTCGGTTTAAGGTAGGTGCCATGAAATTAACAAAATATATCTGAAAGAGTACTGTGCAAGTAGAAATAATAATAATAATAATAATAATAATAATAATAATAATAATAATAATAATCTATTTCCGCCTCTGTGGTGTAGTGGTTAGCGAGATTAGCTGCCATACCCGGATGCCCGGGTTCGATTCCCGGCTCTGCAACGAAATTAGAAAAGTGGTACGAGGGCTCAAACGAGGCCCACTCATTCTCAGGAGGTCAACTGAGTAGAGGAGGGTTCGATTCCCACCTCATCCATCCTCGAATGTGTTTTCCGTGGTTTCCCACTTCTCCTCCAGGCAAATGCCGGGATGGAACCTAACTTAAGGCTAAGGCCACTACCTTCCTCTTTCTTGTGTATCCCTTTCAATCTTCCCGTTCCCTACAAGGCCGCCTGGGCGATGTACTGGTCATCCTTCCCAGTTGTATCCTTCAAACCCCAAAGTCTCGTGCTCCATGACACTGCACTGGAGGCGGTAGAGGTGGGATCCCTCGCTGAGTCTGAGGGAAAACCGACCATGGAGGGTAAACAGATTAAGTAAGAAAGAAGGAAAGAAAGAAAGAATGAATGAATAATAATCTATATTAAGAAAAGCAAGTCAGTTTGGAGCGATCTATATATGTATATATAAAGGTATAAAAATGGAAATAGACGTGAATTAATGAGGCACTTCCAGGCATCTTAGAAACTTTAAAACTTGGTACCAGAGAAGCTGAAGAACATAGATCACTAGAAAATCGAAAATTCTCAAAATTCCCTGAGTAGGGCCACGCTGGGGGTTTTCAATTTTGGGACTCAGCATAAGAACGCAGTCGGATATATTTATCCAAAACGATAATCTATAGGTTTCATGGGCATAAAATGTTCCTGAAAATCAAGGTGGCGGCACAATCTGTCAGACGAGGTAGAATTTGGCAAAATTGTAGCTTTTAGCCTGTAACCGACGGAAAAATCCATGATTTTAACATTTTTTACTTTTTACCCGCCAAAATATCGAAATATATAGGCAATTTTAATGACGGTGCAGACCTTAGTTTCGAGGTATTTGGTGGCTAAACGGTAAGTCGTAACACAAAATGGATGGCACAATCTTTGTTCTACTTCGAGTGATCTACATCTTCTGTCCTATGACTTTTTGTCGTATCTCTGTACCTTATACGTTAGGTTTGCCTGTATTTCTCAATTGCACGTATATTTTGTACTTTTTCAACGTATATTTCATAGTTTGACACAATTATAGTAAGGATAGAATCATTAAATTCGGCACAAACATTGGCCTACTCAATGGCCACATGTGAACCATATAATATGTTTTTAGCTGTCACATAAGTATCCTAAAAGTAATGCTGTGTGTTACAACTGTACCCAATTTTCGTCCTATTCAACGTTTCTAAGTCAATCTAACCCATGAATAGTGGAGGTAAGAGAAAATGCCATAGGTTCACACATATAGATGGCTAAAAGAGGCGTCTTACTGTGCAGTCCATTTGTCGATAGTCGTACCATTCGGTAGCAGTTAAGGCCAATTTTATAAATGAAACTCTGCAATATTATAAACGTGCATGTACTTTCGTATATTAACCTACATATTCATTGAGTTCGATTTGTGGTGGTCTAGAAAGGGGTGTCGGCCATTTTAATTAATAATATACAAATCTATAGTGACTGTCCATAGGAGGGGCGTCTGCATTTGCTATCCATACTCTCCAGATGGACTTTGACTGGCAGCAGGAATGGGGGTCTTCTCCATCTCCTGTGTAACTGGTATTAGTAAGGAGGGCTTGCCATTGTAATGAATAATTCCCTTCTCAATTTGACTGGCAGAAGGCAAGGGTGTTCAAACCTCCCCTATCCGATTGTGTCTGGCAGTACGCAAGAGTGTCCGGTTCCATGGCTAAATGGTTAGCGTGCGGGCCTTTGATCACAGGGGTCCCGGGTTCGATTCCCGGCAGGGTCGGAAATTTTAACCATATTTGGTTAATTCTGTTGGCATGGGGGCTGGGTGTATGTGCCTTCATCATCATTTCATCCTCATCACGACGCGCAGGTCGTCTACGGACGTTAAATCAATCCACCTGCATCTGGCACAAAAGCCATACGCCATTTCATTTTTAGCAGACAAGAGTGACCGACATTATAAACAAATTTACTCAACTGAAATGCGAATGGTATTAGGCAAAGTGGCCTGCTGTTATAATCGAAACTCACCAACTCCAGTGTACTTGGCAGTAATGTGACTGGCATTAGGAAAATGGCCTGTCATTATAATAAGAGCACAAATCAATTTTGACTAGCAGTTAGGAAGATGCCTGCCGTTATCATCACAACTCCGCAACTGGCACTTTACATTGGAAACAACGTATGTGGACTTCCCAATGCTGTTTCTCGGATAACGCTAAGAGACTTGCAATTTAAAAAGATCGTATTCACTGTGTGTACAGTAATGTAGTTCGTTATCCGTATGCAATGTAGAAAACCGTTGGGAAGCACGGGTACATTTGCTAATAATAATAATAATAATAATAATAATAATAATAATAATAATAATAATAATAATTAGACTATTTAAAATAGAGCATGAGACATTATAAAGAGGCACTTGTGTACTTATGCATCATTGTCATTCTCACGGCGTTTCCGCCATAATTTTGTGTGCAGTAAATCATTAACATCATTTCCAAACGTTGTGGAGTAAATTTATATCTGGATGGGATTAGTTTGAATGTCTTCATGTGACAGTCTGCTTTTGTAAACACAGACAAAGATTCATTGAGACTGAATTTTGACGACAAATTGTTTTATAGAGTTTATTAAGAATGTGAAATTAGCGTGAATAGATGCCAGATCCTTTGGTTTCTTGTCTTGTAGTACACTGTTGACCACCTTAATACACTACGAGTCATCTTATGAGGAACTGTTTCCTGTACAATGGATGTTTCCACTGTAATATTGAACAGCCCGTAACCATGGACCCCATCTTGTTACAATAGGTTCAGGAACAGAGGCAGTTTCGGGCACTTTTCCTTAGAAACGGTAACTCTTTACGTTATTTTGAAAATACTTCATTAACTGAAGAAATTAAATCATTTACTTTAGGGAACTGATTTCTAATCTTTTCTGCTTCTCAGTATAGTGAATGTCCGAGAAAAGTAACGGGGAAACGGTGAAACCTACAAATTCCTTGTTCCAATCTTGTCTCACAACCCCCACACCCGCCCTCTCGACTGCTTGGCTTGCATCATTATCTTTCAGATGCATTCTGTGAATAGTTAATTATATACGGTAATAAATTCATAATAAAACTGTTTATTTTATGAAATTTATATTTAAAGCGAATAAAGGTTGTTATAGGCTCAGAAAAACAAAAATAAGTGGTAGCATCGAAATAGGCCCGTATAAGCTCTATAATATGTAATTTACTATGAAGGAAGGTACATAATACGGATAATTGTCACAGATGGGCGTGATAGGGTCTTACGGAAAATAATAGGTAAAAACCTAAAGATCCGATGTCTAGCAATGACATACTAAAATATTCTCATTCTTCTTCCTGGCCTTAATCACTTGGGGTCAACATTGTATGGGATTTGACCCTGTTTTACAGCTGAATGCCCTTCCTGTTGCCAACTCTCTCTGGAGGGAAGTATTCACTATTGGTGTGTCTGACTGTCTCTGGTGGTCGGTTATGTGATGTGTTGTGTTACCCAGTCCTCAGGTAATAACAATTTCGTGTTGCTACTTCTAGCCGGGTGCAGCCCTTGTAACATATGTAGGTAACTGCGTGTTATTGTGGTGGAGGATAACGTTATGTGTGGTGTGTGAGTTGCAGGGATGTTGGGGATAGCACAAACACTCAGCCCCGAGCCATTGGAATTAACCAATGAAGGTTAAAATCCCCGACCCGGCCGGGAATAGAACCCGGCACCCTCTGAACCGAAGGCCAGTATGCTGACCATTCAGCCAATGAGTAGGACAGTCCTCAGGTGATATGAATTAACCAGATGCGCTTGAAATCCCCGAACCGGATAGGAATCAAACCCAGCACACTCTGAAAGGAAAGCATCGGCGCTGACCTATTCAGCTGAGGAGGCGGACGATAGCATACTAACTAGCGTTCCCTACCTATTAATATTCTATCATTCTTCTTTATAGATACTGCCTAGCCGAGGCAGTAAAGGCGTGCTCCATTTAGGCAGAAAGACGTGAGCGTGGGTTCGACTACCCGTCAGGAAGCCGAAAAATTTAGAAACGAAGTTTCTTCTTCAGAGATACAAAGCCCTTTCGTTCATTCAGTCTACACCTAAAATTCCCCGATCCTTTTCCATGGACGTGTAAAAGCTTCACTAAAACACAAAAGATGGGAAACTTTGCATATAGACTTGTTTGAGGAATTACGGTAATACTCTGCTAGCTATTCGATTTTACGTGGGCAAACTGCTTCCAAGCATTAATTAAAATATGTAAGATTTTTTTAATGAGTCTAATTTGAAACGGTAAATTAAAAACATATATGCCGGTTCTGCGGAATAAACGCGGTAATGAATCGTTATCGTTGTAGTTCTTCAATGGAAATATTATGATATTTACAACTGGTTTTGTTGGCTGAAATTGAATTTATTTACGAAGCATTATTCCTTTAGAGGTAAATGTGAAAAACACGCCGATTTGGTTAGAAATAGCAGTAAGCATATTAGAAGGAAGTCCACTGTGCTTCCTTTTAGAATTTTTTATTTGCACACTTCAGGCACTATTTTTGCTGTACGTCTTATATTTGGTATCTAGAAGTTTGCCCTTTGTAATGCTGAACATGAGATTGTTTTAAAATTTTACGTTGATTATGCGAAACCGTAACAAATTTTAAGGAGTGAGTTCATCCCTTGTTGTTTTTTCCCAGTAATTAAAAAAAAACTGTGTCTTATTCCTTGACCTTACAACATATCCAAAACTCCGTATAATTAGTAGATTATACATCGTTAGCCAATTGGCCACATGATTTGCTACGACGCTAGATTGAAGGGTACTGGTTTTGACTTGTGATCGACTAATATCAACTTTATTGGGCTATTCGAGAAGTGTCCATGTGGAGTGGAATAGGAATCAAGGGTGAAGTTCAGTGAGCCGTCATTTCGCGAAGTTCGCTCTTCTCTAAACATTGATTTATCCACCATACAGTCCTCATTCCAGCTACTGAAATATCCAAAGTGAAAACACGTGTCCTAGATTTTACTTTCCTTGTGGATGGATGGCGTATGGCTTTTAGTGCCGGCAGTGTCCGAGGTCTGCGCGTCGTGATGAGGATGAAATGATGATGAAGACGACACATACACCCAGCCCCCGTGCCAGCGGAATTAACCAATGATAATTAAAAGACCAACGGCCAGCACGCTAACCATTTAGTCATGGAATTGAACATGTTTCTTGTAATGTGAACAAATGAAGCAATACTTCAGGAACACGCTATTAGTGTCCGCTCCTGATAACGAGTAGCCGCTTGGCATAGGCAATTATTAAGCGCGTTCAGGAACTGTTATCTTGCGGTTAACCAAAACGGTGCATATCGTCCTGAGGTTCCCTCAGCCTACATCAAAATTGAGGTTAATTCCTGGGGGCAATGGCGGCCTGGTGTGCAGCTAACCAATCTACCCCATCAGGAGCCGAGAGGTTACGGATAGCGGAAGCCTTTACCTTCCAACCCTCCAAGGGCCTTCATGGACTGTACGGAGATAACTTTGCTCTGCGTTTTAATAAAAAAAAAAATAGGCTCAAGTACACGAACTTGGTCCTGGACTGTAATTCTCAAGACCCGAACTTCTCCAGAACGATATTACTCACAAAGCTCGTTTCTCGCGTGATAGGGTGATAAATGTGCTTAATGTGCATGTTTAGTCCGAAGAAAATCCCTATTTCGTACTGGTAGTTGAATATCAACAAAGATTTTCTTTAAATGTTTGGCGTAGCATTGTTGGAATCTTAATACGTCCGTGCTGGCTGCCATATCATCAGAACGGACACAACTAGACTAGATTACTTGAAGATGTGCTTTCCTGTTTTCTGGAAGATATAGCGCTAAGAACTAGCTCCATCGTGTAGTTCAAATGTGACGATGCTCCAGCGGACTCCGGCCAACATGTGTGAGACGTTCTCAATGTGCTATACGGCAGAAAGTGGATAGGTCACCGCGATCCTGCTGAATGGCCACCTAGATCCTCAGACTTACAGTAATTTCGCGTGAGTTCTCCCTGTGGGGGCCCACTGAAGCTCTTATTTACGACAAAGCCACAGTGCCGACTGGTAAGGAATCTGAACAGTGCATTCACAGTACTTGTGTGACAAGATGGGTGCGATTGTATATTTCAGAATGAGCCCAATTGCTAGTATTACGTGGCTAAAAATGGAAGGAGGGTACCTTGAATATTTGTTTCCTCAGCTCTGAAACACTGTTTAAATGTCAAGTCAGTGTTCTTCATTAAGATTTCTTTGTTGCATTATCATCAAGTGAGTGTGCTTTTGGTGTTCGTATGTACACGTACATTTATTGCCAAACAAACTTGATGTCATGCGCTAACAATGGTATTTCTCATAATACATTATTTTATTCTTTAGTGCTGTTTGGACTAACGTTACTACTGTAGTTGTCTAATAACAACACGATATCGTTACCGGTAATTCAAAAAATTTAAAGCTACTCATTTTCTTTGTACTTATGCACACCTCAGGTCCTCCAAGGAAGGGGCGGTAGGAAACGGAGGCCAATAGGAAAACGTTCCGTATGGTACTCGAGCTACCAGGCTGTTTCAAAAGTTTTTTCCCAAAGTCGTGATAATCAAATTGTTGATGCTCCATAACCCTTTACGTAGGAACGAAATTGAAATACTCTTTTAGTTTCTATTTTGAGAACTGCGTATTACGTTGAAGTATGGCCATTGTCTGTACCATAACCCTACAAAATGTTCATTCCCACATTGTCGTCGTCATTTTTAATTCACTTTCCGCATCATGTGACGATCTTTTATAATACAATGGTTGCGGAACCATAAATTCACCACCATTATCACTCTGGTGTAACTGTAAAATCGTCCTCATATTTTTTCTTTTTTCCTGAGCACGTCATCTGATATGTATGAATAAGAAAGTGGTCCGTTCATATGCAGCACAGCCGGGCTGAGTGGCTCAGACGGTTAAGGCGCTGGCCTTCTAACCCCAACTTGGCAGGTTCGATCCTGGCTCAGTCCGGTGGTATTTGAAGGTGCTCAAATACGACAGCCCCGTGTCGGTAGATTTACTGGCACGTTAAAGAACTCCTGCGGGACTAAATTCCGGCACCTCGGCGTCTCCGAAGACCTTAAAAAGTAGTTAGTGGGACGTAAATCAAATAACATTAATTAATTAATTCATATGCAGCACAATGTCAAGATACAGTGCTGACATACGTTTTCTTAGTAGGAAAAATGTGTGTTACTATTTCATGATTCCTTTTTGTGTGTGTTTTCTGGCTCTTAATGATGAATGCAAGTTTCAACCCTCGGTAACACTGCGTGCAAGAAACTCTTCGCTCTCAATATGATACCTATCAATGAATGTCTGCAACGTTGCCAATGTATCAACTTATGTTCATCGCTCAACTGTCTCGATATTCATCTGGTAAATGGATGACTATATTTCAAATTCTCATGGATGATTCAATGAGCAAATCCAACGACCATATCGACCATGTTAGTGACAATGGCGACATATGACCAGTTTTCATCATTGACAGCTGCCTATGGACAAGCAGACGGCTCTTCATCTACGACGAATGCTGTTACTGAAATTTTTCTATCCCCTGATTTATTTTCGTGTCACTTATACTGCTTGGATGATATTGCTAGACCGGTTTTCTGTGATTCTCTTAGGAATGTATTTCTTCTAAGTTCCTAATTTTCTAGTGGGGTGACCTAGGTTTCCGCATATATCTTACGGTCTGTAGAACGTTATCAAAACTTTCCTCTCCTCTTCAGGTTGTACTGGACACAAAATGTTACCTCCCAACTTATCAAATATACAGTTTATGAGATTTGTTCTTATAACCGCTTTGCCATCTTAAGACATCCGATGAAACCTTTCTGATATACAGAAATTTCGAAAAAAAATTATTATGTCAAAAAGGGTTATCTATCACACCTATTATTTACATATTACTATTGTCAGTTTGTCGGTTAAGCTGATTGGATTCTCAAACAATTTTTTAGTTCTAAGAAAAACGTAAAAACGAAGTCTACTAAACAAACCGAGTAGTGAGGTAGTTGGCCAGTGCTTTCCTCAATGGAACAGAAAATTATGTTACAGCACATCATTTCATTTTATATTACTGAGTTATTACGGCGACGATGGGATAAGAAAGGCTTGGGAATGGGAAGGGAGCGGCCATGGCCTTAATTAAGGTACAGCCTGGTGTGAAAATGGGAAACCACGGAAAACCATCTTCAGGACTGCCGACAGTGGGATTCGAACCCACTATCTACCGGATGCAAGGTCACAGCTGTGCGCCCCTAAACGCACGGCCAACTCGCCCGGTACTGAGTAATTATGAGCGTTATTATTTATTAAATTTAATAATAATAATATTATTTTCACTTTTATGTGCAATAGTACTGTTTATTGAAAATTCTAATTCAGTGCTATGGAGCTAAAATAACAAGAGTTGCAACCACCAATGACTATGAACTGACTTTGTATTGAACACCCGGAACCTTCCAGCATACTCGTTTTTCATACAAACGTTATTTGCCTGAAGTCTATTAACCTCGAAGAGGACTGTGCGGTCAACAACACGACCAAAATCCATTTCACGGTCGATAATGAGACTGTCAGCTCACCTCATTGAGTCTTTAGTAGAATGGAACGGCAGCTTCCGCATGTAGGCCTACTTCCAACTCATCAGGCCCGCGGAGGGTGTAGGCCATGATTGAGCATGTATGGAGGCTGAAACTTGAACTCCTTGAAATCAAAGATAAAAACCCTGCTTGGGCTAGTGGCCCGACGATGCAGAGACTAATCCCACACTACTGAGGTGACTAGATGGGCAAGTTACCATTTACAAGCGAAACCGTCACAAAATCATAGTCACCTCAAAATAAATTGAAAGAGAACTCGAGAGGGTAACGCACTCTCTATCCTCGGTTTTCAGTTTAAGTACTTATGACTTCCTTGAACTTTTACATGAGAAGAAAGAGAAGTTTACATGTTAGGAAATTGACAGTTACATTGTTAAATATAGGAACCTTACCCATGAGTCGGCTTGCGGAGATAACTACTGAGTTAGAAACTGGTGACCATTACCTTATCTGATGTTCTGCCTCCCGATGACTGAGGCCTCCGCCTCCTCTCTTAACACGCACAGTCTATAACACGACGATCAATAAGACAAGCTAGCTCGAAAAGTCATCAGGTTTTGTACCTGAGAGGAAGGTTCGAGAAGGCTCTGGACTGAAACCAAACAAACCCTCTCATTTTCATTGGGCAGTCGAAAAGCTACAAGAAGCCTATGACTGGCTGAAAATTAAATACAGTACACACAATTTGTGATTGGCCCGAATCCAAAGTTGACGGGATCAGTAAGAAGTGTTGCAAACCTTGGAGTGTCAAAATTAAGAAAAGTCAATTCAGTTCAGAAAAACCTATAAACACAAAATTTCTTTAAATTTCTAGTTATCCATTTTGCACCAGAGTGCATAAGTTCTTTAATAGAGACATCTATGGAGACAAGTCCAAACTTCCTGAAATCGCTGTAGTGAAATTTGATACACTCAAAAAACAAAAGAAATCTAGTCCGTTTAGCAAACCATAAAATAACACATTACTCTACCACTTTAGTAGTGACATCTTTTGATCAACGTCCCGACTTCTTGCACTAGTTGTTTCAATTTTTATGTGCTAGGTAGCGTTCTTGAAGGCGCTTCATTTAAATGTGCGGTGTTGAGGTGTACCTTCCGGTACATGAATAAACCGAGATAATTTTCTTTCCTTTATTTAATAAACAAAAGCAAAAATAAAATCAAAACGTTAAAATTGAACTTTAAACAAAAGGAAAGGCTAGAGCATTAATCTTTCCTATTGAATCTATGATATACTTCTCAAAAATATGTATTTAAAAAATTAAAGAATGATTACGGAATAAAAAGTTATGAAATTCCACAATCTTACTGAAAGAGATTCTACCATTCAGCATAGCTTTCACACTTTTTATCACAGTGGTTTGTTTCCGTTCTTCCGTTAAAGAGTGCATCCTAGAAAACAGCTTTTCAGTACTAGCATTTGTGTCAGGAATTCAACAGCATAATTCAACAGCCGGGCGGGTGACTCAGTCAGTTGAGGCGCTGGTCTTCTGACCGAAACGTAGCTGGTTCGATATTGGCTCAGTCCGGTGGTATTGGAAGGTACTCAAATACGTCAGCGTCGTGTCGGTAGATTAATTGGCACGTTAAGGAACTCCTGCGGGACTAAATTCCGGCACATCGCCATCACCGAAAACCGTAAAAAAATAGTCAGTGGGACGTAAAGCAAATAACGTTATCATAATTCAACACCCTATGTTGTATTTAAGAATTCATTCACTCCAACGTTATGCCCAACTCGTGGCCATGATCGGTAAGGCGTGAAGCCTGTATGGTCTGACACAGAGTAGTTAGCCGATTCGAGTCCCGTTGGTTGAAAATAATTTCACCGTCAGAATGTTGGCCGTCAGGGTAGGAGAGGTGGTGGTATACAATTTCTAATTACTAGATCACTAGATATCGTACCAAAAGCCTGAATTAAATTCCAAGTCTTTCCGAAGTGTTCATACGGAGTTGGGGCATATGACGCTGTTGATGGCGATTCTTCGGTCGGATGGAGACGTAAAGCTTTGAGAAGACCCCTTGGTGCTATTCGACAGGAATGGGCTATGTGCGTGCACCGGGCTTTCACTCTTTCCCTTCCTATTATTATCTCACATTATTAATTTCATCTCATTAACTCCTGTGATGTGGTGGTCGACGTCAGAATGAGCATCCGATCGTAAAAGCTCGCTATGAAGGTTCATCTCACTTTGTACCCGACCCTTCAGAGAAACGGGAGAAGGCTTAGACATGCAATTAATTGCTGAAGACTGTGAGCTTGAATTCGGGGGATAGTAGGTTCGACAGCCCTGAAAATGGTCTCCGCGGTTTTCTATTTTCACACCATGCAATTGCAACCTTAATTAAGGCCACGGTTACTCATTCCTACTCTTAGCCCTTTCCTATCCCATCGTCACCATAAGACTTTTCTGTGTCGGTGCGAGGTAAAGGAAACAATACAAAAATGCTGAACAATTGAAATCAAATTTCTCCGGTCGATGATTTTGTTTTAGTATGTTCTTTCTCCGAATTGCCTTCTACAAGATCTTCATCTCATCAAAAATAGTATTTCGTTTAACAACAGAGCAGTGTTGTTTCCGGTAAGCCGTATTTCGTTGTTACCACGTCCGTCAGGCTCTAATGCCACCGTTTTCCCAAAGTGACAGCATTGCCAAATGATGAGATTTGTTTCTATGAACAAGACATTGATTTCTGATTCTGATTTATGGGGGTATACTAACTGCTTAGTAATTTCATGTTTATCACAAGTATAAAAAATGCGGGACAATTCTACAAACCGAAAAAAATTATCGGAGCGCCGGTACATAACCTCAACTTAAGGGACGATCTCGTAAAATACGGGACGTAAACAAAACTTAATTATAAATCCTTTACGGCGTATCTTAGTGCAGGTAATAGTTTGAAACCAGGCCTTTGTGCGACCTGACTACTCCATCGTGCCTTCCTTATAAGAGTAATCTATCAAATCATTTATCTCTCAGTGTAATGAGGTCTGAACTCCAAGTCAACGAACTTACAGGCGAGACGTGGTAATGCGATTTGCATGGCGCAGTTTAAGGAGCCATTGACAAAATCCAGTTCCTGTGTGACAAGTGACTGATGGACTGGAAACTTCAGATAAGAGCATCATTTTAGAAGATGTCTACTGTGCATCACCTCAACGGGATAAAACGAGGAGTAAGTTCAAACGAGCGATGAAGTAGAAAGGAAATCTGTGTCGTAATGATGCTTAAGGGTATCTGTCAGGACCTAGGGAAACATACGTTTTGGTGAGAATATGTCTTACGAGAAGGGTAGAATCTTTATATTGTTGAGCACAGAGGAGGAACTAATGAACTGTGATTACGCCTATATTTATATAAATAGCTTGATTGATTCGAACTTAGAGGCTCAGACGGTAAAGCGTTAGTTTTGTGAACTCAAGTGTGGGGTTCGATCACGCCCCATCCTGGTGGTATTTGAAGATCCTGAATTACACCAGCCCCGTATCGGTAGATTTTCCGGCGCTTAAAAGAACTCCTGTGACGCAAACTTCCAGCATAACATTGATCTAGGAACCCACAAAAGTAAGTCAGTGGGACATAAAATCAGAACTATTTTGCAGTTTTAGAGTTACTATTGGGTGTTTAACATAAAGTTATAATTTTTATTTTCTTTCGCGTGGAACTTCTTCCTTGTTGCAACCCATATTGTCTAGTTAATCCTTTCAAATAATAATAATAATAATAATAATAATAATAATAATAATAATGTTATTTGTTTTACGTCTCACTAACTACTCTTTTACGGTTTTCGGAGACGCCGAGGTGCCGGAATTTAGTCCCACACGAGTTCTTTTACGTGCCAGTAAATCTACCGACACGAGGCTGACGTATGTGAGCACCTTCAAATACCACCGGACTGAGCCAGGATCGAACCTGCCAAGTCGGGGTCAGAAGGCCAGCGCCTTAACCGTCTGAGCCACTCAGCCCGGCAATAAATAATAAAAGTAAGTGATAACTGTATGTATGTATGTATGTATGTATGTAATTGAACCCTTGCCGTTGACGGTACCAGGATTTCAGTATCCGTAACCTCTCGGTATTTTACTCCAGATAGTATGTCGTATATGAACAAAGCTTGGTTGGGAGCTATGCTGGAACATACACACATGTACAGGATGTTTCTAAATTCCCATTAAAGCCTTAAAGACGGTTACATTTTTCATAGGAACTTGTGTCCGGAAACGTACCGTTTTCCCGCTATCCGCAAAAGACCACCACAACACACGTTTACAGCTCCCACATTTTCGGCGCTCTGTCCGACCCCTGCTGCTTGTCGTCTGGGTCCAATTACAGCTGGGGCTCGATGTGACGACCACCGACGTTGGCACAGACACGGTACCTACGTATCATGTTCTCGTACACACGATCACCAATCCCTGGTCCTGCAATACCCGCCGCAGCCATTACCCGCGCCAGTAGGTCTTCCACAGGGGTCTCGTAAATCAAGTTTTCATGTGAACCCACAGGTGTCAAGTCGGGTGAACGTGCGGGCCAAGTTATCGCGCCACCACAACCTATCCACTATTGCCCAAACCATTGGTGCAGATGAACTACTATACGTAAAGCTTACTGCTGTGTACATAATAAATTATTACTGCTGTACTGTAGTATGAACGATCACCAACACAACAGCAGGTACCACACGTCTCTTGGCGTATCACACACTCAACTGAATTTCATGCAATGTCAACGAACCTGTATGGAAAAGAGACATCACGTGATCGTTCAATGACGTACGTACTCTAGTCAGTGGCGCGTACAATGTAGGAGATTTGAACATGTGCTGTGGTGGGTTTTTTACGGATACCGGGAAGACGGTGCGTTTCCGGACACAAGTTCCTATGCTAAACTTAACGGTCTTGGGCCCCACTGCAAGCCCTTAAAGTCTGTAATGGGAATATAGAAACATTCTGTATACACGCAACCATAACCTCGGTCATTCTAGGCATTTTATTTTTCATCCCTACTAATTCCCATGCTGATGGTGGCTGAACTTGGACTTAACTGTGATCCAGAGTGTCGATATTCATCCAGGCGACTTCGAAAACTATGGATTCAACCGCATTAAGACCTATCTATGTTGGTGCGACGTAAAGCGAATTGAAAAATCAATAACTTTGTTTTTTGCGCACCTGCCCCGCGGTTTAGGGTCTAAAAAACAAGAATAAACGTCGAGAGGATTGTCGCGCTAACCATGAGTCACCTCGTAATCTGTAGGCCTCCGTGCTGAGCCTCGGTCAGTTGGTAGTATAAGGCCCATTAGAGTTTAACGCCATAGGGTTTGTTTGTTTGTTTGTTTGTTTGTTTACTTGGCCATCGTTTATTCATGTTTATTTTTACATCGTAATTTAAAAGCTATTGGGATTATTTGCATGATAGTGTATTTCACTTATATGAACAACATACTGTGCGGCTCCGTATTCCCGGGGCGTCCCGTTCTCATCGCAAATTGAGGCGCACCCAGAGCGTACACGTTCGGGCCCGAAAGATGGTGAACTATACCTGGCCAGGACGAAGTTACGTGAAATTCTGATGGAGGTCCGTAGCGATTCTGACGTGCAAATCAATCGTCGGAGCTGGGTATAGGGGCGAAAGAATAATCGAACCATCTAGTAGTTTGTTCCCTCCGAAGTTTTTCTCAGGATAGCTGGTGTTCGAACAGACTGCTGGGCCGGTGGCCTAGATGTTAGGTCCCTTTAGAACAAGCATCGTACTTAAGGCTGCTTTCTTTGAAACAAATATTTATCCTCTAATTAATAATGTGCTGCAAACATTCGAAAAAGTGGTATGAATGTTAACTACGAAGAGAGAAAAATTTTCGGAAGGAATATGTCTGAGATTCTAGAGTATGGAAATTCTAGTGTGAGCATTTTATATAAGTCTTTAAATCGCGTCAAGAAAGAACCGTTTAAATATTCAGGGAATTGTAGTTTTCATACTGCAAAATCCATTTCGCTGCCAAAAATTAATATGCAAATTTGATTTTTTTAAGTTAGGTCATCATTAAGCTTTTTTAAATATGAATATTTCATGACAGTTAATGAATATGTTTTAATCAGGTAAAATTTTGGTTAGCGAACGAGTAGCTGCGTGGTTTGGATCAGGTAGTTATCAGCTTGCATTCAGGAGATAGTGGGTTCAAACCCCACTGCCTGCAGCCTTGATTTTTTTCCGTGCTTAAATACGAAATATGAAGTGCTTTTAGGACAAATTCTCCAGCGTGCCTTAAAACCGAAGTTAATAATAGCCTATATAACCTTAGTTAATTATTCTTTTAATGAAATTAGGATTTGAAACTACCGTCGTGTCTTTCTTAAAATTGTTTTAGCTAACCAACACTGAACAGAAGGTTTCCTGAAAACGACTTTGTCCGGTCCGTCTGGACGTTCTACTACACCAATTTGCTTAATTATTTTTTACTCTCTCTGGAATTACCTGCCGTTGAATCATGAGCCATTCACAGGTCTCTTAAGTTCAGTCAATTTTGAGTAACACTAAAATCAAATCACTAAATCACTAATTTCAGGCGAAGGCTTATTCTATCCCGCAATACATTCTGAACTTTACGGGTTGCTAAGCGACTAACACTTGTATTAATTCTGATGTATCTGATTTACATGTAGCCATGTTTGATTACTACTTGTCAAGCCAGATAATGTACACTTCCTCTGACCATTGAAGAATACTATTCTCTTGTAGATGCTCTTTCATACCCTGACCTTCCCAACCTACTCAACAGATGGCAGAATGTTCCTAATAGCTTACATGCTGCTAAGATAAAACAGTCGACGTACGTACAGACGGGAAGGTGTCAAGTCGACTAACCTCCTGTATGGCCGTTAATAAAGCGCAGGGACAAACTCTTTAAAAAGTGGGTATCTACTTACCCGAACTAGTATTGGTATGTTGCACTATCTCGGGCAAGATCGTTTGAAAACATTAAGATCCAGATACGCCCAAATGGTCGAAGCACAGAAAATATTGTATCGAAGAAGTTTTATAAACTACATTACGAATGAATCACTTATTATGTACCGGTATTAAATGTTCATAAAATTATTGAAAAGGGCAGGCAAAACAATATGACTACCTCAAGACGAACTATTTGACCTATTTACAATGAATGCTGTGGAGTAGCATGGGGCCTCTAGTAGCTATTGGTGCAGAAGGAACAAAACTGGCGACATGGTGTCTGAGAGATTTCTATAATTCGAACATTTTAATGGAATTATATTTAATTAAGGCAAGATTTATTCATTTTATATTGGAAAGGAAAATTTAAGGAATGTTTTAACACATTTTATTACCAACTCCATTGCACCAAATTAAAAAGATCTGAATCCAAGTGTATGTCACTTTATGAAGAAGAAGAAAGATATGTTTCAACTAAAAGTGCATCAGAATTCCTCCTATAGCTCTGAATGGCACTAAAACTATTTTATTACACAGAATGATTCATAATTATTTGCGAAAACATAAATCAATTACACATTCACTAAAACTACAAAAACCTGCAATGCACTGCTTTACACATTCAGATTATTCAGAACTTGAATATTTATAATTTGTTTTATTTAATTTCTTTTTTAGTCCAACATGCACTCGAATCACATATGATATTTGTTTTCATGTTTTCACGAATCAAGAGAAAGTTTTTACTTCCTACAATATGTCCTTTTCTGAACATTTTGGAGCAAAAGAAGCCTAAGTGTTAAAAATAAGAAGTGATGTATCACATATCTTGTGGAACTTCGTAAATGAAAGAGAAACTGCCTAACACTCTTCACACACCATTGTCTTTATCAGTATGAAAAATGGGGAGTACCGCTGACATTGTCACGATTTCTGTAAATTTTCTATTAGCGATCCTACAAGTTCAGACACTGCTAATGTGGGGTCTTTCGTACGTTTTTGTGTCCTATCTTCGGGATTGTCAAATCGTAGTGCTAGGAGAAGAGCAAGAAACCGATTTCCAAACAGGATTAGGCGGAAAATTTCACTGCCGATTCCATCCGTAGCAAACATTGAGAAATATCTTCATTGTTTGATTTGAAAGAAGTAGTGTAGAGAAGTAATCCTAGAAAAGCTTCAATTTCTATATTATCAGTGTCCTGAATTTTGGAACGGTCCACACGCTTGTATTTCTCTCTCATGTTCCGTATTTTGACATTAGTCCACTGAACCTTAAAATATAAATATAATAAAATATAATATAATAATATAATAAATATAATATAAAATTCCAGGCACTTCTACAGTCAATTTGACTGCCAATACTTGCTTGAGCACATAACGCAGGCGAGCAAATTCTGTTGTGACTCCGGGTGCGCACATTTCTAGTAGGTTCTTTAGCGGACCATTTTTAACGGTTTTTACCATAGTAATGTCCGACTCGTTGGCTGAACGGTCAGCGTACTGGCCTTCGGTTCAGAGGGTCCTGGGTTCGATTCCCGGCCGGGTCGGAGATTTTAACCTTAAGTGGTTAATTCCAGTGGCACGGGGGCTGGGTGTATGTGTTGTCTTCATCATAATTTCATCCTCATCACGACGCGCAGGTCACCTACGGGTGTCAAATAGAAAGACCTGCACCTGGCGAGCCGAACCCGTCCTGGGATATCCCGGCACTAAAAGCCATACGACATTTCATTTCACCATAGTAATAATGCTGTTCACTGTTTATTCTGAAGCACACATCGTTCCTCTCCTTTTCCCTAACTTCCATTCACCACAGACGTCGATGAATATGGTCTGAGGTATTCTTGCAGGTAGGATTGGGCTCTACTACAGCCATAGAGTGTAAAGTATCAGTAACGGAGCAGTCCAATTTCGGCTACGTCATTCCTTAAAACGTATTAACTGCAACGACGCATGGAACAGGGCACACCCGCCGAGCTTACATGCAGTTCAAGTTGAATAACCTCGTCCACCTACACCAGTAGACCCTGAGGGGCCTCGGGGAACCGGAGCAAGCCGGTTACTTGCTCTGAGTTCGACTCCCCAAAGGCCATTATTCACCCTCCATCTCGCTTCCAACAGGTTTGTATGCTTCATGTGTTCCTCATAAGAAGCGGATACTGACTGCTTGAACAATAACATGAGCGAAGGTGCTTTACGTAGACTGTGCAGTTTACGATCATGCCTGAAGGCATGTCTACCAAGCTGTCATTGGCAGGATTATAAAATGACGTATACTTATTACAAAATATTCTTATGTGGGTAAGAAATCATCTCTAAGTTGGTGTATTGTTCGGCCCCGCGGTGTAGGGGGCAACGCGTCTGCCTGTGACCCGGCGGCCCGGGTTCGATTCCCGAACGGGTCAGGTGTTTTAATTGTAAATGATTAAAATCCCTGGCCTGGGGATTGGGTGTTTGTGTCGTCCTTATTATTCCTTGCCTCACATTCAACACTCTACACTTCCGCAACTACACTTACACGCAGGTTCCTATCATATGGTGAAAGTAGTGGTAAAAGATCTACAGAGGTCGACGTCACGAACAAATATCATTTTCAAAAATACAATAACAAATAAAGTTGGTGTATTAGTCGAAGATCAAGAACTATGTGGTGTTTTCAGCTCCTTTCGTCATGTACATGATTAAAATGTCTCCATGAAATAAACGACGTTTCCTTAATTGTCTGTATAAGTGGCGCAGTTGGCTAGTCATCGTCTACTTGTCCCCAAGGTAGCGGCCTTGATGCCAGTTGAGGTCAAGACATATAGGGATTTTAAATGCTACAAACGGTGTAGTTTACTTCCGACACGTTACAAAAATCCTGCGAGTCATCCTGATGTCTAAAAGTTAAAAGTACAGTAGTAGTTATTAGTAGTTAGCTGCGTCTCTTCCTCTAAGTACGACGTCTTTGTCCTTGTAGTAAACGCAACGGAATCTTCCTTTAGTGATAAACTGGGATGTGTTTTTATAAATCCCAATTTGGACTAATTTGAGCACCATTATCGGAATTTTTAATATGGCGAGGGTGTTTCTTCTTCGCTTTCGTCTCATTTTGAATATTGGCTATGGTGTAATGCCGGATGACATTTCTGAGGCCGTATAATTTTTAAGGTGGAATATTCTAACTGGAATACAAAGAGATAAAGAGTTCGATCGTCCAGATAGAGCGTCAATATCTAAGTCATAATTATACCCCTATTATTATTATTATTATTATTATTATTATTATTATTATTATTATTATTATTATTATTATTATTGCTTGCCCGATTCGTTGGCTGAACGGTCAGCGTACTGGCCTTCGGTTCAGAGGGTCCCGGGTTCGATTCCCGGCCGGGTCGGGGATTTTAAACTTAATTGGTTAATTCCAATGGCACGGGGGCTGGGTGTATGTGTTGTCTTCATCATTTAATCCTCATCACGACGCGTAGGTCGCCGACGGACGCCAAATAGAAAGACGTGCACCTGGCGAGCCGAACCCTTCCTGGGTTATCCCGGCACTGAAAGCCATATTTAAAAAAATATTATTGCTATTATTATTATATACACATTGAAATTACGTAATGATTATACCGAAAAATACACTAATTTTATATAGTATTTTATATCATAATCTTTGCCAGACAGCAACAGTAAATAACTCCGCATTCTGTATATAATACATTTAAATAATTTACCTCCAGTAATTCAACTGGCAAAACATTAAGATATGTTTGCAGTGTTTTACAGATGTTCAATGTAACTCGCACTTCTCTACTCATCGGGAGAGTTAGCCGTGCGGTTAGGGGCGCACAGTGTGAGTTTGCACGCGGGAAATAGTGGGTTTGAACCCCACTGTCGGCAGCCCTAAAAATTGTTTTCCGTGGTTTCCCATTTTCACATCAGGCAAATGGGCTGTACCTTTATTAGGGCCACGGTCGCTTCCTTCCCACTCCTAGACCTTTCCTGTCTCATCGTCGCCATAAGACCTATCTGTGTCTCTGCGACGTATACCAACTAGCAAAAAAAAAATTGTCTTTACTCGGTAGAAATCCCAGAAATTACAAAACTTATGAGCATGTCCGCAACTGCCAGAGCAAGCGTATCGTTGATCCCTTGACGAAGCTCATGGAGAGTTGCTGGGAGTAGAGGGATGTACACGTCATCCTTAATATAACCCCACGGAGAAAAGTCCAATAGCGTTAAGTCAGGAAATCGTGGAGGCCAAGCTATGTTCGCGCCACGCCTCACCAAACAGGTACGGTGCAGAATAGGTACGCACGTACTTCGTGGTAGTAAAGCTGGAGCGCCCCATCCTGTAGGAAAATAACAGCTTCTGCTATATCTTCTTGGATCTGTGGCATCACGTAGTTTTGCAACGTATCTAGTTATCTGTAACTGTCATCACAGTCTTCTCTTGAGTCTTGTTCACACATATTCACGAAACTTAATGCACAGAGGGTGTTCAGTTTTGGTGAGTCCCGTGTGTGTTCCAGGCTGTACGTCGGTTTCTGTGCATCACTGAACATAAATTAAGCAAATCATCACCTTCCATCCTGTTTATCGTGTCCACACAGAACACATACCGTTTCTGCTTGTGACAAACACCCCACGGCTGACCCATTTCAAACTTGTTCCCCTTACATTGCAATCGTCCTCGTTAAATATTTCCGCTAGACTGTGGAAGGGCCAGCTCCAAACATGCTCTAAGGTGCATACGTTGCTCCCACTGCTTCCACGAGGACGTCCCTGCCTTTATATCAGTGTCCCACATAACCTCGAATCGATCATGACATGCTTTGATAGCTTTCATAAGTGTTACTGTTGTGTTGTAATTGCGCTTCATGATACTGCAGAAAACATTCCGTGCGCTCCGCTCCGCTATATCAAATACAGTAGAGACAATACGCGACACTTACGGATTTCGCCTTGCTAAAATGGGAGACAATTCGACGGTGGCGCTCCTAGTGACTTGACCTGAACAAATCGCGCTAAATTCAAATATCAATGGAAATGTATATACGGAAATGGATAAATAAATTACGTCTAGAAAGAAAGTGTTATTGAGATATTAACTTCAAAGTTGCTGAAGCAATTCTGGATAAATGAATGAAGAATCATTTAAAAGGTTATTATTCAAAGACTGAAATTAGACACATAAACAAGATATGAAATGGGCTGCTGTGAAATGGCTTTATCTTTCATTTATGCATTAATTTTTTAGCTTTAGCATTCGTGCCTTAACTCTTACGGTTGGATTTGTCTTTTTTCTCATTTAAAAAACATTTTTCATCACATTAAGACACTTGTCAATAAAAATATCAGCACATTCCTTACACACATGATGCAATGAATTAACAATTAAAATCTGGACAATTTTCCTCTTAACATGAAGCCTACTAACAGAAAGAAAATCTATAAAATCCCGGCTTTAATCTGAGAAGAGGGATAAAAGAAAGAAAAGTATGAAAATGTTGTCGATAGTGATGCTTTGAGGAATATTTACGTACAATTAGAATAAAAATGTAACATACCCTTGGCTCTATTGTCGAGGATTTCTAAAGTCGCTGGCCTGGAAATGATCTGAACAGATCTTATAATTCTTATATAAGCGTAACGTCCCTTCTTTCTTGTACACCTTATCCAAATCGCTTCTGTGACATTTCAAAACCCACAGATCATACCTACAAAAACACATCGGTATTGAAGGTTAACTGCTGCACTATAGAATAAAATATGCGTAATATATTTTATGCCAGTTAAAATATGGGTCGAGCAGGTCAGAAGATTATGAAGTACTATAAAAATCTCTGTCACTGGAAGAATATATATGTAAACACAATATTACTTGCATGTTCTTGTCACGAGGGAACCTGAAGAACGACCGCGCATTTTTCTCTACTTCGTAATTACTGCAGCCAAACACAGCACATACCTTTCCCCTCATGTTGAGAGGAGATATCAAGGAATGACACACGCTACTATTTAATTACGTCAACTCACTGAAAACGCATAAATAACACCAAAAACTTCACACAAAAATACACGTGCTCTTACGAGAGAATCAGTACTGTTCAGGTCTATCCGCTAGAGTGAGCTCCAATAGCTGTCCCTCGATATCTCGCTCAGTGTCGCGTATTATCTGTATTTGGCTATATACCTAGATACCTCCATGGTAACTGCGTCACGTTTCCCGCGAGAAGAGCGAGGAGAGTGCATGGAGCAAAGTCTACCGGCTAGGCTTAAAGATCATATGGCGCGAGATTTGACGAACATCTGAAGAAATTTTGATCGGTAATTTCGAAATTACTCATTCATACTTTCAGCCAACTAATTCAGAATAATCCTGTATAATATTATATAATTGCTTAAAATTCTAAGAAAAATGAAGAAATCTAAGAGTATTGAATGTCAGGTAACGAATACGAAAATGGAACACGTGGATCATTTCATGTACTTAAGTTGTATATTCTCCGAGGATCGCAGTGTACCAAGTAAAACTGAATCAAGGTGTAGAGAGCTTGCAGTGATCAGCGGCATTCTTTAAGAAAGAAGTGACTTTTCGGGCGAAACGTTCATTGGTCTGTTTGCAAACCGACTGCCGGGCTGAGTAGCTCAGACGGTTAAGACGCTGGCTTTCTGAGCCAACCTGGCAGGTTCGATCTTGGCTCAGTCCGGTGGTATTTGAAGGTGCACAAGTACGTACGCCTCTTGTCAGTAGATTTACTAGCACGTAAAAGAATTCCTGCGGGACAATGTTCCGGCACTTCTGCGTCTTTTGAAAACCGTAATAATAATAATAATAATAATAATAATAATAATAATAATAATAATAATAATAAACATCACATCATCATCTACCGAGCTCGATAGCTGCAGTCGCTTAAGTTCGGCCAGTATCCAGTATTTGGGAGATAGTGGGTTCGAACCCCACTGTCGGCAGCCCTGAAGATGGTTTTCCGTGGTTTCCCATTTTCACACCAAGCAAATGCTGGGGCTGTACATTAATTAAGGCCACGGACGCTTCCTTCTCACTTCTAGCCCTTTCCAGTCCCATCGTCGCCATAAGACCTGTCTGTGTCACGTCCGACGTAAAGCAACTTGCATCTATCTCTGTTAAAAAAGACTCCAGAATGGTAGGATTTCACCGTAAAATAAAAAAGATTCTCCAACTCCATAAATTGATTTACTTGGGTAAGTACCAATAGTGACAATATTCGAACGCTCGACTTTTAAAGCATAGGAAGTGAGCTCCCGACCCACTGGCTTTTACTATGAACTTGTACAATGAACATAGTAGTTCCATTACGAAGAATAGAGCTGTGTGTCTCCTGAAGATGCCTTCTTTAGAGATTGTGATTAAGTTGCCATCAGTGTGTACTTTGCGATGCGTACACAGCTGTCTGTGTCCACACACTCAGTGTGTGTACTTGTCTCGACAACGCAGATAAGTGTGTCTCCAGGGCAAGCAGAATCTGGCGTGTGCCCGTAATGCAAACTAATATGCATCGCAACAATTTAGTGAACCGACAGTGAAGGATGTATAATCGTGGAGTGGGTTGCCGACTGACATGAATTAAAATGTAGATCTTCTTTATTCGCTATACCGTTCAGTGGGAAACGAAAAGCTGGCCCTTTACCCCACTCAAACCCAGAGAACCTTTATCTTTACTCTTTATCTTACGGAAGATCCGCAAGTTAGTGCTCGTTGTGGTGTTGGTGGTGATTCTTGTAAAAGTAAAATTTGGTAATCATCACCTCTTACGCCTAACGAATAAAGGAAATGGGATAGGGCAGACCCTTCGGGGAATGAAGTTATAGGCAATTGAAATGGAAGGGCCATGAAATAGGCGAAAATGAAAGGCTTCCTAGTTCCCGCAAATCTAATTTTACCAGACTTGGAAGAGAATAATTGCAGACCAAGGGAGATCAGTAAAGAAATATAAACGTGAAGAACCTGGAGCAATTAAATGAAAGCAATGGCAGACTAAGTGGTGGTGGTGGGGGGGGGGGAGGGAGGGGTCCTGTGGTCGCAAACCTACGCAGCCAGTTTAGGAATCTTTGGGGCGTTACCCATCTTAATCCCCTTATATTGTATTCTATGCCCTGATTCACAAAGGATACCCAAGTCAATGGAGCACGCTGTCCAGTGATGCTAAGAAATTGAGTCGTCCAAAAGGCCTATTTAAATATTACGTAAAGAAAAAGCAGTCTTCAAATAAATTGTTGCGTGCATCTGTGCGTGCATGAGTGACGGAAACACAGACTGGTAGAATAATTTTAGCGAACAGAGATCAGGAATTAATGAACGAATGAATGCATGAATTAATTAATGAAACAAGCAGTCAACGAATCGTTGCGAATTATCAATGGATCTATATAGATCGACGGATTAACTGAGAAAATTAGTTGGAAAAATACATTATAAGTTCATTTGTTTATCTGTGTATTTATTCATGTAGAAGGCTCATTTATTTACCCGTGTAGTTATTCATATGCAAGGCTAGATCCCCATGTGGTGAAACATCGCATTGATAGTCCACTATATCGTCTGTTATTGGCGAGGGAAGCTTGAAACTTGCATCCACCAGTTTCAATCTCATCCTTGGTTTTGGCAATATAAGCTTAAAAGTAATTGAAGTCTCTCTGAAGAATGGTATAAAGCAGTCGCCCCAAGTTTCAGTTATTGTGTACATTTCTGTGGACTTTTTCGGTTTTCTTATAACCACATAACCTCCGGTGCTGCTAGTTCAGTACTCAAACAGCCCTTGGGTTGATGACTTAACAGATAACAGAGGAAGGTCACTGAGTTGTTGACAAAAATCGCAACGAAATACTCGGCGTAGAACGATAACGAATTATGTGTAATTAAGGGAGGCTAACCGAGGTTCCAGGTTAAAAAGTTGAAAATAAATTGTCATTTGCGAAATATAATATTTTTCTCTGTTAAAATTTGCTGTCTTTTGTTGGAATCTCTCTTAGTTTCTGTTGTGGGATTCTCAAGTAGATGCTGTAAGGTGCGCATAGCATTTAAATACCTTAGCTGTATAAGTACATATTTTACATTAATTTACAAAACTGTATTTTCTCTCGAAGTAACTTATTACACTGGAGGAAAATGAAATCACAGCAACAAGAAGGAACTGTGCGAGATAAATGGCATTCGGGAAGCATGTTTGCACATCTGAGAGATCTATTCAATTTTGCGCGCTAGTCGACGAAGAGTGGTGCTAGTACCGCCTCTATGTCCTTGCAGAGAAAATTTTCCTTAAATACACGCTGTACACTTCGTGAGCGTTATTCATCGTCTGCTCACAGTTGCGCGCCCCTAACCGCGCGGTCAACTCGCCCAGTAATAATATTTAATGAAGAATTGTGTTACAATGGGAGGTTATTATGTATTTATTTACAAATAATAATATGTATTCTCAAAACTTACATATTTAAAAATGTATTTTTGCAGTATTTGCAAAATACGACCATGGAACATGCAATCAAATGTATTTACAAGATGTATATCTAAATAAATCAGTAAATAAATAAGTAACATATTATGAAGCATTATTGGGAATTTGGAAAGGAAGTCATGGGGTGTAGGTTGTAGTCATTCCTTAAAGGAAAATAACACGTGGCACAGTCAACAGTTGAGAATAATAAACCAAACTTAAAACGGCACATTAGTTGGAAAAGGTTCGGCATACCTGGTGTATACAATGTAAAGGATTTGAGAACAATCCACTCCTCATAACTCCATTTTATTTATATACTGTATCCGGTATATGTAAGTGAAACATGTCTTTAATCAGAAGAAGGAGGAAGTATCAGCAGCTTACTGAGTTTCAACGAGGTCATGTAATAGGACTACGAAAAGGTGGATATGCTTTCCGCAATATTGCAGAAAGACTCGGCAGGGATGTGTACACGGCGTATCAGTGTTGACAACAATGTGGTCACGGGAAGGCACTGCCGGTATCAAGAAGACCGGGGTGCGGCCGCACACGGGCAACTGCGGAGAGGGAAGACTACCGTATTCATCACATGGCTGTGATGGATCGTACTGTATCTGCAGCAGCCATTAGATCTTCAGTTGGAACCTGGGTGTCACAGCGAACTGTAACAAATTCATTACTTGAGGGACAGCCCTGAGTCAGACGTCCTGTAGCATTCATACCACTAACTCCGAATCACTGCCATCTGCGATTTCAGTAATGTCAAGCTAGAGCTCATTGGAGGGCGGAATGGAGATTTGTTGTGTTCTCTGATGAGAGCTGTTTCTGTCTTGGTGCCAGTGATGGCCGTAAGTTGGTAAGGAGGAGGCTTGGAAACAAGCTGTCTGTGGCGTCGACACACTGCACTTAGATTAGGAGTTATGGTCTCAGGAGCGATTTATTTTGACAGCAAGAACACTCTCCTCGTTATCCGAAGAACCTTGATAGTGGATTTGTACGTCAGACTGTTGATTGAACCGGTTGTGCTGCCATTCATTCGCAGTATTCAAGGGGGCGTTTTCTAGCAGTATAACGCTTGTCCTCATGCTGCTACTGTCACCCAACATGCTTTACAGTGTCGACCAGCTGCCTTGGCCTACGAGATCACCAGACCTTTCGTCCATTGAGCACGTATGGGGCATTATACGAGACAAATCCAGCGCCATCCAATAACAGCATTAACCGTTGCTGATTCGACTGACCAAGTGCAACAGGCATGAAAGTCCATCCAAAAAGTTGGCATACGGCTCCTGTACGGCACAGTGTATGTACGTTTGCATGTTTGCATTAAAAATCGTGGTGAATACAGCGGTTATTAATGTACTAACATATAACATGTCTTGTTGCACATACATGAAATTGTGACATGGAAACTTTGATAAAACAACTATGTTGCCTAGATAAATGCTTAGCCTAAATTGAATCCCTCTAACTGACTGGCTTCTTGATGTCGGGATTTCCCGGCAGTGTGGTTCCTTCAACATTAAATTTTCAGCCTGAGTTATAACACAGTTGCCCATTAGTTTGAACTAAACTTAGTACTAGGATAACATATTTCAACTAAAATATTCTAAAATTTCAACTAGAATATATTCTTAAAATACTTATTGAGAAAAAGATTGTCTTAGATCAGATTACTCCGCACATGCTGTGTATGTAGCTAGAACAAATTATGATCAGTATAATGGGTGGTTTCAAACATACCGCACGACACGTAATCCCCGCAATCCACCAAGCTACCAATTGCTTCATAAATGCATCTGCATGAAATTATTTCATGAAAATCAATTATATTATTCCAGAGATATTAGTTGTTTGGTCCAACAGTCAAAAGGTTGTTATAGTCCTGACGCTCAAAGCATACCCACGCGGTATCCTCTGATCTCAAAACTTGGCCCACCCTGGTAATAATGAGGGTTGTCATTCTGCCCGCCCTAGTGATAATGAGGGTTGTCAGTCGGTTTCTTTCCTCTGGACACAAGAGGCGCGTCGTTTAAAAGGCAAGTGAGCTCTGTCAAAAGCAAGGTTGTCATATTTTGCGTCGATTATTTAAACATGATAACATTTAATTTAGTCTAAAGTCAAAATATAAATATAAAAACTTGATCATGAACCACAGCACACACCGATATCGCAGAATAATTTGTTTCGTGGTTAACACGTGCAGTGGTCGCAGATGTTGAAAGAAAGAAAGAAAGAAAGAAAGAAAGAAAGAAAGAAAGAAAGAAAGAAAGAAAGAAAGAAAAAACAGCAAGAAGGAATTGGCAAATAAACTCGACAAAGACTAAACTTAAATTGATACCAAAGTAGGCGTATTAAAATATTATACGTAATTTCATGCTGCTAATATCAGTGTCTCGCTTTCAGTAAAGAAAGGAAAAGTACAACAATTATTTACAATTTGTTTTATGTCGCACCATCACAGATAGGTGTTACGGCGACGATGGGCTAGGAAAGGCCTAGGAGTGGGAAGGAAGTGCCCGTAGCCTTAATTAAGGTACTTCCCCAGCATTTTCCTGGTGTTAAAATGGGAAACCACGGACAACCATCTTCAGAGCTGCCGACAGTGGGGCTTGAACCCACTATCTCCCCGATGCAAGCTCACAGCGGCGCGCCCCTAACCACACGGCCAACTCGCCCAGCAAAGGAAAAGTAAAATCACGAACTAGGGACTGGGATGATAATAATAATAATAATAATAATAATAATAATAATAATAATATTATTAATTGTCCGCCTCTGTAGTGTAGTGGTTAGTGTGATTAGCTGCCACCCCCGGACGCCCGCATTCGATTCCCAGCTCTGCCACGAAATTTGAAAAGTGGTACGAGGGCTGGAACGGGGTCCAGTCAGCCTCGGGAGGTCAACTGATTAGAGGTGGGTTCGATTCCCACCTCAGCCATCCTGGAAGTGGTTTTCCGTGTTTTCCCCTTCTCCTCCAGGCAAATGCCGCGATGGCACCTAACTTAGGGCCACGGCCGCTTCCTTCCCTCTTCTCTGCTATCCCTTCCAATCTTCCAATCCTCACCAAGGCCCCTGTTCAGCATAGCAGGTGAGGCCGCCTGGGCGAGGTACTGGTCATTCTCCCCGGTTGTATAATTTCCAGGTGTGATTCCCATGGTCTCCACATCACTGCATGAAGTGAAATGAAAAGCAACACACTTCACAAATATTAATTAACGAAGCAAAGAAATAATCCAAAACTTTCAAACAGCGAACAAAGCAAGTGTGAATTGTCTGAGCTAAAAAAAGAGACTGACGCCTATTTAACTAGAGGTGCATTGGCAACAGAGTTGTGAGGATTTCTGAAGGGGAATGCGAACTTCCGTTTTTAAGCCCACTGCCGTCATAAATCACCCCCTGCTAGGCAAGTGAGTGGCCAGGGAGATCAAACGTTTGCCGAACTCTTTGAATGCCGCTGGGTACGCTTTGCCCGTCTCAGCTATACTGGAGTTAGCATCCCCTTAACTTTCGCAACCCTCTGCAGCCCCGTACACAGTGACTGAAAGCTAGTATGGAGACGCCTGTACTACTGTACGTTCACCGGGCGAGTTGGCCGTGCGGTTAGGGGCGCGCGGCTGTGAGCTTGCATTCGGGAGATAGTAGTTTCGAATCCTACTGTTGGCAACCCTGAAGATGGTTTTCCGTGGCTTGCATTTTCACACCAGGCAAATGCTGGGGCTGTACCTTAATTAAGGCCACGGCCGCTTTCTTCCAACTCCTAGGCCTTCCCTATCCCATCGTCACCATAAGACCTATCTGTGTAGGTGCGACGTAAAGCCGCTAGCAAAAAAAAATAGCTGTACATTCAACCAAATTCGACAGGGATTTTACCGCTCAACATAATAATGTTTCGTAACGTTTTAAAGGGGCATTACGTACACGACGAAAGGTATAGAGTACAAACTTGACAACTCAGTATGGGAAAGTTCTATATTAAACGAGCTGTTGTTCATCCGTCGTTGATGGGTTAGCTTTTATAATTGCAGCAGTAATTCCACCTAACGGAGATGAGTAGCAACAGAATAGGCAGAACACAACTCAGCTACCAACAGTGACACATTTGGTGTTTACCCGACAAAATTCATGGCATAACTTCTCGAACGTTAGAAACACCGCATGGCCCAGCTCAGTAGCTGTAGTCGCTAAACAGCGGCCAGTATCCAGTATTCGGGGGATAGTCGGTTCAAATCCCACTGTCGGCAGCCCTGACGATGCTTTTCGGTGGTTTTCCATTTTCACACCAGGCAAATGCTGGAGCTGTACCTTCATTAAGGCCACGGCAATTTCCTTCCCTCTCCTAGCCCTAAACATCTTACACGTACTCTTGCCCCACAGAGACCGTTATCAGCTCAGAAATGATGTTAAACTAACAACATTTTCTTTATTTTCTTACAGACTTGTACATCTATTATTGTTACTTCTTCAACAACCTATTTATTTATTTATTTATTTATTTATTTTTATTTATCTATTTTTCAATAATCCCTATTTACAGCTCGATTAAACACCTTTCCTGTAAACGCGCCCGTTGAAATGTAAAAGATAGTTACCGTATCTCAAGGGTTGAGCGAATATATAGTCTGCTAGCTTCCAACATTTTAGATTAAAGCAATTAAAATTTAAAATATTCCAAAATCGAGTATGTCCAGTGCCATGGAGCCTTTTTCTGAAATTATGTCTTTATTATGTTTCTGCATGCCTTAGAAAAGTAACTTGCGCGTTCAAATAACCTAAAATTCTTTCTTCTCATTAACACATACCCCATAAAAATAATTCTTTATTGTATGCTATGAAGCCTTCGTGGCTTAGCCGGCAGCGCGTCGGCCTCTCACCACTGGGTTCCGTGGTTCAAATCCCTGTCACTCCATGTGATATTTGTGCTGGACAAAGCGGTGGCAGGACAGGTTTTTCTCCGGGTATTCCGGTTTTCCCTGCCATCTTCATTCCAGCAACACTCTCCAATATCATTTAATTTCATCTGTCAGTCATTAATCATTGCCCCAGAATAGTGCGACAAGCCTCGGCAGCCGGCACAATTCCTATCCTCCCCGCATGATGGTGGCTTCATTCATTCCATCCCTGACCCGGTTGCTGACTGAAAACAGGTTGTAGGTTTTCATTGTATGCTATCGATTGTCGGTCTGAGGTAGACCGTCCTTTCCGGGATATGGTTAGAATGCGACTTGCGCATCCACCCGGCCAAACACGTTTAGCAAGCTACAATTTCAGTGCAGAGCCATAAAGTACAGACAGTATAACAAACACACGAAGCACCTCAAAGTGGGTGGCTATGCCTTCTAGGCAAGTGGATCAATAATGCCTTCCACTTTTTAAGACTGGACGGAGAAAATTTTTGAGTTATTACCGTAACGAATTTTTGCGTAATCGGAACTTTCACAGTGAAAGGTGACGTAATAACACGAGGCACTTTACGATAAGCGTTGATAACAATGGGCTATAAACACTGTGGGAATTTCAAACAACTGAGAAGAGAAACTCACCTGAGTTTGCAAAGTACAAAGACCGCATCCGTAAGTGCCTTCATAATGGAATTAAAACGTGACTGATTGACTAATTACTGACGTTTCGTGTTAACACTGCACGGTTTATACAAATATTATGCAAAATTTGTGAATGTTTTAGCTCAGCAAATATGGCCAGGATTTCATCTGGAGCCTACCTACATATTTATATGCTGTACATGACTGCACCAAAATTCAATAACCAACGTAGGACGCTTGGAAGAAGTAGACTTACGAGTAAATTAAATAGAATTGCAATGATAACCTAAAGGGAATCTTCCAGACAAAAATTTGAAAAACATACTACCTTTTCTGAGAAGTGTTAGTATTATTTGCACTGTCCTATTTAAAATGACGTCTCATTTACGACGAAAATCAATTTCAGAGGTATTTCATTTTATGTTTTAAAATAAAAATATTAAATTTCCACATATTGCGCTTTAAAAGTAAATATTTTACTAATAGTTGATCTTAGGTCCACCAGTGGTTAGTGTGATTAGCTAGCACCCCGGAGGCCTGGGTTCGATTCCAGGCTCTGCCACTAAATTGGAAAGTGGTACGAGGAGTGGAACGGGGTCCACTCATCCTCGGGAGGTCAGCTGAGTTATGGGGGGTTCGATTCCCACCCCAGCCGTCCTCGAAGTTGTTTTCAGTGGTTTCCCACTTCTCCTCCAGGCAAATGCCGGGATGGTAGCTAACTTAAGACCACGGCCCTTTCCTTCCCTCTTCCTTGCCTATCCATTCGTATCTGTCCATGCCCCCACAAGGCCCCTGTTCAGCATAGCAGGTCAGGCAGCTTGGGCGAGGTACTGCTCCTCCTCTCCCAAATCTCACGCTCCAGGACACTGCCCTTGAGGTGGTGGAGATGGGATCCATTGCTGAGTCCGAGGGAAAAATAACCCTGGAGAGTAAACGGATCAAAAATAAAGAAAGAAAGAAGGCAGTGGTTTACATTTATCGCTCGAGAATTCTATATTTAAGTTGACTACGCTGTCAGCGGTAAATGGTTACCAGTTGGTGGTGGTGGTGGTGGTGGTGGTGGTGGTGGTGGTGGTGGTGGTAAGAAGCAACCTGAAGAGGTTAGCGTAAAAACTTGTTCTTCTTTTCCGGATTACGCTTGATATCTTTTCGATGTGGGTGTATATTTCTAAGTTGCTCTGAAGTCTGTAAACACCTTTAAGGTTGGGACCAATAATTTTTCGGATAATCTTTCTTTCCTTAAGTATTATTATTATTATTATTCCTAAAATGTACATGTACAGTGTAGGTGTGGTAAATTGAGAAAGGAAAAACCCCACATATACGGGAATGCCTTCAACCCCACATGTACGTTTACACAAACTCTATTGAATACTCGTATTTATAGACGTATAGACAATTTTAATGTTCCGACTCCAAACACTGTACTCTTAGAATAATAGATTAATTTAGGAAAGCACTTTTCCGTCTCCTTGGGTGAATGGTCAGCGTTAGTGGCCTTTAGTTTAGAGGTCACCGTGTTCGATTATCGGCCAGCATTGGAATTTTAGTTGCGTATACCCTAGCCCGAAGTCTGGATGTTTGTGTTCGTCTTATAGTAATAATATTCTTCATTTATATACTACAAAACATCAACATACTTCTGTGTAGTTTATAATGGAAGGCAAAATAGTATTAAATATAAACGTGCTTACCATTCATATAATCATTTATTAGCACATACGAGGAAACTACCGGATAACTGTTTTGATTACCGAGATCGATAGCTGCAGTAGCTTAAGTGCGGCCAGTATCCAGTATCCAGTATTCGGGAGATAGTGGGTTTGAACCCCACTGTCGGCAGCCTTTGAAGACTGTTTTCCGTGGTTTCCCATTTTCACACCAGGCACTCCTAACCCTTTCCTGTCCCATCGTCGCCATAAGAGCTATCTGTGTCGGTGCGACGTAAAGCCAATAGCAAAAAAAAACCTGTTTTGATTGACTCATTTCGTCATCTTATGCACAGACTATACAACAACGGTAGACGTTCAGCAGTGTTCTAATCTCTTAATTGATCATCCTACCAAGTTTCATTTCAGTGGACGCTTTCGTTGCACCACTTTCCATACAGCACATCACACTACACAGCACCACAAAAAACACGGAACCGTCAATAGATCCCGCTATAAGGGGTCTAGGTAAGGAAAAGATGCAAAACTGGGCTAAATCCGATGCCAGGTAATTGAGGAAAGGCCAGGAATATGAATAATAAGAAGATGGATTAAGCTTTTGGGTGTTTTTTTAGTGAGTTTTACATATATATATACATACATACATACATACATACATACATACATACATACATACATACATACATACATACATACATACTGTAGCGGAAATGTGTATGTCTTTGGGGCCGCTGACACTAGCTTGAAGAGCATGGAATATTTCTAAGGGTGTGGCCTGTAAACATTGGTGTTGGTACAGAGAGGGGTATTAGTTCATTGAACTTGGATTTCTTTGAGAATCTGGTTTTATTGTTCATTGAAAACAAATTCATATCACCTTTCATACAAGTTGAGTTGAAGCGTTGTAGCAGGCTGGAATCTCCGGACTGCGGGATGGTTACTGGGCACGGTCTGGACAGGAACCACGCCCGTCCTGGATGTGAAGTTCTCGACGTTCTAGAATTTCTCGAAGTTCTAGAGGATTTCGAAGTTCTCGAATTTCTAGGTGCACACGTTGCGGGGTTCGATCTCACACGACAATATTGAGAGGTAAGGCGTGACTCGCACACAAGTCCCCCGTATGGCATTCAACTTACTTGTAGCAGTGTTAAATAAATTAACATTGACTTCAAATATTGCGTTCATTCATTGCAAGTGGAATATGTCAAATGTTAATGAAATTGACACTCGAACTTTGATTCAAACACCTCGCTGAATCACAAATGTTCATAAATTATCACTTGAAAGTAAGGCGATTGAACTGAATATCTGACCTCGTATTAGATGTCAGCCGAATTAATACTTGGGAAAATAATGTACAATTTATAACGTCAAGTTCACTACATAAGTCTGTTAAAATTGGCATGGCAGACTGGAATGTTCTATAAGATAACTAATCTTTATCATCACAGTTCCTAACTTACTGATTTCGTCAGTTTATGAATAGAACACAATATTAAGCGCAAGATGCACAGTTCATGCAAGTTCAGGACACATTAGCACGTTCGTAATACATTAAGAAAATTTAATGGCACTCGGAAATATCCTATTCCGTCTATAAACAAAATTACGTGTACTTGAAGACTGTTTATTAATGTCATTAAATGATCATTAAAGTTAAACTGAACTTGGAAAGAGTCTAACACTGTCCGTGAAGAATGATTATGAAGTATAAATTATAAGTTCAATTATGGCACTGAAAAGTTCTATGTTCTCTCGGAATTTCACGAGAGGAAAACACAAATTCAGATATGGCATGGGTACTCTGCTTCCACAGTCAGTTGCGATGACACAAGTTTAAACACAAGTTCAGATGCGGCACTCAAAAAATATTCCATGTTCCCGCAATTTGTAATGAAACACAAGTTCGAACGCAATACTCGGAAATACTCTAAGTTTCCACAGTTCGTCACGAAACACACGTTCAATGTGCTACTTGGAAAATTGCAACATTCACAAGAAAAGTGCTTCGTTCCCACAGCTTGTCGCAAAACACAAGTTCAAATATGACACTCGGGAAATTTCTATGTTCCCAAAGTCTGTTTACGAAACACAAGTTCAAATACAAGTTCAAATGTAGCACTTCGAAGAGTTACAACACTCACGAGAGAAATTCTAAGTTCCTTCAGTTAGTCACTGAAACACAAATTCTAACATTGCACTTGAAGAAAATTATGAAGTTTCAACTCCGCTGGAACAAAGCACTCGAGATGCAAAGTCTCGTCCGACCATAGGTTCGGTCTGCCGCACTTGTAGAGCTCCACCCGTCACCCGTATCGCAGAGACGGTGGAGTAACATACTGAATCTGTAGTCTGGATCGCCCTCCTTTTATACCTGGTTGTGACGAAGCATCTAGAAACGTGGGTATTATCCACCTCTATAACTCCCAAAGTACAAGGTGGATTTTCTCGAGAGTTTGACAGATTGCATCTGTCACGATGGCCTCCACGTTGACGGTGTCAAAACAACAATATCTTAACTCCAAACAGACTTTTACACAAGGGTCGGGACATTACCATATATTGTCATGCCTGGATGTGTGGAGCTCACTCGAAGCGGCTACGTCACAGCTGTGTACGTCAGCGAGTTCGGCGGGCTGCCTATCTTCCACCTCGCGCGAAGTTTAACACATATACTTCTAACTTCTTTCACGAAGCGGTGTTTCCAGTACAATACATACATATCTTTATTGCTCACCCTAGCATACACCATCGGCTTACAGGTAATGAAGACAGAAAGAAACAAAAAAAATAGCCACTACATCTCTCCTAAAACTACTTAACTGAATTAACTACCTCTACATCTACTCATTATCATCCCACACGTGCGAGGATAGTCAACACACATGCCGGATACCACCGCACTATAAACTACCCTAATCACCTACTCCTACCTACCACGTAAAGTTTTTTTTAGTAGACTGGTCGCGGCATCAGCCCCAGTACGGAACACAAGCCACCAAACCGTTGACGCCGCCACCAGCCTCGCCACGTGGGAACGGATGCCATATCTCACCGACACTTGCTGACAATGTGTTCCTTCCCTATCTTACGTGACAAGCCACCTGTGGCAGAAACCAGACTCAACACGTGGCGTGCCACACTCTTCCGATGTGTACGCCACGCCTACTCTGATCCATTGTCAACGCACTTCCTTCCCTCTCCTTTCTGGGTGCTTGTGTACGTCATGTTCTCATCCCGTGGACTGTTCGTTTTCCCAACAGTTTCACCATCACTCTAGTCATACAAAACCCAGGCGTAACTGCAGAGACGTACTGGGGATATAGGGGTGAGATAGTTTCCTCATGGTTTCCTCATTGAATGAGATATGGTATTGCATATCAGTCTGCCTAGTTTACTGACTTAAAAGCACTGAGCTACCCTACAAGCGAGCTCTTCACAACACCTATTGGGAAAACTGTCTACGTAAGAAATGGTATTTCTGTGGTTATTTATACATCATAAGAGAACTGTTTGGCTCAAACCAGTCAGATTTCAGTGAAAGGTGAACGATCAATTATCATATCCTAAATTTAATGATTAATAATATTTTGCCCTCAAGTCAACGGTAGTGTTATAACTAATTAGTGAAAATTCTTGGTCCTATTCTTATTCTATGGAAGTTTTTTCTTGTACAATGGCATGAACTGAAAACACGTGTCTTTATATTTTATGTTTCAGGTATGTAAGTATGGAGCGGTTCTTCCGATTAAGTTGAGTCTAGGAGGTGTACGAGCACAGCCAAGTACACTGTCTTGGGAGAAGCTGGTTCCTCTATGAGCAACATAACAGGTAATTGGACGTAGCAGCGCTTTAATCCGGCTTGAAAATACACTTTAGATACTTACTTATGAAAGTTAAATAAAACGTATTTCTAAGAAGTGACAGAAATCCTCACGGATGAAATTAACGCTTTGATTGCGTTCTCCTTTAAAAACAAACGAAGTAGACGTACAGATCATGAAGATCCTTCTCTTACCAAGATGACTGCTGCAAATACGAGGCTGTCTCAATAAACAAGGTAGGCTATAAGGTAGGTGTGGTACACATGTTTTGTCGAATTTAGCCAAAAACGGTTTGACTCGATTCGCGACGTGAACGTCTTGTGTTGTCATGATGAAATCTCCATCCGTGCCGATGAGGCTGTGGTAGTTTCTTTATACTACAATGTGCTTCCTCAGTATCGCCAATACTGATGTGTAGTATACTCCTGTGACAATACTGCTCCTATCCCATCACCTCCACTTGGTGATATGCAAATGCTCTACAACACAATCATTACTACCAACCTACTGGTGAAGCCAGCTATGAACAATGTACATAAAACCCCCGCCCTTTTCAAATATAACGAAGCCACTGGAAAGAATGAGTCTCAGTCTTTCTTGGTCAGCCTGCAAGGATATATAGAGATGTCTCCTTGAAAGGAAAATGACCCTTTTATTTATATTATGATGCAATGATAATTTATTAATACGCTAAATGTTATATACACTTTTTTTAAATATTGTTTTCTGCAGTGGAGGAAAGGAAGCGCCTGTGAGACGTCACCTCACTCCGCTGCTTAAGCTCCCAGTAAAGTGCACTGCACTGCTTTCTCGCAACCTCAGTAGAGGAGAAAATGGTTTGGAGTGTGTGGGAGTAACACAAAATACATCTTGGACATCGTTATTTTAATGCTGACTGCTTTAAATAAAAATTGGTCACATATTGTAAACTATTAGATTTCTATGTTATGAGAAAATATTTAATAATGGTAGTTTTTGTGAAGGACAGCAATGTTATAACGTAGAAAGGACAGAACATAATAATATATTCTTCTTTGCAATTTAGAAGAGAGCCATACAGAACAATTTCGTTGACATTTTCCTACATTTTCTGTTTCCTCTTCCTTTTAGTTTATCTGTGTTAGGACGTCATCTCTGGCAATTTGTAATCGAAGACTGCATCTTAGGTTGTGATCTAACAAGGTACTACAGGATTTTGACGTAGCAAACTTTCGTAACGGAAAATAATTATTCATAGATAGATGTCGAACCGAACATACACAATATCCGTGCATCAAGTGCACACAATCTCGGAAATCTGGTTTGGGGAACATTCTTGTAAAAATCAGCCAAGTTCTCCTTATGTTTGCATTTAACCTTCAACCAATCGTCACATTGTAAATTTATCAGTTCCATTTGGTACCTGCGGGGTTGCAGAAAGCAGAAGCGTAGTAGAAAATGTTTCTACACCTTGAAGCCTGTACACTAACTGGTTATAGAGGTTTTCTACAATTTGTACATTTTCTTCGAGAGACTAATATCAGGACCACGAACGTTATTGTCATCGGGAGCGCTACAGCTGACTGACCCCTCCAATTGCGAATTTACAGCGCTTTTTGTTTAGGCAACATTACATTACACAGCTCTCGCCTGACGTCACTCGAACTGACGCCCTTGGCCTTTATCCCGACACGTCACACTGCCTGTCCTCCTCTGGGTTTATACTTCGTTAAAAGAAATGTAATTATAACTTTGAAGTAACTTTTCATAATATAATTCTTGGAATAATGTATTTGAAAATATTACAATGATTTACAGAATAGCATATGAACATTTAATAAATCCGTCGCTACATTCAGTCATGCCGCGCTCCCCACAGCTCTCTCTTCGCGTCCATGCTACGCGTAGGAGCCGGCCTTCAGGGTAGCTGCCATGGACACGACTGCTACGTATAGGTGGAAAAATAGGAGCACACTATGCATTTCAATGGCTGATTATATATTCGTCAGCCTGACTATTTAATTATTGATGTTTGAACGGTGTAACTTACATTATGCGTGGGTGTTAGGCCTTTGTTCGACGGTGATATACCTGCTCTATTTTAGTGTAAAACTGCAATGAAATAGACAGCATTTCACGCGTAAGGATCCTTACTATCTAACTTCTTGGACCACCTACGTACTATAGTGCCACGTGGTGAGAATGGTTTCATCTTCAACTGTACGGCTATGCTCTCATGACCGGTGTCGGCGCCTTCTCAGTTGGTCTCAGGAAGATGAATAAACCCTATCCCCAGGGGCAAAAGATCCACATGGGTCGACGCACCGAACAAATGGCATTTCAAAAACAAAACCTATTCCAGCCGTCAGCCCATAGTATGATGACACCCAACATATATCAAATACGTTCATCACATATGTCTTCTTTAGTAACGTAACGGGAGCTCCAGAGTTTATCTTGAGAGAATCTGGAGCTCGAGGTGTATTTATTTTGACTATTTAGCAAAAAACTACGAAAATAAATAAATGAAAAAAAAATGAAATTCCACAGCCTGTTTCCAGTCATCCGACTAGGCCAGGAATGGAATGAATGAAGCCCTATCTAGCGGCCAGGATGGGAATTGTGCCGCCTGCCGAAGCCTGTCGCATTCCTCTGGGGCAATTATTAATGTATGACAGATGAAGTGATATTGGAGAATGTTGCTGGAATGAAAGATGACAGGAAAACCGGAGTACCCGGAGAAAAACCTGTCCCACATCCGCTTTGTGCAGCACAAATCTCACATGGAGTGACCAGGATTTGAACCACGGAACCCAGTGGTGAGAGGCCGGTGCGCTACCACCTGAGCCACGGAGGCTACTAAATAAATAAATAAATAAATAAATAAATTATGTGTTCTTCCCTTTGACAAGTTTCCTTATGGTAGCTTACCAGTCAATCTTGTCCACGACTGTTCTCTTCTATCGTTATATTGTCCACCTTCTACTGCTTTTCCGCCCTCTTTCTCTTTTTGTGCTCACCAACCCTTCAGGAGCATCTACTAACAAGCAGCCTTGACCCATTTTGTCCATTCCAATTTGCCTTCTTTGAGAAAATTTCCTGTCTTGCTGTGAATGGATCAACTCTGAGGATTGTTATGATAGCGTACATACTCCACTAACACAAATCGAGGTGTAATTGTTGATTCCAAAATAATATTTGAGTTGGAAAATGAACAGGATATGGAGGTACATTGTTTCGATGATAAAATATATTTTGGTGTCAATCGAGGTCTATGTTTTTTCCTGAGAACTCGAGGTACCATACGAAGGTCTTCTGAAGGTTATAGGAAAAGATTCAGCATACCATCCTGTCTTGAAGTGAGATTGTAGTAACAGTGCTGAAGAACTCTTACCTAATCTTAAATCACAATCTCGATCGAAATATTTCAGTATACATAACATTTCTGGAAGTGCGTATACTGAGTCTTAGGGGGCTATCTTTGTTGGAAGGCAGTTCTGCAATGAAATAATGATAAAAATTCATAAAGGTGGTTGGTGCATGAATCAGTAGCGTTTTTCTCGTCAGTTTATTAAACATATAAGATATACATAAGAGAGAAGATCATCAGCAATATATTATGCCAACGCTTAATTAGTTTTTCGATTCCACGTCTGTAGAAATCTTGTGGTTTTGAGTAAAGAAAGTCGTCAAGCCATGTTCAGAGCGCATTTTTATCAAGAAAGGAAGTTCTTTGAAGGTTGTTCGATAGAGAGCGGAAATTAAAAATCTGAGGGCGCAAGACCAGGTAAATAAGGTGGGTATGGAATGACTTCCCAACCCAAATCCTGAAAAGTGGTTTTTATTTTATATAAGGTTAGCGAGTGCGAGCGAGCGCTATCGTGCAGTAGAATCTGTTCGCACAGTCTTTGTTGGTGGTTTTTCGTGTATTGTGTCTGCAGGACGTCTCAGTTGGTGGTAATAAATGTCGGCAGTAATAGTTACACCTCGGGGTAGCAATTCGTAGTAGAGCACACCCTCTTTGCACCTCCAGATATACATAACATTATATTTCCTAGGTGCACATTGACATTTGTACGAGTAGTTGTTTTGCTCAGCCATCCCTATTTTTACTTAGGTTAGCGTAAAGGCACTATTTCTCGTCACCAGTATTGGATAGGAATGAGCTTTACGAGCCAGTCGATGACGAGCAAGAAAGGATGCACTAATGGCCACCCGGTGACTTTTGGCTTAGAGCATGCGGTACCCTATATACACGATTTTTTAGCCCTGCCCATTGAATCAAATGTTGTACGATGGTTGAATGGTCACATTTCATCAAATTTGTTCATTCTCGGGTATACTTACTTGGATCATTGCGGTTTAATGCGTTTAAACGGCCTTCATCAAACCCCGAAGTCCGGCTCCTTGGCTAAATGGTTAGCGTGCTAGCTTTTGGCCCAAAGGTTCCCGGGTTCATTTGCCGGCTTCATTGATTTAATTCCGAATGCTCGGGACCTGGATTGTGATGCTGTTTTAAGAGTAAGTTCAACAGGGCAACCATCCTCTATCGGGGATTGTGTGTGTGTGTGTGTGTGTGTGTGTGTGTGTGTGTGTGTGTGTGTGTGTGTGTGTGGGTGGGTGGGTGGGTGGGTGGGTGGGTGTGTGTGTCGTCTTCACCATTAGAATTCATCATAGGTTGGGCCTCATCCTCACAGACCCGCAGGAAAACCATCTTCAGACCTGCCGACAGTTCGAACCTACTATCTCCCGAATTCAAGCTCACAACTGCGCCACCCTATCTGTACGGCCAGTATCCAGTATTCGGGAGATAGTGGGTTCGAACCGCACTGTCTACATCCTTCCGCGTAAGGTTGGCATTAGGAATTGCATCCGGCCGTAAAGCGGGGTCAAGTTTACATTGTGATAGATTTAACACCCCTAACACCACCAGCAATATAATAACAATACTAATAATAATCTGTCTGTGCGATGCCCAGTCAAATCTATGGCACACAGAGATCTGAAATGTTTAATTTAGGTAGATGGAAGAGGGTCCAAATGCACCTCGAAGCATGCCTTTAATTTTCGCTTTCGTTGGTGAGTTATGAACGAAAAACATATACTGAGATGACAATCCATCGTGCTGCCACCCGGATTAAATGCAAAGATTCACTGTCGCTAGGCAACGTACACAAGATAGGCAATAGAAGTCAAGGAGCCTTTTCAAGTCCATGGTGTAGGAAGCCATTTTCGGTCCCCGACACGAGGAGCTATATTCAGTGGATGATATTCGAAACTGTTTATCTGTGTATGTGTTCAATTCTATGACAAGCAGAACTCTGGAATTGTTAACAGAGGCGTCTTCCTTGATGAATCGTCACACACGTAAAACATCCTTTCATTAATTATATTACTTTTGATCGTTTCAATTATTTATCTATTTACTTATTTCATATTTACCCGATATTAATTTAATTCACTTAACATTTTAGGGAATACGAGGATTTCACTATACTACCAGCAACAAAACGTGAGCCGTATTTTCTTTCAACTAAATCTTATATTTAATTTAGAGGAAACGTGTAGCACCTACGTAAGGTAGATAATAATAAACACGTAACAATAATATATATATCAATCGAGATACCATTTTTAAGTCCGTGGCACAGGAAGCCATTTTCTGTCCGTAATATCCGGAAGTGTTTGGCTGTGTGTATCTGTGCGATGCTCAGCCAAACCTACGACACGCAGAGATCAACATTCGCTGACTTTCTCGTGACCAACTCGCAATCATTTCGCACCTTACTCGCAGTCTCCACCTTCGCTCTTTTGATAGGCTCATGAAAGTTTCTCGACAAAAAAGACAGTTGGTTTCCGCTTAAGATCATTCCGGACGCCTATCTATTGTTAGGCCTCTTCTAGAACCTTCGCAGGAGCTCGGCCATTTTCTTTATCGTGTGCCGCAACAATTCGCCAGGGCTATTGTTTGGCTTGCCGCTCATCCCACCGACCCACGCTGTCGCTGGTGTGCCGACATTGTCGCCTTTCGGTGTCAGTGTCACTATACACATTGCCAATAAACGTGCGTAGTGTTAGTGTGTTATCAAATGATAAGCTATGTTTTATTTTTTTGCTATTTGCTTTACGTCGCACCGACACAGGTCTTATGGCGACGATGGGATGGGAAAGGCCTAGGAGTTGGAAGGAAGCGGCCGTGGCCTTAATTAAGGTACAGCCCCAGCATTTGTCTGGTGTGAAAATGGGAAACCACGGAAAACCATCTTCAGGGCTGCCGACAGTGGGGCTCGAACCCACGATCTCCCGGATGCAAGCTCACAGCAGCGCGCCTCTACACGCACGGCCAACTCGCCCGGTAGCTATGTTTTAAGGGCAATATGTAACTAATTTTGTCATTTAAACTGACTCTAAAAGCGTACAGGTACACACTTGTATTAGTAAAATGTCGCTAAAACTGTGTAATTACTAGCCAAGGTATTTCTATATTCCTTACTTTTGGTCGTGCTTGTACATGAGGACGAGAAAACATTCAGACGATCGCTTATTGTGTCAAAGTGTACACTACTCAAATGAAATCATTGCAGCACGAATGTCTAATTAGGACTATTACCTCCGTTTTAAGCTTCCGTAACTGCATTAAAAGGAATTTGGCGGAGATAAATTAATTGATTCTCAAATGTGGCAATAGAACCGATGCTACTAAGAGATAAAATCAGGGAGTCTTTTTGATGCAGTAGCTTCTGTATGGCAGGATACAGGTTTGATGCAAAGTTCGTAAGCAAAATACCCTGTATTCTTGACATTATTTCCTCAAGAATACCCAGAATATTATTTGAAAAGGCTGTTCTAATGAGATGTATTAATGATACTCAACGATACCTGATTTAATATTAATAGGACAGGGCAAGATGGCCTTGTGGTTAGCGGTGCGTAGCTGTGAGTTTGTAACCGTGACATAGTGGATTTAAACCCCACTGTCGGCAGTCCTGAAGTTGGTATCCGTGATTTCCCATTTTCACACCAGGCAAATGCTGTGGCTGTATCTTAATAAGTCCACGGCTGCCTCCTTCCAACTCCTAGGCCTTTCCTATCCCCTTGTCGCCAAAAGACCTTTCTGTGTCTGTGCGACGTAAAGTAAATTGCAAAGAAATATATAAGGTAATTCCGGTAGAGTTGCCGCACTTTTTATGTCTTTTGTTATATCTCGGTGTATATACTTTAAAAATAGTTGCAAATTCATCGAGCATAATTTGAAAACATGTACATTTGATCAGAGATGAACAAAATATTGGTAATTGAAAGTAAATGGGAAAAAGGAGGGAACAAAGGAATTGTTGCATCTGCGCCGTCTCTCCCTGGATCCCGGTATAGATGCCGACTTCGTTCGGGAGAGATGCGGCAAGTAAAATAATTAATGACAAAATCAAATTTAAGCCAATTTCTTCAACTTTAATATAACCGAACACTAGAACGTACTACAAGACAATTATATCCATATAATATAATCATTCAATGGTAAAAGAATATATCTGATAATTTACAACATTAAATTAATCATACTTTAATTTCGATTTACTATGAATGTGCGTGTGCAATGGATTCTTCACTGTGTTATATAAAACCCCACGGCACTTAACGCCCTTGAAAGGGCTCTGGCCTGCCCAGCGACCACTGCTCAGCCCGAAGGCCTGCAGATTACGAGGGGCCATGTGGTCAGCACGACGCACCTTCTCGGCCGTTATTCTGGGCTTCCGAGACCGGGACCGCCATCTCACCGTCAGATAGCTCCTCAATTCTAATCACGTAGGCTGAGTGGACCTCTAACCAGCCCTCAGGTCGAGAGAAAAATCCCTGACTTGGCCGGAAATCGAACCCGGGGCCTCCGGGCGAGAGGCAGGCACGCTATCCCTACACCACGGGGCCGTCGTGTTATATAAAGGAAACATCAAAATCATAATGAATATAATTCTGTTCTGACACAGTAATGTGAAAACATGTCTAAGGCAGGATTCTTGAATCAAAAACTGATGTTTATCTTCTTACAAGTTTTCACAGATTGTTTCTTAAAACTTTGTTCTCTAGCTATCTTGCTGCAACAGTCGTTATATGTGGAGCAAGATTCATGCAGCCACTCTTTGTAACTCAAACACTGGATACAGTCATCCTTTTTTTAATATCATTTTGACTTCGGTGATTATTGAAGTAGCTATACCTGCTGGACCCAGAGAGCCTTTTTCTAGATTTCCTGACTGCATTCTAAGTTTCAGTGTTCGTTTCGGAATTCTGTAGTATGATTCTGCCTCCCTGATCAGTATTTCCTTTTCTTTCAGTCTTTTAACAGCCTCTCTTAAATTTTCCTCTGTCCATTGAGGTCTTTTAACAGTGCCATTACTTTTATACTGAGCAGGCATGTCGCAAATTTTTGTTTCTGAAAATAATATAATTTTATATAATAAAATAATGTTTCCAATGAAATCAGTAAAAATAGATTATGTATATTAAGAATCGTGAGACGATAAAATATTCCAATAAAATACGGGTACACTCTGAATAGTATTGAATGTTTCCAGATCGCTTGTAGAATCTGATAGCAATGAGGCATCTCAGCCGGATTGCTGTGCGGCAACTCTCCCAACTATCAGGGAGAGACGCCGCACCCTCCTGTTATACCTCAAGGCTATCATGGCCCAAAATTAGCTTACTCTCAACTACAGTTATGCTTCTGACGTCTTCTGTACTAAAAACGTCTGATTTAAGCATTTGAAGCCAACTTAATATACAATAAATTAACACAAGGAAAAACTTTGTCAGGAGGAAACATGTACTCGCCTCAAGATATCGGCTATAATTGGCGTAATATACGGGAAAATTTCGTCACACTTGCAGACAGTAGTTCTTCCTTAGAAACTGAAAAACCACACATATTGCCATCTAGCTGTAACGATGGGAACCTTTAGCTACAGTGTATGCGGCATCTCTACCGGAGCGGCATCTGTCCCGGATTTACCTTATATATTACTAAGAAATCACTCTGTACTTTTCCTGTGCTCGGATGGTGCTTTAAACTCCCATAATCTACCCAATCCTCCTGCTCTTCCACCTCATCATATTATTTTCTGTTGTAGATTAATTATTTCGAGTCACTGTTTATTTAATTAATATTTTCCGTTTGGTATTTCATTATTATTATTGTTGTTATTACTAGCTGAAGACAGCTCGCTTCGCTTGGTTTTTGGTATATCCGTGCGGTTTTCTCTGTATAATACGGATAATGTGCATTAAAAACACCTCTTTTTCATTTCCATTTTTATTCGTTTCTCGTGGCACATAAATATCTTACATTCTAAGTCATTTCAAAAAAGTACATTCTCGCACATTGCATTTTATGTCTTGTTGCCTGGCGCATGCACAAACAGATTTTCTGCTTGTCCGACGCGGGAAAAAGCAACGTTGAGTTGACCATGTGTGACACAGGAATCCTTCAAATTAACTCCGCAATTGTGGAATGTTTTACGCTGAGTAATATTGATAGTTATACTATAAGCTAATCTCGCTGGAAATTGTAATCGCAAAATAACTAGTCATTTGAGATCAATAGAATTCTTGGTACGAAAACCGACTTTCCTCTTCTCTGCCGGTTAAGATTACTGCCTCAATGGTACAGTAGAAGTCCGACAGTCCGGCACGTTCGGGACCGGCACGGTGCCGGATTACCGAAAATGCCGGACTATCGGGCGGTAACTCTTACTAGGATATAGGTTAAGGCGTGCAGCGAAAACAGCTGTAACACGGTGTTTTGTAGTAAAATGTTGATCAGCAGAATCATTAGATTAATAACTTTAGCTCAAAATTAGGGCAGCACCGAATTTTCATTCAACACATTCAGTTTACATACATATACTGTACAATAGTTCAGTGTGACTTAAAAAATCCCGAATATCCTTTTGAGATCGTTGTCGCTTGGCATAAAAGTTATGTCTGATAAAAAATAAATCAGTAAGTTCAGTGACATTATAATTAGCATTACACTCAGCAAAAGTGATGAATTTATTTAGGGACTCTGCGGCTAGATCGCAAGAAAAAATACTGTAGCGAAAAGTGCTCGCAATCAAAACAATGAACTGAACCTGTGTGTGGTGACAGCCAACAATGCCGATTGTATCCAACAGTAGCAGACACGTAGTGGACACTTCCGGGTGGTTTTGAACCGCGCCGTGCGCTTTAACTGTCACAAACGTAAAAAAAAAAAAAAAAAAAAAAAAAAAAAAAAAAAAAAAAAAAAAATTATAACATAAAAATTCCTGGTATGGTGCCGGACTATCGGGCGTTCCGGACTGTTGGATGCCCGACTGATGGAATTATACTGTACTGTTAAGGAGCTGTTTCAGTAAGTATGTGCTTTATATTCAAGAATTACAGAAATACTCACAGATACTCAAACAGAAAACTGTTATGGTCCTGAGATCGCCATACTCATGCGAGATGAATCAAAGATGATATATAAAACCAAGGAGTACATCACAGCCTTCTAGAGTACATTCTCACTCCGATCCTTCCAGTTCATTCTCATTCATTTTAATACATTCAGTGACGAAGTCAGCCATTTTCAAGCCCCACATCCCCCACAACACCTCAGCTACAGACACGCAACCCCTATAGTGGACGATGGGAGACCACAGGCTACTGAAAATGAAAACCTACAACCTGTTTTCCAGTCATTGACCGGGTCAGGGATGTAATTAATGAATTATATATAGGCTATTTTTACGATGGGGTCGCCACTCCCTAAGTGATGTATATTAATGACTGATAGATGCTACGAAATGAGAATGGACAGTGTTGCTGGAATGAAAGATGACAGGGAAAACCGGAATACTCGGAGAAAAACCTGTCCCGCCTCCGCTTTGTCCAGCACAAATCTCACATGGAACGACCGGGATTTGAACCACGGTATCCAGCGGTGAGAAGCCGACGCGCTGCCGTCTGAGCCACGGAGGCTTACTACAGGCTACTACCACGCACAAATACCAGTGGTCTGCGATGCGTACTAGTGGCTGCAAGGTGTAATATACGAACAAAGACGTCTATTTTTTATATAGTCGGCCGCTTTCAAACCCCATATCTCCCACAGTACTACAGCTAGCGACATGCAATTACGATAGTGCATGATGGCATACTCGAGGCTTCTGCCACACAAAACCACCAGTGGTCTGCGGTGGGTACTTGTGGCTACAAGGTGAAATATACGATCACACACGTCTATTTTTATATATAGTCGGCCAATTTCAATCCCCACATCTCCCACACCACCACAGCTACCGACAAGCAACCTCGTTAATGCATGATGGGGTACTCGAGGCTACTACCACACACAAACGCCAGTGGTCTGTGACGGATAGTTGTGGCTGCTAGGAGAAATATACGAACACACACGTCTATTTATACATATAGTCGGTCACTTTCAACCCCCACTTCTCCCACACCACCACCGCTACCGACATGCAACTACTATAGTGCACGATGGGAGACTCCAGGCTACTACCACACAAAAACGCCAATCGTCTGAGGCGTGTATTTGTGGCTCCAAGGTGAAATATACGGACACACGCGTCTGTTTTTATATGTTGTTGTCCAACTTCATCCCCAATATCTACCACACCACCATAGCTATCGACACGCAACCACCATAGTGCACGATGGGAATTTCAAGGCTACTACCACACACAAACACCACTGGTCTGCGGTAGTTAGTTTTGACTGCAAGGTGAAATATGCGGACACACACGTCTATTTATATATACATAGATGATTATTATTGTTATTATTATTGTTGGTGTCGTTTCCATTCGGCCAGCTATAGCCCGTGCCATTTTAACTGCGTTCTTCAATAATCATTAACTTTTACTCAGTATTCCCGCATTCGCCTTCGGTGAGCTTCCTTTCTGTGTTCACTCCATTTCTTCTTTTCAGTTTAGACTCATTCTGGAAACCACGGTGTCCTCCAAGTTTCTTTCGAAGAGGGGTCACGTTACAGGATATCATTACGTGCGATCTCCACTTCTTGTGAGACCTTTTCCTCCTTTGGTCTTCTTATCCAGAAAAGTAGGTAAAGATCCAATTGAGCAGATAGTATAAAATATTTCGTGTTAGGGACCTTAGAAAACGACCCTCCTTAATCGAATGGTCTCCATTGTCTTTTCTACGTGTAAATTTAGCTCATGGTGTTGTCGTCTTCTGCACTTACCATTTTTTTTTATTTTTTTTATTTTTTTAGCAGGACCCAAGACTTCCATCAGGATCTTCCTTTACTTCGCTTCTAGTTTCTCTGTCAAACCTTTCTTATTTATCGCGAAGCATTCTGCTTCCTACAGGAGTTTTGGTCGAATAACTTCTTAGTAGTATCTGTGCTTGACGTTGAAGGACACTGATAATTGGTAGGCCATCTCCATTTAGTTGAACCTTAACACGAATGCTGCTTTCTTTCAGACATATATACTCTACCCACTCGCTTAGGTATTTGAACTTCAGTGCCTGATTTATTCTTCCGTGTTCCACCGCTAGCTGTCTGGTTGCCGGCTCTACTGTATGTTCGTTATGAACTCCGTTTTCTTAAAGTTGATCTGGAGACCGTCCTTTGCTGTTTCTGCCTTGGATCATTTAATATGTTTTGCATCTGTGCCAGTGGAATCGGAAATATCACAAGATCATCTGCAAATGCTAGACAGATTATTATTATTATTATTATTATTATTATTATTATTATTTAGATTGACTGTTTCAAGGGATTGTTACCGAATTACATTAGTTACAGTGTTTAACCAATACTTTTCATTCCCTCAGAGTAAAAACTATTAACACTAAACTACGATTCTGATCTGAAATTTGCATGTCAAGTTGTAAACTTGGTGAACGACGTGAGTCGTGTTTTTAGGATGAAACATTTCACATTTAGCACGCAGTCCTTCCTCAGATACCAATCTTGTCATTATTGTCCAACATTTTCTTATGTGCTAGACCGGTACCGGATATTAGCTTACTATGGAACAATTAGTCACTCTTTTTCTATGTTCCATTGTGTCTTGATCTGAAAAGCAACGTGAAAATACTTTCTGATTTTCTCCGTGTCAATATTCTGCACATTTCTTGAGGGTAAACTATGTCAATAAGAGTTGCTATTTTTGAATTTTTAATTTACAATTGTGATGTCTGGTTTACTGATGTACTCAAGTGATGATGGCCCGATAGAAGTATAGTTGTTCTTCATTTTCCCGTGTCGGTTAGGATTCACGTTTAAAATTAGATGTTTATTCCGTTATAATGAGATGGTCATGTTAAATATTCCTGCTGTATTGTTAGTGATAATCACCAGAGACTTTCAATAACGTCAGGAAAACCTCAGTTATCAATTTAGGATCTATCGTCGTTTAACAAAACATACCTGTTTACACCCAGGAGTTATATCGACTGTAACAACATTCAATACACTTCTGGAAGGAGAAGAAACTAAGGCAAATTCGTGTGGTGTAACCATAGGTAAGACTAATAATAATAATAATAATAATAATAATAATAATAATAATAATAATAATAATAATAGTTTTACGTCTTACTAACTACATTTTAATGGTTTTAAGCGACGCCGTGGTGCCTAATTTTGTTACATAGAAGTTCTTTCACGTGTCAGTGAATTTATCGAAACAAGGTTTACGTATTTAACCACCTTCAAATACCACTGGAATGAGACAAGATCGAAGCTGCTAAATTGGGCTCAGAAGGCCCATACTCAACCGCCTAAGCTTCATAACTGAGGGGTTTTCCACGTGATTTAAAATTAAACTATTACATTTTAGTGTAATTATAAACTTTTAGAAATACTGTTCAAAACTGCGGCCTGTCCCGACAGTACGTCTCCTGTTTCACCGAGCCCTTACCCCAGGCCTTGTAGTCCGAGGTCGCTTTCTCATCATCAGGTAGCTCTTCAACTGTTCTCACATAGGACGAGTTACCTCGAACGAGCCCTCAGATCCAGATAAAAGTCCCTGACCTGGCCGAGAATCGAATCTAGACCTCCGAAGAGCAGAGCTAATGGTGCTATGCTATTCCGGATAAAAGACTAACGCGCTACCCTTATACCGCGCTCTCCCACACGAGTTCACCTATTATTGTTATTATTATTATTATTATTATTATTATTATTATTATTATTATTATTATTGTTGTTGTTGTTGTTGTTTGGTCTGCCTAGTAGTGTTCCATCCAGGAGGACATGGGCTCGATTCACTGGCAGAAGGTGGAGAATATCGAAACGAGACTTCCATTTCTGGAGAGAAACTTCTCTCTAGGATTCATTCAGCCTACATCAATTTTTGAGGGGGTGCCTGGCCGAGGCGGTAAAGGTGTGCTCGGTTCGCCAGGAAGGACATGAGTTCGAATCCCCGTCAGGAAGTCGTAAAATTTAAGAAATGAGATTTCCATTTCCGGAGGCACATATGCCCCTGAGGTTCACTCAGCCTACACCAAAATGAGTACCAGGTTAATTCCTGGGGGCAAAGGTGGCCGGGCGTGGAGCTAACCACTCTATCCCATCACGTACCGAGGTTAACAATGGTGGAAACCTTTACCTTCCACTCCTCCAAGGGCCTTCATGGCCTGTACGGAGGTGACTTTGCTTTGCTTTGCTTTATATGAAATTTTGGGTGCTTCTCTGAACCTACATAGAATTGACAGGAAAAAATGATACCTCGTAACTTGCGAAATAATTTTTTTAAACGTTTGATTGAATTTTGAGCTGCTACAGTGCGCGCTGGCTCAATGACCAGCTGTAAACTTACATTCCAGATCGTAGGCAGTCGTGAAGATGGTTTCTTACTTTCATCCTAGGCAAAATTCAGGGTTTAATTTTAATTACCGCCACTGTCATTGTTATTGTATTTCTAGTTCTTTCTGACATCAGCAAACTTGTGTTAATAAAAAACTACGGTAGCAAACAAACAAAAAGCAACAAATCGTACTCCCGTTGATTTTTGCTACATAGAACTCAGTATATGAACAAGAAACAGATACATAAAGAAACCTTCGTAATTTGGTGCACTCGAGAATATATTGTTAAAAAATCGCGATGAGTAAATGTACGATGCAAAGAGAATGAAAAGAACAATAACATGTATGTGCAACATGTTGAAAATTATACACATTTGACTAAAGGTGAACAGCACAGCTATACGATGTAACGTAGAATTATCTGAACTGGTTTATCTGCTTTGCTTGAACGCGAAAGGAGTTCCCGAGATTTAAATAACTATTGTATCTGCTGGATTGAGAACATTGCTGCGAATTTCCACGGATGCAATTTTCTTTCACTTCAAAGCATATTCTTTAAACAGCTTCTTACGGACCAGTCTAAATGCAGGGTTCACGAAAACAGGATCTTTTATTTGAGTTCATTACTGAGAAATGTTCTCTCTTATTTCCGCATGAAAACTGAGGGAAGAAAGGTCTAGAATTAAACAAACTCACTTGTGTATTCAAGTTAAATTATTTTTTCGAGAAATTACTAAATGTCCAAAGTATTTGCGTTGATTCTCATATAAAGGTCATAATCATCAACATCATCATAATCACCATCTGCACCAAGCAAGGCAAATTTCAGGGAGATGCACAGTGTGTCCTGTGGTTCTGTTTAACTTTAGGCCCTCCGTCTGCGATGCTGAATGAGAGAAAACGAAGTACCACCCCCCACCCCATGGCACTACAGCCCTTGAAGGGCCTTGGCCTACCAAGAGACCGCTGCTCAACCCAAAGGCCTGCAGATTACGAGGTGTCGTGTGGTCCGCACGGCGAATCCTCTCGGCCGTTATTCTTGACTTTCTCGACCGGGGTCGCTATCTCACCGTCAGATAGCTCCTCAATTCTAATCACGTAGGCTGAGTGGACCTCGAACCAGCCCTCAGGTCTAGGTAAAAATCCCTGACCTGGCCGGGAATCGAACCCGGGGCCTCCGGGTAAGAGGCAGGCACGCTACCCCTACACCACGGGGACGGCAGATAAAACGAAGTAGACATACAATTTTACGTACAGGATGCTCAATAACGCACAGGCTGTACACGGACGACTTGGAATTGTATGACAACCCATTCAAATACCTCAAAGCACAAGTGAGGTGCATAGATTAGTTTTCGACATCCAGCCGGATGATCGTACAAATGTCTTATAAACCTCTTGGAGAAAGGGCACTGGGCATAAAATGCTGGACACGAACTCACCAGATAAATTGGAAAAAGTGAAGCTATGGAAGAAGAAGAATGCTAGATGTATATGGGATACCTAAAAACCAGAAACATACAATGCAAAGTTACAGAGATGATATCCAACATATCTTTGTTCATCGTGTCAAGACATTCCAGAATATTCAACTATCGGCAGGAAGCAAGGTAAAGGAAATCGACACCCATGCTAACCAGTTCTCACATACTCGTTAGGAATCTTGAAGTGGACTCATACTGAATTGCTAAGTTCGCATTCTAGCTACAAAATCCCGGACCCATTCTCCAACGAGCTCTGCTGAAAGAATTCACCTGCGAAGAAAGAAATATGGGATAGCGGTGATTGGCACTGCCAACCTCCACCACAGGCAAATCACTGCACTAAGGAAGTATTTCCATGGAAACAGTGCACTGCGTAAAGTACTATGCAAATTCAGCATGTAGTAGACCGAGAACTTTCGCCAAACAGCAAGATCGACGACGACATTGGAAAGCAGAAAAGATATAAAAGTAAACATCTTCATGCCAGATATCTGCCCTCCTTGAACCAGTCAAATATTGACTTCGATGCATCATGTAAAAGGTTGCACGTGGGTAACATCTTCGGACAAACAGAAGATTTCTTGATTGTCATACAAAACTAAGTGATGGCCGAACCGAATTGCAGAAAGTAAACAATCACAGTCCACTGTACAATGTGTAACGGGTGCATAGAAAATATAGAGCACATCATTAAGTGGCTACTCTACCCAAACCCCTGATGAATACACTCAGCGACATGACAACGTAGCCAAAATCATTCCTCAGTGTCTATGTTTGAGCAAAGGTCTTATCAACGATCGTATACTGTACCCTAATACAAATACCCTCCGCAATCGATTTACGATATTTAGTACCGTAGTAGAAACTGTGCTGAAACAGAAAAGTACAGACTGACAGAACAACGAGGCACAACAAACCTGTTATTGTACTGAAAGACAGGACTCCAAAAATACGTCGCCGCTTGGAAGGTACATTTGATCACGGAACAAAAAATTTATCGTCATATATATGCACGGAAATTCTGTTCGGATCCATAGCTAAATGGTTAGTGTGCTGGCCTTTGATCACAGGGCTCCCGGGTTCGATTACCGGCAGGGTCTTGAATTTTAACCATCATTGGTTAATTACGCTGGCACGGGGGATGGGTGTATGTGTCGTCTTCATCATACTTTCATCCTCATCACGACGCGTAGGTCGCCTACGGGAGTCAAATCAAAAGACCTGCATCTGGCGAGCCGAACTTGTCCTAGGACACACCTGGCACTAAAAGCCATACGCCATTTCATTTCATTTTTACGGAAATTCTGATCTCGCGGGGAGATGTAGTCTTCATCAAAGTCATGTTTTCCTGCAGAGATGCATGGCAGGTCGGCGTATACTGTGAATCCAACGCCAGGTATGATAATCAATTCGTTGTTGCCACCTCTCATAGAATTTTTCGTTGTAGCGTTCATCGCTAGGGGTGGTTTACCTCACACGGTGCCTGAATGCTGTTGAGAATCCCGGTAACTCTGAACGCCGAAATTTACGAACAGCTCTTTGAATCCTGGTTGATTCTAGCATTGGACATAATTTATACCGAAGGACGTGGTGTTAGTTTCCAGAAGGATAACCACTCAGTTCGTACTTCAAAGACAGTTCAGCGATGGTTTACTTCTCCGGCAAGGATTGAGGCAATACCTTGGCCTCCGAATAGTCCTGACCTGCACCCCATTGAGAATATCTGGGGTTAAATGAAAAGAACTCTGCGGGAACGTCGTCACCCGACAATAGTACTTCATCTCTGGGATCAACTGGCCCTTAAAGGGGGTTCTTCTATACCCCAGTTGCTTCTGTACCCAATCGATATCGAGCGGTCATAGATCACCCGATACCGATTTGTGTTTGTTTTTGGTTCGTTTTACTTATAGAGACAGGCGTTAGGTTTCAAGGTACACTTTTATATTGTTATTCTTCCATTAAGCTGTTCACAAAAGATCAATTTTTTAGTAATTAAAACAGGATTGTTCTCGAGCTTAAAGCCAAAACTAAAGGGAATGAGTAGAGTAACCTCTTAATATACAATTATATAATCTGTAAATGTTCTCGTATAAACCCACCGCTGGGACTTCACCGAAACTGTTATCAAGTGTCCATTCATTTTCATAAGTGACTGTACATAAAATTGTGCCGTGGGGTGGTTCAACAGCAGATTTTTAGTTGTACTTCACACTTGGACAAGGAATAAAGTAAGAATTCACTATAATTTAGTAAGGCCGATGCTTTTCCGGCTCCTTGGGTGAATGGTCATCGTACTGGCCTTCGGTTCAGAGGACACTGGGTTCAATTCCCTGTTGGTTCGAGAATTTTAACTGCGCATGGTTATCGTTATAGCTCGGGATCTGTCTGTTTGTGACCGTCTTCTTCGTATATTTATAATACTACAGTAGAAACTCGCAATAGCGAGTACATCGCTCCATACAGAGTGAGTTTCAGGAAGGGCATCAGGCTTGGACCAAATCCACATTGACTGTCGACCCCAATAAACTAGGAAAAGGCAAAGAAGAAGAAAAATAAGAAAAGAAGCAGAAGAAGCATATCGATGCTTCTAGTTTCTCGAAGGTACGGGGTAATTTTTCCGGTGAAAACTGTGAAAACGATTTGTAAAAATCCAGATTTAAAATGATGCCTCTAAAATGTACCTATATTTTAGAGGCATTATTTCATTCTAGTTCATACAGTTAGATATACTTTCTTGGAATAAAGCAAAAACAGCAAAACAAACAGCCTGGTAAGCTATTGCTGTCACGTGGCATGTACTTGAACAGCATGGCGATATCTTCAGCTGAATTGCTTGGCTTCATTTACAGTCAAACTTTAAAATTTTCGAACAGGTAAGGGAAAGACCGCCATCCCTACACCACGGGGCTGGAACTGTATGTTTCTTTTCTAATATCTTCGGAATTCGAGGATTAATATTTATAAAATTTGTTCCATTAATTAAAGCTAGCCTTGTGTTGTCGGGGTAGCGTACCTGCCTCTTATCACAAAGCGCCGCTATCTATTCCCGGCCAGTATAAGATTCTGGTCCTAGACTGACGCCTAGAAAAGAGTTAACTTATCCTCGTGAGGCGTACTAAGGAACTCTCAATATGAGAGGCAGCGAACCCGGTCACGAAAATCAGTTAGAACTCGTGGCACATCAGTATCCCCAGGCCAGGGGCTATATGCTATGTGCCAGGGTTTTTTGTTCCTCCATTAAGATGCTCAAAAGGAATATGCTTTATGAGGTTTTAACATTCACCTAAAAGGTAGTCATTAAAAAGAAGGATTTCACTCCGAAGGTATATATTATTTAATATTAAATTAATCCATAAACGTTCAGAAATAAAACGAATTTAGTCTCCTTAAGGCAAAAAGAATTAGAAATGTCTACGAATTACTCCGGTAGTATAAAGAAATAAGGTATAATAATTAGTATAATAGATATAGATTTGTGCAATCGTAAGTTGTGATTATATACTAAACATATTTCCACTGTACGAAACATTTCTCTCATACGTTCGGGAGAGAGAAGTTCGACAGGTGGATGCGAGGTTAAGATTACCAAATTAAGTGAGAAAATCATTAAATTGGCAACGCTGCAGCTATTGAGGCATTCCCGACGTGATGAAGTAACGGAAAGTATTTCCGCTGTCCGCCGCCTCTCGCAGGAACTCCATTCAGAGAGATTTACCAGTTCTCGGCAGTAGCCTTGTGCAAGATGTGCGGAGTAATTGTAACCTTGAGCAGAGATAACACTAGACAGCATAAGAACTGGGTCGCTGAACTGACAAGTGAGCACCCGGCTATACTCAGTTCAAAAAATATCCGCTGCAATTGCTGCACCGTGATGTGCATATTATTATTATTATTATTATTATTATTATTATTATTATTATTATTATACATCACTCGGTTGCAAACCTTCTGCATTTCTCCCATTTAGACGGCCTTGATATAAATAATAAATCTAAACGTTCATTTCAATTGCACTGCCATATACCAAAGCCAAGTTTAATTTTTTGGATTCCATGTAAAACTGTAGGTCCCATGGCTATGATAACGGCATCAGCAGTTTCTTAAACTAAAAAGCTTGCTTGCCTTCTTCCTGGGACTGTGCTGAAAGCCATGTATCCAACGAGGAGTAACCCGTTACCGTAGATATTTTGATACATCAGGCTTTTACCTCATCAATTATGTAGAATTAGAGTAGATACTAACGCGCTTCGCTACACGTACAAATCGCAATGAGTTTTAAGGAAAAACAATGACATTCATTTTACCAATGACATAGACTCATCGTCTACTTCTAATGCCTAAGCCTTGTCGCCAGCAACCATCGTTTCCCGTTGCCAGCTTGGATTTTCAGTTCCTCATACATACTGAAACTCATTGGTTTCGGAGTTACTTCTGTGTACCTGAGTCTTGGTCGTCGTCTTCCCATTTTGCCCAGAACATACCCTTCCACCACTCAAGAGATGAAATTATTATGCCTAATTATGTACCCTATTAATTTAGCCTTCACCGGGCGAGTTTGCTGCGCGGTTAGGGTCGCGCAGCTGTGAGTTTGCATCCGGGAGATAGTGAGTTCGAACCCCACTGTCGGCAGCCCTGAAGATGGTTTTCCGTGGTTTCCCATTTTCACACCAGTCAAATGAATCTTCATCAAGGCCACAGCCGCTTCTTTCCCATTCCTAGGCATTTCCTCTCCCATCGTCGCCACAAGACCTATCTGTGTTGGTGTGACGTAAAGCAAACTGTAAAAAAAAAAAAAAAAAAAAAAAAAAAAAAAAAAAAAAAAATCCTTCTTCTTCCGTATTTTACTGCTCAGGCAAATTTTCCCGTTTATCTTTCTCAACACATCCTAATCCCTTTTCATATCAATACAACGTTTTCTGGTTACTATCTCCAGAACCACACATCCAACTTCTTCGTTTTCGTGCACAGATATTTGTTGCTTTCTTTACCAACGTTGTTGTTCTCTTTTTGACTTCCTTGATGCATTTATTATAACTTGTAATAATGCTTCCAGTGTAGTAAATTTCGTTCACTTCCTGTTGTTTTGTATTCCATGTTATTATTCACGAGCCATTCTTTAGTTTACTTTCGTTTACTACCAAAGCCTTATAATTCCTTGTATTGATTTAAGTTTCCATTTCTCCAGGGCCTCCTTCGAAATCCTCAGCTTCCGATTCATATATTTCTTTGAATTTGCGATGACTGCAATATCATCTGCAAACTTAATACAGTATTAGCCTATCTGTTTATCCGTTCGATTTTATTTTGCTTTTGTATTACCTTTCAGAATTTCAATTGCTTCTTCTATGAGGATGTTGAATAAATAGGGTGACAGGGTGAAATAGTTTGTGTTCGGAACCAATTATTTTGTAATGGTCAATTGCCATGTACAATAAATTATAAGAGATATCTAGCTTCATATTTTAGAAACCCTGTGAAAACCACCTCCTGCTGAGTGTATATCGTATAAGTAAGATCCCACTTGCCCTCATTGTAAAAGTAAATACCATGTTTCTTGAAAATCCTCCCATCCGTTTTCTCCTGATTCCGAAACAGACAGACAGACAGACAGACAGACAGACAGACAGACAGACAGACAGACAGACAGACAGACAGACAGACAGACAGACAGACAGACAGACAGACAGACAGACAGACAGACAGACAGACAGACAGACAGACAGACAGACAAGTATTAAACCGAACCCGACATAGACTATTATTTGTCCTTACCGGTATAGCATTTTTCCCCCAGACAAATGCTGGGGCTGTATCTTAATCAAGACAATGGCCGCTGACTTCTCAATCCTTGCCCTTTTACATCCTCGCGTCGCCGATGTGTTAGTGCGCCGTTGAAGACAATTTTTTCTTCGTCTTGTTCTTGTTTCCAGGCCTTTTCCTCGGATATCTATGGTCGTCACTAATGTGGATTAATCCGTTTTGAAGTCCGATGGCCTTCCCGACGTCAACCCTATGTTGAGGGATGTTTTCGCTGCGGCGTATTTATGTGATGACTATTAGTGTGATTTGTTGTAGGTAACTCAAAATGTGTTTTACAGCGATCACGAACACCCGGTTCTCGAGATAGAGCAATAAAACGAACACGCCCAAAATCCCCAACCCGTCCGGGAATCGAACCCGGGGCCCTATGAACCGAAGGCCACTACACTGACCCTTTTGTGCAGGAGACGAATTGCAACGTTAAGCCACTAGCTGTTAGATCATCTGCCTGAAGGCTGGTAGTGTCCTCAAAGAGCATCACCAAAGATTCTATAGTAATAGGGAAATAGCAAAAACCGATGGTGCCGCCAAAATGAGGCGTACTGGCAAGGATTAGCAGTGAGGTAGTTTACTGTTGCTTTCAACACTTGCTATTACAGCACGACTGACCCTATGAGTAGGACGTTCCATAACACTCAGAGGCTAGCAACAACAGCAACACTAGCAACATTAAAGAGAAAAATAGCATGATGTGACTGAATAAGATCGATGTCGAAGGACGGCAGGCTGGTGAGAAAGTCACTCCATTTAAACAGAAATAATGTCAGGCTCAAAAGGGATCCTCGGACTGCCATTCGCACCCCACAAGTTCTGAGACCCTGAGGAAGAATTCGTTGGATTGAAACACGTCCCAGAAGCATGGTGTACATCTTGTCTCACTAATATGTGCATATAATAAAACACACCATTTTCGGCACGTCTTTACCAAAAGCTCTGTTCATTCGGAATCAACGGGTATAGAACAGTGATGATGGTGATGATTGTTGTTGTTTAAAGGGCCCTAACAGCTAGGTCATCGGCCCTGTTATAGAACAGTGTACTTGCTGCTAATGTGAAAATCTTTAGATTTTTTGCGTAAATACGATTGACACAGAAATGGGGATTGCGTAGGGTGTGGAATTTACGTATTGTTAACTTTGGTCTAACCCAAAATCGAATCACTAAAGTTCTTCTGCCTGGACTCGTTACTGTCCTTCCTTTCACAATACGCATCTCAGCAGGCATTACAGCGAAGTCAGATGATTTGAACATTGGCATCGATATTATTATCTCCGCTATAGATGTGGAAACTTTTGTAATCCTTGCGAGTTGATCTTGGGGTGACAATACTTCCAGGACAATGACCCTATTAATCCTTAACTCATGCGTGAATGAAATCTATAAATCAATGACCTATAACATAGTGTGAATTATTATCGTAACTACAAACATAAATCAATTAAACTCTCCCCAAAACATCAAGCATGAACCTTGGGGATTCAAGTTATCGGGCAGACATTGGCGCTGGTCGGAACGATTGTACTGTAAATATTTTCCGCGCAAACAGTTCGGTATGTGTGATACTAGCTGACCCCTGGTTCTCATAGATCGGGCCGCAGTCGGCCTTGCTCTTTGACTGCTTGGGGCGTCAGAGCATGAAATCCTCACTAGAAGAATTATGCCAGTCTCATCTTTGCCAATTAATATGCTGATTGATTAATGGCATAATAATTCTTATATTTTATTGAATTGTGCAGTAAATTATTGGCAAGTGAGCCAATATGTGTATTAATGTGTTAGTATAGTCTACATGACGTAATAACAAACTTACTTCTGAGAAACCAAGACTTATATGAAATGAAGCATATCTGTAACAGCTTATTGATGGTACGTAGATCGGAAGCAAGTAACTTTATTATTACTAGCAAAATCTTGTCAGTAGACAAATTGCTGGTTGTTGCAGATTTTATTTCCGACTCCGCAACGATTCAAGGTCGTTTCTCACCAACTGAAAGGGAGTTCATTCTGACCAAGGCTGTCGTGGCCAAAATGTGCCTCTTGATTTCACTTGGACTCGCTGTGCATTTCTCTCGCTTCTGAACCCCTCCTCTCTGCGCGGCAGATAGCCTCGTTTCCAGTTATATTTCAAGTGCTGCTAGTGGTATATCACAGTGAAAAACCTACAACCTGTTTTCCAGTCAGTGGCCGGGTCAGGAATGGAATAAATGAAGTCGCCATCTTGCGGCGAGGATAGGAATTGTGCCGGCTGCCGAAGCCTGTCGCACTCCTCTGGGGCAATGATTAATGACTAACAGATGAAATGAAATGATAGTGGAGAGTGTTGCTGGAATGAAAGATGACAGGAAAAATCGAAGTACCCGGAGAAAAACCTGTCCCGCTTCCGCTTTGTCCAGCACAAATCTCACATGGAGTGTCCGGGATTTGAACCACGGAACCCAGCGGTGAGAGGCCGACGCGCTGCCGCCTGAGCTACGGAGGCTCTAGTGGTATATCACAGTATCTTTCCGTAAACCATCTACCTTTTGAGAGGACTTTTTTTTTTTTTTGCTACTTCCTTTACGTCGCGCCGACACAGATAGGTCTTACGGCGACGATGGTACAGGAAAGGGCTAGGACTGGCAATAAGCGGCCGTGGCCTGATTGTTTCCAGCCTTCAGCCTAGAAATTTGGATGGTCATGTGGTCATCAACCACGGTGACTTAGATTAGGGCCATCTGCCACTATACCATAATTCTTCTTGCAGTCATCATCCATAATTTCTTTAACGTAAATCACAGAGTTAGATGTCTGTTCATGACATAGTCGCAGGTCACGTCGATTCAATTAAGGGTCCATGCCGTACAACCACTGTGTGGCACATACCGATTGGACAGCCTTAATTATACCAAGAGTCCAGAGCTCGTGTTACGGGGGCTGGGTTATCATGAATCATTATGATGGTACATGCAGTCTCACATGGAAGCCGATCTTAGGTATCTCCAGACTTTCTTTACTTTATTCTTAAACTATGACGGTGTTTCTAGTAAGGATGCCCCTCAGGCAATCGAGTTAATATCTCCCAAGCCAGCGTCTCTCATCGTCGTTGTTATTATTCATTTGTTTCTATACGGACAGGGTTGAGTTCGTTGATCAGCTGTTGTGAAATGTCACAAGATTTTCAGATTTCCTTTCCAATGGTCAATAAACCTACACCTTTAAATCGAGTTTACTCATTGTAGACAGTTTTAAATTTCTGAAACCCACCTCTTATCTAAGCAAGTGACGAAGAACCTATAAGCGACCCAAGAGAAAGGTCTCATGCCGATTGCTGATAGGTAAGAAAGGTAGGCATCCTTCGAAGGGTCGTAAAGGGTGCAATATGTACCTCCAAGACCTAAGCTACTCTGCACCTGAAGAGGACGACAAGCAACTATCTATTCCGTTTGCTATTAACTACGTACTCCATTTATTTTGTATAAATTTGGCATTCTGAAATTATCGTTACTGTACTGAGATACTACATAATCAAAATCTGGACCTAAAAGGACGAAAATATTAATGTTAGATGAAATGCAGACGTGGGGAAAGAAAGGTTAAGGACGAACATGGTACGTGAAGGAAATGAAACTTGGAAGGATTGTGCGTGGACGAAACGTCTGGGGATCCTATGTTCCAATTATTGTACTGTAGGTCATAGAGAAGACTATTGAGGATCTGTGAGACTTGCGTCAAGTGCAAAATCATTCTTGTTCACGTCAACAAACAACTGATATGACACTGACCGGTCGCTCGTTCATCGCTACTCACCCACGCATTGTCCTGGAGAGAGTTCGCTGTCTGTGGGGAATCCCGCGGCAAGTTGTGCAGCATCATCTCTTTCATCTCACTTCACATGTTCACAATGAAATTTAGGCCTTGGGTCTTTGAAGCTCAATTGGATATAACGATGTCTCACCGCTCAGAAAATGAGGCTTCAATTTTCTTAATTGTACGAGTGATTATGTGGGAATTTAATCACAAACCCCATGGCGCATTTTAGGCCTTAGTTTGCGAAGACTACCAGCTGCCCAGCCAGATGATCTATAGATACTTGAGTGCAACGTGGTCAGCGTATGCACATCCTCAGCAGTATCGCTCGGCTTTCTTGACAAACCTGTTGCCTCATATATCAGACGGCTACTTCGCTGTATTTGTCAGTGTTGGCCCGCAACGAAGAGTCTGGAACACAACTCCATTTCATCGAGATGGACTATGGGAAAATAACGACATAGTCAGGCGGCAAGTTGATGTCAACATAAATTTGTGAGAATACAAAATGCAGGGGATTCACCTCCGGTTGTACTGCAATGTCAGACGCGCTGCAAATGAAACTGTCACCGGTACAGCATCAAGTTTTGAAGTCGATTGTGGACGATCCGTGGCAAGCAACGATAAGTGGTTACGATTGTGTGATCTGAAACACATCAACTTACACCCACCTGAATGTGTATCTGCGGGATAATATTAGAAGGAAGGCGTCTCCGGAATTTGCACTCAGAGATTGCCTGTAAAATTGCTCAGTTCGGCCAAGACAGACACAAGTTCTTTAATTTAAGGAAATAGATGTACTGTCGCACACGAAGATCATACCAAACAGTCCATTAACTCACAAATTGTCCGAGTGTATGGGTAAATGTTTATCGTGCTGGCCTTTGGTTCAAGGAGCCCCAAATTCGATTCCCGGTCTGGTCCTGGATTTTAACCTTAGTTGGTTAATTCCGTTGGCTCGGGGACTGGCTGTATATCGTATTTAACATTATAATTGTATCTATTTCATATATAAGTTCATTTCATCATGTTCAACGCCAATTACAGTATTTAGAAATTGCATAAGTTCAGTATAAGGGTACCCTAATATAAATATAGGCAGATTGAGTTGTAAAATAACCGAAAGAGAAAATATGTTTTAAAACTCAGAAATGAATAATTTCTGGATCCAAATTGTGTAATCTATTTTCCTTCCCTATATATCAGAAAATCCTTTGAAATGTTGGTTTATGGATGGCTGCCTAGAATAACATGGATTGATCGTGTAAATAATCAAGAAATATTGAACCGAATTAATAAACAAGAACTTCTTAGCACCATCAAACATAGTACGTCATGAACAAAAGTATCGAATACTGCTGATCATCATTCAGGGAATGCTCCTTGGGAAGTGAGGCGAAAGAACCGACCTATCTCCCGGTTGAGAGTCTGAAAGACTAGTAGGCCTAGTAAACATCTTTAGTGCAACGGTTCTGAAACGTACAATTGCCATGATCGTAGCCAACAACCAGGAAAAGCACGTGAAGGAGAAGAAAAAGAGTGGTACGCATTCCTCTGTATTGTTAACATGTGTTTAATAAATACATTAGAGAAGTTATGTGCTCAAACAGGATTGGAAGTTTATCACCTTCTCAGTTCAAAACCAGTGTCTGCTAAACAGCAGTGGTTGCAGTACTTTTACTACAGACCAGACAAAATATAGCTTCCACGGAAATCTCAGACTCTTTATAGCTATGATGTTACGGATGTACTTTGAGGTGTGAATGATACTGCGCTGTGATATTCAAAGTACGACTAGTGCGTTTGGGTGTTTTAAAATGTGCTCTTCATAGAGTCAGTAGTGTTACAATAGCACTTTCGCGGATAACAATAGCAAACTACTTCATAGTTCATGTTGCCTAGTATGTCTTGTACAGCTCTGATATAATCACTGCCTGATGACTTGATACAGAGTTGCCGAAAGCGCTGACAGGGGACTTTCGCTCACAGTTTGTCACGAACCTGTGCCTAAGCTCTTCCTGCTCTGAGCCTAGAGGTTTGTGCTCTCGCCACACCATTTATAAGCCGGCTATGACTGTAGGTTGACACATTGTGAATAACAACAGTGTGTTTCAGTTTGACACACTAAAGAGAATAATGGTTTGGTTATTTAACTTTTGCTGCAAAATGCTAACATTTATTTTTGTACTGCAGTATCATGGACACGGGTGGATGTGGTTTATTATTATTATTATTATTATTATTATTATTATTATTATTATTATTATTATTATTATTATTATTATTATTATTATTATTGTAATATACATACATAGTATTCTTAAATATATCAAGCAGTAGTTGTCACCCTCAATATCGTTATCCTATGATTGCATTTAGCGCATTATAAATAATTTGAAATAGTCAGATTTCACATTCGGTCATAGCCATGTAGCTGCTAGTACAAAATGTACCAATCGAGCGAGTTGGCTGTGCGGTTAGGGGCGTGCAGCTGTGAACTTGCATTTGGGAAGTAGCGGGTTCGAACCCCACTGTCAGCAGGCCTGAAGATGGTTTTCCGTGGTTTCCCATTTTCACACTTGGTAAATGCTGGGGTTGTACCTTAATTAATGCCACGGCCGTTTCCTTTCCACTCCTAGCCCTTCCTTATCCCATCGTCGCCATAAGACCTTCCTGTGTCGGTGAAGGTAAAGCAACCTATGAAAAAATATACCTGTTGCGCTGTTGTGTTTTGTCTCGACTCCATGAACCTGCTGTTGTTGCGTCATCTGCCTTGAATTTTCATGCTTGTACTGTATGCGTTCTAGTAGTATTTGAGCTTGGCATAGATGACTTATTAGACAGGCAGCACAAGACTATTAGAATCATCATCTACATTTATTATTTAGCGTATGATGCTACAGTTGGCAATCGACTATATACAAGTTCTTAACAGACAAAAACAAAGTTAGTTTTCCTCACGTTTCTTCGTGTTTCCAGTCATTAAATGTCTTATTTCTTTATATATTACCCTCCCTGGTAGTAGGAGCTCATTAGGGTTTAAATGAGCAATGTGAGGTGAAATATGAATTCCACATCATCTAAATTTCCTTGATACCTAATCTATTACGATCATCATGGTTAAATCCGACTCGTTGGCGTACTGGACCTTCAGTTCAGAGGGTCCCGGTTTTGATTCCCGGCCGGGTCGGGGATTTTAACCTTCATTGGTTAATTCCAAGGGTCCGGGGGCTTGGTGTTTGTGCTGTCCCTAACCTCCCTGCAACTCACACACACCATATAACACTATCCTCCACCACAATAACACGCAATTGCCTACACATGGCAGATGCCGCCCGCCCTCATCGGAGGGTCTGCCTTACAAGGGCTGCACTCGGCTAGAAATAGCCACACATTATTTTTATTATCATGGTTAAAACAATGTAATGATTTTCATACAATCTAGGTTTTACAATATCAGTAAAACATGGCAAAATCAGCGCTGAGGTTACCGCTTCCATGTCCGTTTACTCCTAAACTACAACATTGTAGACAGTAACCTAAAGCAAACTGTATACTCGTAACTCTGCAACGAAGAGTAAACTGTGTAACAACAGGACTGCTAATAGGAACTGAATGCCTGGTAACTTCTCCTGACAACTCAGCACATCTTGGCGCAGCCCCCTAGGGGCAATGATCTCACCCCTGTCATACTGAAGGAGAAACTTCAAATATTAGTTACAAGTAATTCATTAGCTTGTCAAACCGATTATAGTCCACAAGCCAATCTTCATTATTGGCCATCTTGGGAAATTAATATTACTGAGATAAATGTAATGTTTATGATGCATTGTACATACTTTCATTGATGTTTTTCAATGTCATCCTTGATTTAGAGCAGGCCGGATGCACATAACATATCTTGTGGAAAGAAAGATGGGGAGAGAAGAACGATGGAAAGCGTCCTTCCCCTGGCTGGCTAAATGCGTATTCCTAAAATCCGATGGCTGGAAATGTTTTTCACCTATCTTAATATTCTAAAATTCCTCAGGACCATATTTCTTGAATAAAGTGTCTAAATCCATTTTTCAGTTTAAACAAACCCATTCATCACAACTGCAAGTTTGGAATAAGATTATAGCAACAATAAATCATCATAGCTTTTGAACTAATATAAAAGTGAAGCTGAAATTATTTCTAATACGGAAGAATGTTTACTCTAATCAGCCATCATTACTTACATCAGTCAATCACCTCTTATCTAACATATTGCTTCGGGCGATATTACGCCGTATTATAATTATAGTACGTTGACGAGTTTCAATCCTACGACCAAGATAGTCTTCATTGTAATGACAATGTAAAATGAAAACCGTTAATGGTAATTATCGCTCCTTAGAAAGACCCCGTTAGAAATTCTAGGGCCTCTAGAGTCAGGGAGCAAGATTTTGAAAGCTTAACTATGGGAAGTGGGGATGGGGTGGATGTCCATGATTTACTCAGTATATAGCAGTCCTCTTTATTAAAATTATTCGGGTGTTCATCAATTTCTATCACCGCATGAATGAGGAAACTAGTTCACCCCAACTTCACTAGTACACCTCCTCAGTGGAGTCCCAACTATATTCGATAATTGATGGCGGAGCTATTGAAAATCCGATCAGCCTTTGGTCAGAAGAAGCAATCTTCTTCCTGGATTGTGCCGTATTACCGGCGGTCAGAACTTTAATTTTATTAATTTTTATTAATACAACTTCCCCATGAGGAGGCTGCCACAAGGACAAAGTATATCAACTTATTTAGCGCTGCTTAACTGCCGGGGCACCTTTCCTGAAGCCAACCTTATGTGGAGGGATGTATCAGCATTGAACGTTTTCATAGGAGTTTGTAGTGCGTTGTACATAAATGAACATGATTGTGTTTTAAGGCGAACGGAAACACCTAATTCCCCCGAGCTAGAGAAATTAACCAGAGGCGGATAAAATATCCCGCCCGGCCAGAAATCGAACCCGAGTCTCTCCGATCCTAAGGTCACGACGCTGACCATTGAGCGAAGAAGCCGGATGGTCTGAAGACTCAATATACATACAGAGTTTTAAAAATACGACAATGATCGACTTTAAAGTACATTGTTTTTGCTATTTGTTTTACATCGCACCTACACAGATAGGTCTTATGGCGACGATGGGATAGGAAAGGCCTAGGAATGGGAAGAAAGCGGCCGTGGCATTAAACAAGGTACATCCACAGCATTTTCCTGGTGTGAAAATGGGAAACCACGGAAAACCATCTTCAGAGCTGCCGACAGTGGGGTTCGAACACATTATCTCCCGGATTCAAGTACAGAAAATGATGTTCTAATTATGATTATTATTATTATTATTATTATTAACGGTAATACAACGTATTTTCCACCCCTGTCGACTCATTTGGTGTTTCTGAAGTACTCAGATTTCACAATACTCTGTCTTTTACCATGGCGATGTTCAAATTTTTATGGAAACTGAATTCATTATTCTGTAAGTTATTTTGTTAAAGAGTCAATGCTGGTATCAACGCGCTAATATCGTGCAACGAATGTTCCAATTTTCAAACTACAGGGAAAATGATGCTATGGCATTTCTCTACAAAATTATTGAATGGTAGAATTGATAGTTGTGATTTCCTGGCTGTCTTAAAATTCCTCGGTCAATGGACCACTTAAGGAAATAATAAAACATTTCATTCTGAGGATATTACACTAAGCACTATCTATAAAACAAAAATAGTGCAGTTTATAGAAATGAATTACTGGTTTTCGGCTCGCCAACTTTCATGATAGATTTCACAGCAAGTAAAAATGTTCAGGACATTTCACTCATTTATGATTTCCGAACTACAAATCCACTCTAATAGTAGAATAGGGAAGAATACCGCTCTTCATGAATAATGTAGTAATTTAGAATTTGGGGAGGAATGTTAATCTGTACTTGAGCTCTATGCTTTTACACGTGTTGGTATGAAGTAAAGAACTTCCCAAGTCCATGCGCTGGTTCATGATTTGAGTACTTTTTCTGGCTTTTAGTTGAAGGTTATAGTAAAGGACTAACTTGCTCACTTTTTTTTAGGTGCATACCCTTGCTCTTTGAGACTCCACCAGAAATAATAATTCATTGCAGCATTACAGTCAATATTTTTGGCAGATATAACATACTTTTGATTAGAAGACCTGTTGACGTTATTACAATTGACTGCAATTCGTTAATCCACCCTTAAATTTCCAACAAGTTTACAATTTGTACAGGACACTTGCTTATACATTCAAGGATATTTCTATTTTTATTGATGTACTGTAATTTAAAGAATCTGAAGATGTACTAATTAGGCAATACATGGAAGTACGTCCTTTAAAACGTACCTTGTATATATATTACTCATATTAAAAGTTATGTTTAACGGAGTGGAAATTATTAAAAGTATGTCTTCTTTGTAATAAATTATAAACTTTTAAAACCTTTGACAAAACCTTCCTATACTAGATAATGCGGTGTTGTACAACTCATCATTATAATCGTGGGTATACAAATCAAAGCATACAATAAATCATAAAGATCACGTTGCCAAAAAGAAATCTGGATATGTTTGTCCTAATGTCTTCACGCTCATATGTATGCTTCAGTGAAGGTATTCAAAATAGACTTCCACAAATGAGCGCTGTCTTTCTGTCATTCTGACTGACAAAGAAAGCCTTAGCTCATCATACAGGTGCATCATTGCTCAGGTTGAATAAACTCTTGACACTGAATACATCGACAATGCTGCTTTAAAGGTTTACTGCTACTCAAGCTGGGTGGGAGAAGATTTGAATGAAGACATCTAACAAACTTGTTGATCAGCCCCAGGCACCACTTTTGCTTTGAGCTGCGGGTGGCTTTCTCTTGCAACAGTGGTACCCTCCTATTCAACTGAGTTAGATTTAGACTGTGCATAATACAGTGCCAAGGAAAGAGTAATCATGCAATGTTTGAGTCCACAAGAACCCTCTAGTATCAGTGGCTCGGTTTCAAGAGGTGCAACTGGTTAAAAGACTGAGGGTTTAGCCTTGCCAAAAGCACCTGATGGTAGCAGAAATTGTCTTCGTGCGTTCTTCATCGCGAGGGTAACCTAATTCTGAGAATACAGTTTTCGGTTTTCCAGGAATAACACGATCAGCTCCACATCAGATACATTTATGAATGGGACTACGTCATTTAGAAATGTTCTTGACCGTGGGGTTTCCTCAGAAAAATTTATCAGGCCATTTCCTGAGGGTAAGGATGGCCAATGTAGTATTTAATTATTTATTCCACTTAAGCACCTCCCATTACACCATAAAGCTTTATGACGTGTGTTAAGATGACTTCCCTATAGTTTTGAAGCGTTTTAGATCACTGACATCACCATAACCTTTGACCAAGTTGACAGTTTTCTCTGTGTCGGCCTCTGGGTCCCAAGATCGCGGGTTAAAACCAGGGCGAGGTAGTCGAATTCCTTTAGGATGGAAGAAATATCATTCGACATTCCATATAAACGATATCTATCAACCCATTTGGTGTTTACCCGACAAAACGATTGGCTATAGAACGTACAAGAGAGAACCGACTTGTCTATTATCTTGTCTATTATCAGGCAAATGCTGGGGCTGTACCTTAATTAAGGCCACGGCCGCTTCCTTCCCACTCCTAGCCCTTCCCTGTCCCATCGTCGCCATAAGACGTATCTGTGTCGGTGCGACGTAAAGCAACTAGCAAAAAAAAACTTAACGTCAAAATTGATACGCAGTCTGGATAAATGACGTCAACACAATAACTAAAGTGATACAATTATTATTATTACCAAGGTGGTCAAAGTTCGAATCCCTGTCAACATATCTAATATTTCCGAAATAAGAAAGTTACGTCCCTGTGATTTTGATTTCATGTAAACTGTAGGTCCTGCTGACCCCAACTTGGTGAGTTAGAATCCGGCTCAGTCCGGAGGTATTTGATAGTACACAAATACCCCAGCTTCTTGCCGGTAGATTTACCGGCAAGTGAAAAACTCCTACGAGACAAAATTGCCTACTTCTATGTTTATGAAAACTGTAACAGTAGTTAGTTGGACGTAAAACCAATCATAATATTATTACATAAACAGCCGAAAACGTACATTTTTCGTACTTCTGCTTGTTTTCCTTACTTTCACTCCGTTTCTCTACTTTTGTCGTATATAAGAGCAAGTGTGTGCTTTCATCTTCACTGGGACACAATGTAGTCCTATAGTCGCTCAGCAACAAAGAATGAACACATGGTTCTTTATCAGTTTCTCGCAGGTACATTCGCTCAGAAAAAATGGAGCATATACAGTATGTGTGTCTGTTATTCGTACAGGCTTCAATTTCTTATCAAGTCTCGTATATTCACATTAACGATTGAAAAACTGAAATAAAACGTGCATTACGGGTAAAAAGACGGTTTGTCAATGATAATAGCCTATGTCAGTCAAAAACCATACTTATTTACATATAGGCAGGAAGATTTGATATGAATGTGTCGGCATCGACAAACGGGTGTACCAGTTGTATTCGTACACATGGACAGGATGATGCCCACCGTTTTTTTGCGATGCACGGAAAAGTCTCAGTGACGGCATACGACTGGTCAAGTGCGTTAGTCTCCTTCCTAGTGGACATGGGTAGGAGTGCGGATTTAAGTACGGAGCTTAAGTACGCTGTACTTAAACTGGCACTTATAGGTTTTTTATTACGAAAGATTGGACATCTGGTCAATAGAACACATTCTACGGTGCAATACTGTATGTGATTGATAGATTTAAATACAAAGGCACTTAAGAACACGCCAAGGAAACCCAGGAGGTGTTTAATTGAAAGGGAAAAACGGTTTGTTGTTCGGCTGATAAAGTCAGATTCCATATTAACTCCACCAGTATTGGGGAAACTCAAGGAGGAACGAACTGGAAAGAAGATCAGAAACTCCACCATCCGACAGATCCTGTATCTGCATGAGTATTTTGGAAAAGTCCCTCGGATAAGGCCATACGTAAGTAGAAAAAACATACGACTTAAAATGGTATTCGCTAAGGAGCATATAAATAAGGAGAATGAATTCTGGAATGATGTTATCTGGTCTGATGAGACAAAAAAATCTTTTCGGGTCAGATGGCATCCACAGAATATGGAGAAAAAATGGTACGGACAATGATGTGGCAAATACACTCCCAACTGTAAAATACGATGGTGGGTCTGTAACGCTTTGGGGCTGTATGTCACCCAGAGATGTGGGTAACAATACATTTCATTGGCAGAATATTGAAAAAGGAGGGCTATAATGCAATCCCGAGGGCAAACGTGAAGCAGAGTGCCGATGAAATGGGGATGCCACATGTTTATATGTTCCATCATGATAATGACCCCAAACACACTACTGACATTAATAAAACATGATTGATCTGGAACATTCCTAAGCAGCTTAGAACACCTCCCTGGTCTCCGGATTTAAATGCCATCGAACAACTTTGGGCTACGTTGAAGAGGAATATCCACAGGCAACGTGTGCGTACGAAGGGGGGACTTAAAAGTGTGATTCTTCGGGAATGGCAGAAAATCAGTCCAGACATGTGCAAGATTATTGGTGTATTCTGTGCGGCGACGATGTCAGGCAGTTATAAAGGCTAGGGGACATTCCACTAGATACTAAAATGTTTCAGGAACCCTTTATTGTTTGTTTATTTCAAGTGTTCAATTTACTTGTACGAATAGAAAAGATATAAAGATTATGGGCGCGCTTTTCTTTATTAGAAGCTGTATGTTGTGTTAACAAGATTGCAAACTGATACAGTAGATATGTTTTCTGAAGGCGTTATTGAATATAATTATGTTCAGTGAATAAAATCCTTTTCAGTTTATTACTTTCTGCCCGTACCTTGAGGTACTAAAGCAAACAGCCCGTACGAATAGAAGAGGTACAAACTGTAGATATAATATTTGTTGTGGGGATCCGCGGGGTTTGGATCTACATGAAAGGTAAATTATATTTTGATAATAATTAAAATTAGGTTTGATAAAATATTAAATGTGAGGAGAATACATCATGTTTTTTTCTTTTTGTGCGACTATACTGAGCCGTATCCTGCCGGCCCATAATAATAATAATTGGAATATTATTTGACCCAATATGTAAAATTTATTCATTAAAGTTACAGTCTAACATGTTAAAGCATCGTATCCTATGATAGTTGATACCGGATGTTGAGCAAGACAGTAAGTCGCTGGATATTGCTTCATATTTCCGTATGACCGTGAGAAAGGATAGCGTACCCAAGCGCTGGTAAGGATCGACACGTGTATTAGATGCTGACCAAGCAAGATATTTCAGCCAATGGGAACTTAAGGATTTGGCAAACCTGGAGGCCACACCGCGCCAAATCTTAATTCCAGGATGACCAACGTGCTCTGTGGATAATGTCAGTTTCTGTAGGTAATCGGTTTTCTACAGTTTCTGAAGTCAGGTATATTTGGAAATGTATTATAAAAATTGGTGGAAGAGATTTGCTAGTGTTTGAGCTGTGTTCTGTAAATATATCACAACAGGTATTGTGTCATCATATATGACGAACTCTCTGATTGGTGGTTGGTTCTGTCCCCATATAGCCACCAAAATCTGGTGATGCCCCAACTAGCCAGCCACTCAGGCGTGTCCGGTCCTAACCCTCTATGAAAAATTCGAACTTACACCGCTATTTCAGATTTTGGGAACATATACTAATAATGGGCAACAGTTGATTTAAAACAGATCCTAATTTATTCAAAATAAACACATAAATAGCAAGGCAAATTAAACAAAACAAAGTAAACATCCCTGGATTCAATAACTGTGAAACTCGTTGCGTATATAAACGTCCAAAGTCCTATATATAATGAACACGAATATACCATATTACACTCGTGGATTTAATTCTTTAATGTTGACGCAAAACGAAACTGTGCTTGTATTTTATTTCTCGTTGAATGGCGTGAGTAGCTAAATTTCATGCCCACAAAACATTGTGGTGAAATCCTATCAGACCTCTACGTAAATATTTAAGGGATGACTAACACTAACTCTAAAACTTGGTAAAATGAATCGCAAGAATCAATTACTTATGCACAAACAGTATTATCAGATCACTTATATCATCCCTCACGTGGATTTCAATTTACCACGGACACACATTATTCATAACATAAATTAAGCACATGACGCACTCACAACACCTGTAAACATAATGTCAGTCTCACATACAAACCAAAATACATAATAATAACATTCAGCCATGAACACTGTTCGCCTGTCATTCATACCAACGATGACTATCTCTGAAATGAACCTAGCATATGCCCTTCCCAGGTCACTTACCGAAAGCACTGTCTAACTCATTAAATAAAACTGTGGGTGATGAATGCGCATGGGCCTTCGTTTATGACAATCCCTGGGGTATTAACTATTCGCTTCGCCCGACCACACTAGCCCAGGCGGAACTTACACACTGGGAGATCACACACGCTCCCTAATCTCTATAACTCGAGGAATTACACTTCTCAATCTCACTATCTCTATAACTTGAGGAATTACACTTCTCAATCTCATTATCTCTATAACTTGAGGAATTACACTTCTCAATCATACTATTACCTTCCCAAGGCCTGTCTGTACACTATAATCTGATTCCACATGACTATCGTGTCATTACAATGAAGACTCTATCCACGTTTAGTTAGACCATTCTATAATACGAATACCTGTAAATATGGACTCTTCCTACGACAACAGGAATTATTCCCTGAAATTTACATCTTACTACCTGGTTCATTCCTAGATGCTGAATTTTAACACACCTCAACACACATTTGACGGCCGAACATTTCACTAATTTAATTTAACACTTTGAATTCTCTCGATGATTCTCCTCTTAATTATCATCGAAGAACTTACAATATGCATGTAACAATCACATTCATTCTCTAGCATACGTAGAAAATCACGCATACCCACGCATGTCTTCCTTCGTTTCAAAGCATGCATACTACTAGATTACACTAGACCTGACATTATATTTGAGGCTTGTCCGCGCGTGTATTAAGAAAGGAAAACTATCACTGAATGAAATGTAATTATCCACATTAATTTGACCCTTATTTACATTTTTATTTCCAAATGACATGCATCCTTACGTTAAACTCCCACACTAAACAAGATGAAATGAGATGAAATGGGTCGATTCATTTACCAATTCTAGCTTTTACTTTTACGTTATTGGCGATTGCCTCTTTGAAAATACAAAATTTTACAAATTAAAACTACTATTTACATATCCCTCTAAATATCTACGTAAAGTGCTACATGATTAAAATGGTATGTTTGCTACTCAGCCTTCAGGTCCCTCCTTGCTTCGGATCGGATGGTCCCATCCTGTTTAAGCCATCATTGTAGTGGGCGTAGGATGTCCAGATCTCAGTTCCGTCTCCCTTGTGGTCCAGCTGCGGTTCTCCATTGTCGCGCCCTCGTCCTGGATAGGTTGCTCCTGAGGCTGCGTCTCCGGAATATCTCGTGCACTGCTGTCTTGTCGGTAGCCTAGTGACACTATAAAATTTCGGTCACCTTATGAGCTATGTGTAACTGAGCTCCAGAGTTTGTGTGGCTACTATAGCATCCCAGAATTTGTAATGGTTTTAAATGTCGGTGCTAACATTGTCTATCTCTCCCTCTGCTCACAGTTCTTGGGTCTACCCGTTCATCCGCGGCGCGGTCGCCCGACAGAACATTTCCTGCACTGCCAATTAATACTGTTCTGTATTCCGCGACACGATTTGGACTTCGACGTCGGTCAAGCCCCGTTAGTCACTTTATGCGGTGAACACTAGCCTTCCACCGTCGCGCCTGTTCCAATGGACTCGATTGTAAAATGGTAACACTGATTAAAAATAACTGTTTCTCTGGTTATCATTTTCTTACAGGTTCAGATAACTGCATTCCCGAACTTTGATTCAGAGTGTCTAGACAACTCTCTGACACGAGGTAAAGTGATATATAAATATTAATACGATACAACAGCGTCTCAATGTATCTGTCTGTAAATACGAACGTCACCAGTCAATAGGTAGAATGTACCAGTGAGACGCTCAAAGTAACACGAACTCGCGTGCCGATTCACAAGTACAAGAGTCTCACAATCTATGAACGAGAAATAAACTGTTCGACGAATGATCCTAAGACCGATATTACTAAGAATTCTGGTGTCGATAAGGCTACAACTGCAATTACGATACCACTAAGGATTAAAGAGTGCCTTTCCATGTCCTGCGCGGCTAAATTTATCAACTCGGTTTTCTTCCAGTGTATTCATCCTTTTGGTTTCTCCTGGCCTTAACCAATCCTACAGGGATACTTTACATGACGCTTTTCCTCATTGGCTGGTCAGTTGTGAATCCTTGCACTGAATTCGATTCTTCCCCTGTTTGTGCGGGCTCGGGTTACACTTTCTACTATTGTACGAGCTTCACAGTCTAGCTCGAGCAGTCGAGGAGAGAGGTTGCGTAGCGAAGTGCGTGCTGTAAACATGGTTGGCATTGAACAGTACCGGGCCGCTATTGGGAAATGGCAGGCAAGGCAGAAGAAGGAGGTCAGGAATGGATTGGTGACGGACGGATTGAAAATGAGTGAAGCGGTGCTGGTGGTGACAGTGATAGCAGTGTTACTGGTTATTGGGGGGGTGGAAGTGAACCCAGGCCCAAATACCAGTGGAAAATTTAGCGCAGAGGATTTGGCCGCACTCAGGGTGGTTGTAAGTGAAGTGATGCAGGAAAAGTGTCAATGGGATAAGGTGCAGGAAATAAAGGACATGATGGAGGAGCAGAGAAGGGAGATAGGGAACATGAAGAAATGGCTTGAAACGAAGACAGAGGAATCGAGCAGGAGAGTGGTCAATAACGAGAAAGAAATCGAGTTATTGAGAGGGGAAGTGAAGCATCTGAAAGACGAGGTGATGAAGATGAAGAAAGAAGCGGAGGGGTACAGGCAGGAGAGATTGAAAAAAGCCATATTTTTATATGGAATTGAGGAAGGGGCGAGAGAGAGCAAGATTGAGCTGATATTTAAGGTGGTGGAAGCTATACGTGATGTTATGAAGGTAAACTTTAGTGAGGTAGACATTGATGATGTAGAGAGAGTTGGTAGAATCAAAGGTCGGAGGCCAATTAGGGTTACATTGTTCTCAACCCTAATGGCAGATTCTGTGTTAAGAAACAGCAAGAATTTACAAGGGCGGAAAATAGGGGTGAAAGGAGACATGGGAAGAGAAGGAAGTGAAAACGCGAAGATCTTGAATAGGCACCTTTGGAGAGCGAGGAACCAGGGGCTAAAGGCCCGAATAAGAGGTCTGAGGTTGGAGGTGACGAACGGGCGATGGGTCAGAGTTCATTCAGTTTCTAAGCTAAAGGAAATGGACGAAAACGAGAGGGTTGAGAGTGGTGAGAGGTCAAGGCAAGATGGGAAGAAGAAAGAAGAAAAGAAGAGGAGGAGGGACGTGGCAGGAGAGCAAGGCATCTCGGAAGAGAATGGGCAGTGCAGCCGGGAGACAGAAGACCAAGATAGTGAAGTGGACGGTGAGAGTGGACCGCAAGAAACTGGGAGAGGAGAGTGTAGTGGTGCAGTGAGTAAGAAAGGACAAAGGGAGATGGATTTAGAAGTCCAAAATAGTGAGGGGGAGAGTGGGGGTGAGCAGCAAGAAGAGGTGAGTGCAGGGTGCAGTGGTGTAGCGAAAAAGAAAGGTCAAGAGGTGACAGATCGACAAGAAGGTAAAAAACTTATGAGTAAAGTCAGGAGTAAGAGCTTAAAAGACATATGGGGAAAAGTACGTAAAGGGATGGAGGATACAGAGGGAGAGAGGTCGATAAATACTAGAAGTAAGAATAGAGTGGGAGACCTAGAAGGGAGGGAGGGAAAGTTATAACAATTTTGGAAGATAGGATGTGTGAATATTGAAGGAGTAAGGAGCAAATTAGGAAACAAGAAAGTTAGGGAAGTAATTGAAAGTTTCGATGTTGTGGCACTCTTAGAGACGTGGTTGGAAACAGGGAGGGAGATTACATGGAAGGGGTTTGAGATAAAATATAAATATAGAAGAAAAGAGAGGAATAAGGGACGAGCACCAGGAGGGATGATAGTTCTAATTAGGGAAGAAATTAGTGAAAGAGTAGAGGATATAGAGACCGATATGATGGAAACCATATGGCTGAGATTGAATTTGGGAGAGAGAGAGGGACGGAGGAAGAAAATAAATCTAGCTTTTGTTTACTGTCATCCTAGTAATTCAGAATATGCAAATAAATATTTTTTTGAAGAGTTATTGGTGGATATTGGTAGGATAAGGGGAATGTATCCAGGGGAAGAGGATATGTTGTTATTTGGGGATTGGAACGCGAGAATAGGAGAACAGAGCCCAATTTATAGTAGGGAGGATGGAATGTGTTTGTTAGAAAGCAGAAGGAGTGAGGACAAAATTACAAATAGTTATGGAGAGAAGCTCCTAGAGATGTGTGCTGTGGGAAACTTGTATATTCTGAATGGGTGGATAGAGGGTGACAGGACGGGGAAATTGACATATGTTACGGAGAAAGGGGGTAGTGTGATAGATATGGTTCTGAGCTCGGAAGGGATGATTGAGGAAGTTGTAAGTATGGAAATAGGAGATTGGATTGAGTCACACCATTTCCCGGTGAGGGTTATGCTGAAAAGAGAGGTAGAGAAGCGTACAATGAAGGAAAATGAGACAAAGGATAAACGAGGGAGGGGTTATAATAAGTACAAATGGACAGAGAAGGTAGGCCGGGATTGGAATAGGGTAGTAAAGGAGGAGTTACATCTTCTGAAATATGGGTGGGAAGGGGCGTTAGAAGAGAATGATACTGATAAAGCCTTGGAATTGTTGCTACATCCAATAAAGATGATAGCGCAGAAGGTGAAAGCTAGAAAAGGAAATAAGAAAGAGGGAGAAGAATGGTTTAATAGGGAGTGTGAAGGATTGCGGAGGAGGGTGATGGACGCTTTAGGAGAATATAGAAGGAAAGGTGGAAGCCAAGAAAGGGAGTTTTTCTGTAGATTGAGGAAGGAGTATAAAAAGAAAATTTCTGAGACAAAAAAGACGTGGTTAGAGGAACAAATGGAAGCCATAAATAATGACTGCAAGACTAACAATTTTGAGAGAGTCTGGGATAAGATTAATAGAATTATTAAGGGTGGAAGGAATATGGAGAGAACGAGTATTGAGGAAGTGCAATGGGTCAGGCACTTCGAGGAATTACTAGGAAAAAAGGGGGGTGATAGATGGAGAGGTTCGGGAGAAGAAGTAATTTGGAGTAATAGGGGAGTGGCAATTTATGACTTGGATAAAGAAATCACAAGAGAGGAAATCCGGGGAGTGATAAGTAGAGCCAGAGCGAAGTCGGCCGGGGGGTGTAATGGTATAAATAATAAGTTTTGGAAGGAAATTAGTAAAAATGAGATAATGATAGAGGGCATGGTGAAACTATTCAATAGGATATTCGAGGGAGGAAATTACCCTAGGGAATGGGAAACAGGAATTATATGCCCTATATACAAGGGAAAGGGTAGTAGGAACGATGTGAACAGTTATAGGGGTATATCTCTGTTGGATTCTCTGAGTAAAATATATACGGGGGTGCTAGCGAACAGAATAAGTGGGTGGGCGGAAGAAAATGGAATTTTGACAGATTACCAAGGGGGATTTAGGAAAAAGAAAAGAACAGTGGATAATATAATGATAGTAAAGACTATTTTAGAAAAGTATAGGAATATGAATAGAAGTACGGTTTATGTAGCAGCAATAGATTTTGAGAAAGCTTTTGATAAGGTAAATAGAGAGGCCCTACGAGAGAAATTAGGTAGGCTAGGGATTTCAGAGAAGATGTTGAGGGCAGTGGAAGGAATATACAGGGACGTCAGGTTTTGTGTAAAATTGGGAGAAGAGAGAATGAGTGGACCATTGGAGTCCAAGGTGGGTTTAAAACAAGGTTGCAAGTTATCGCCCATACTGTTTATTTTATTTATAAACGATATTTTAGAGGGGTTTGGGGCAGGAAATTGGGCTGTACCGGTAATTAATGGTTTGGAAGTGCCAGGACTGATATTTGCGGATGATGTGTTATTGATGACGTTAACTTCAGGGGCGATGAATAGGGCCTTAGAGTCAGTGATGCTATTTGCGAGGAAATGGGGATTGAAAATTAATGGAAATAAGTCTAAAATATTGATAGTACAGGTGAACAAAAGAAGAAAGATGGAAGGGAATTGGGTAATACAGGGAGAAAGATTGGAACAGGTAAGGAAGCTGGAATATCTAGGAGTTATTTTTAATGATAAAGGAACTTGGAGTGACCAGATCAAAAGAATGAAATATAGAGGCTTGGCAGCCTTAGCCTCAGTCAGAAATTTGCTACTCAAGTTCCCGGGGATCAGTTATAAAACACTGAGACTCGTGTTCAGGTCGGTAATAGTGGGGAGGGTATTATACGGAGCAGAAGTTTGGGGGCTGGATGAAAAAAGAGAGGAACTAAGAAAGATTGTTAGTAGTTTTGCTAAGTTAGTGATGGGCTTACCGAGGTGTACAGCAAATGTAGGGGCGGAATTAATGTGTGGGGAGGATTTGGAATCAGAGGGTGTGAAAAGAATAGTTAGATATTGGATGAATTTAAAAAGACAGGAAGGTGGGAGAGTTTTACAGGCTGCATATGTACAGCAATTTAAGAGCATGTATAAGGGTGGATGGTTAGAAAAATTAAAAGGATATTTAGAGAGGATAGGATTAGGGCACCTGTGGGGGGAGGTTTGGTCAAAGACAGAAGTGAGAGGGATGAAAATACTAGAAAGGAGAATTAGGGATATCCATAGGCAGAAATTATTGGGGGAAAGCAGACTAAGAAATTCGCTGATTGTTTTGACGAAAATAGAGGAGATAGCAGGGTTGAATATTAGATACGTTGATAGGTCAAATCGATATGGGATGATGTGGTGGCTTTTAGGTCTGTCAAGGAATAAGGGCTGGTTACAGGGCAGGGATAAGACAAGGTGTGTACTTTGTGGAGATGTGAATGATGAGTTTCACTTGCTAAGAGACTGTGAGGGAACGAGGGGGTTAAGACATAGATTATTGAGTGCCGAGAATCGGGAAGTACTGGGGAGAGGGGATGAGAACGTAATACTGAGATGGATTCTTAAACAATGGGAAAAAGGGGGTGAATTGAACAGGTATTTTTGTGCGACAAAAAAGGCCTGCGAGAGTAAAATGAAGGAGAGTGAGTTAGAGGGTGGGCAGGGGAATAGGGGGGTAGAATAGTTATCTGTATAAGGGAAGGAGATAGTAGGTTAAAATTTTAATGGTTTAGTGTATATAGGGACTGAGTATTTAGTTAGGGGAGTTGGGTAAGAGGACAGGATGGCATGGTCTGTTTGTTTTATGATATGTCAGTAATTGTTATTCATTGTAATTTTATTAGGCTAGGATGGTAACTATTTGTGAAGGCTGAAATATGGTAAATAATTTGTGAAGGCTGAGACGTGGTAAGGGTGAAGTGATATATTTATTGTGATATTTGGAGTTGACGCTGATTGGTAAGTCTTACGATATGTCAGTAATTGTTATTCACTGTAAATTTATTAGGTTATGATGGTAATTATTTGTGAAGGCCGAAATGTGGCAATGCTGAAGTGGTATATTTATTGTTGATGTATATAAGAGAGAGGATAGCATGATAGTGTGGTATGAGATTGAGAGGTGGTATATGAAGAGATGTGTTGGTATTGAAGGGTAGCTGTATTAGCTTTTGGTTGGGTAGGAGGTTTATTTAATGCTAACTAAGTGATTGTTAAGAGGGACAAGAGTTTTGGATGGTAGAGATTGGAATGTGGTGTTGGTGAAGAGATGGTATATGAGTGTTTGGTATTTTAAGGTGAAGATGGCCTGGTATCTAGATACGATTAAGGTAAGATGTGTCATATTGCTGAAATGAGGTGTTGGAGAAGTGGTGGTATAAAATGGTAGCAGTTATTGAGGACTATGGTTGAAATATGGTGAGAAGCGGTGTTAAGCGGTGTTATTTTGTAAATATGAGATGTTGTAAATTTAGATTTAGTGGTGTATTGTGGAAGGTATATGAGGTGGATCTGGAATGGAAATTGTGGATAAGAGGTGGTATCTGAATCCGGGAGTTGGTATGTAGATGGTTTATTTATTGCTGAATTAGTTTAGATTTATCGAAAAAAAAAGAAAAGAAAAAAAAAAGTGGTGTGGGAGAAGTGTTGGTATAGGCGAAGATGGTTTGGTAATGAGATGGTTTAATTTATTGCTGAAACTTTTGGAGTTGGAGAGATGATTGTATTAAGTGCGGGTTGGTAAATGTAGTGTATGATGGATTGAAGGGCAATTGCGGAATGTTGGTTGTTATGGTTTGGACAGAGAGTAAGTTAGAGGACAATGAAGATGACGTATGTGCTGAATCCACAAGGACACGGAATGAGTGGTGGTTGCGATAGCAAATGTAATGCTGAGCATGGCTTGGGTTTTAAAATGAGATCAAGCATGGCTAAATAATGGTCAAGTTGCAACATGAGAGGTAGTAATGCATTGAAATAAAAGTGGTATTTAAGGTAAGTGTGGAGGGAGACCAGTGTTGAAATTTGATTGTAAGTTATTATGATTTTCTGCTGGGTTAGGATTGTGTTATTTATTGTTGTGAACGTGGAGGACTTTTGTTTGTGTTATGGCTGGTTAGAATGTAAGTGCTGACTGTCGATGTTTTGGTATTGATCGGGAGTAGGTCAGGGAAAAGGAATGTGACGAACGTTGCTGTAGACATAAGGACAAGTGATGAGTTTGCTGGATCCTCGAGCCGAGGACTGCTACAGAATTGTTATCATTTTTGTTATTATTTATTCCTATTATCTCTATTATCATTATTTTATTTTTATGTATTATATTATTATTATCATTATTTTATTATTATTTTTATTATTATTATTTTTTTTATTATAATTATTAATATTGTGTCTTATTGCTTTGTGAACATGTAATGGGGCGGAAAGCCTGTTTGTTCATAAATAAATACAAATACAAATATTGTACGAGCTTGGTCATATTTTCTAGGCCTCCACTTTGTATTTTTGACGTTAGTTCAGATCTGTTGTGAATGTATCACTTGGGCTCAATTGCGTTACTTTTCAATTGTTTTAATGACACTTCCGTCCCACTACTTTTAACCGTGAAGCTTGATATCGAGTGCATTGTTTGCTCCTGGTCAATTGTCTTTCCTCGCTCCCAACCCCCTGTTGTTCTTTCCGGTCAGTCCTCGTGAGAATTTATGGCAGGGTTGGCATTTTAACCTCTCGTCGAAAACACTTGCACGTCAACCCAGGGTTCTTTCTCTGTTCGCTGTATAAGATTTATTTCCTTGTCCATTCTTTAGAGAATAAACATACTTGATGCCAGGATACGCTTTCAATGAGCTCGTATTGAAAACGGGCGCAGTTCAGACACCCGGGAACCCCAACATTATTGGCGTCACCGAAGCCTCCTGAGTAACCCTTGCTCTGGAGAGCGTCATTCCGTGGTAAAGATTTGAACAGTGCGGATGCATTAACTCTGTGACTGGTGATCGTGATTAACGTGGTGTTATTCCAGTAATAGTAACTGGTTCTCATTGATACTTTGAAGTGTGCAATTGCTATATTTTACTGTGCTTGAGTAAATGAAATAGTATAATTTTGGCATAGTTTACTTTCAATTGATAAAGACGGTGTTTAGTGACCGCTGAGTAACAAGTGTAGTGGAAACGTGCTATTGTTCACTATTTCGCGACGGGCGCGTATTCGCGTGGAACTTCCGTAACGAACCGTGGGCTGCTTTTCAAACTGTATTTTTACCCTTTAAGTGAAGTGTGTAACATATATGTGAATCAGTGTGTTTAGCTGATCTGGTAAAAAGAAAGGGTATTTCGGCTCGCAGCATTAAGCAGTGAAGAGATTATCAACTATAGTCTCCTGTGTTCCAGTGGATTATTTTCCAGCAAGATGATGGATACGCCTGCAGAGGAAGGAAGTGCTTTCACACATGTTAATGCTGTGATTATCATGGAGTAGATCCCTAAATCAGTGGGGATGCAAGCTGCTATCCTGGTATCCCGAGAGTCGTGTAAATACAGTAAGACGCATGATATGTAAGTTATGTTAAGGTACTAGGGCAGTGTAGTTAGAATTTTTATTTTCATGTAAAGTAAGCCTGACGGCATGTGTTTGTTTAATTTTGTTACTATGATAGATTCGGATACGAGAATAATGCATGTTTATTTTATTTTCATTTTGCTTTATGAGTAGATGTTTGGGAAAATGAGGGATTGATAGGATCAGTTGTTGTTTATTTGTGTATATCACTTAGCGTAGGATATTCCGAGTTTTCCTTATATATATATATGCTAGAAGGGCTAGATCGACAGGTTCATTTTCATACAACGTTAAACACGTATGAGTTTATTTTATTTCGGTTATTCAGAGAGACAGGTATAGCTATTTTGCATGATGCATGGTTTTACTGAAGCTGCCAGAAGGAGCTGCAGAACGTCGTTGTTGAAATAAGATCTTTGAAGTTAAGTTGGATTCCGTTTGCCTGATGGTCTGCCATGGACTCGAACTGTGTCTCATTATGTGGAAAGGCCAGTGGGATTCATGAGGAATAATGAGATAATAATTGCATGCTGAATTATAATGTATTGGTGCAGGCTGATTGTATGCCTGACAAGATAAAGAGTATTGTGCAGATGTGTGTGCCTGCCTAGTGTCTTCTGAGTATATTGTGATCAGAATGGACAGTGTTAATTCCAGACTATTGAGTCTGATGTTGTTAAATGGCCCAAGCATGCTAAGAAGGAATGAATATACGTGAGTTTCCGTGTAGCTGATGAAAGGCGTTATCTCATGGCAAGCTGATTCCTGGCCTGTGTTTATCTGTATGTGCGAAGGAGACTGTATTTCCTTGTGGCGGCCTCGGGAGACAAAATCCAATCTTTAGCATAGTGTAGTTCAATATTTCTTTACAGCTCATAATCTACCCTGAAGTACATGACGGATGACCGCGCTGTTGAGCGCTCAAACGCAGCAGAAGGAGGCAATGTTGCCCATTGCTTTCTTCATGATATCAAGGGTTATTTATATGTTTTTCCCTTACAGGATGATGGTTTTTACATTTTTATTTGTGATTGTATACCTTGTCTCGTTGTTTTTAAAGGGAACAGCCCGAGTGTTGAAGTATTGTTGGTTTATCTAGTTCTGTCTAGATCTTTTGCAGTGAACCGGGATTCACATTAGAATTAGTGTTACATTTAAGACTTTACTCGATATCCGATGTATATATATGTTTAGTTTGATTATTTGAATTGTTGTAAATATAGTGTAGGATTTGCCCCTAGTATTTTGCATAAATTACATAGCGTCCATTGCGTCTTAATTATTTTTCTTTTCGTCGTAACTTTTCTGTATAATGTAACTTTTATTTAATTGTAATTTCGGCGACTCTCGGGATTAACTTAACTTTGAAACCGTATCGTTGGGATGCGATAGTGTGAAACTCCATACGGAAATACCACATGGCAGTGTTTGCGTACACTTGTTGCCATACAATATAAATATTGGACTATAAGAAGAAACTCAGTCTTGATTTATATAAATGTTCTTTGTTGAACTTGCTCTTCTTTAATGTCAAATTTGTATAGTCATTCAATTAACGTTTCTAATTTCGACTTATTCATTTTTCTACAAATTATTATTTTTCTTGATTTAATTATTTTCTTGTGATTTGATCGGGGATATTTATTAATAAATCCATCTTACCCCCTATGATTGTTTCTCATTCGTGTTATACCTCCATTTCCTGTCATTGATTGCTATTTTAGTGTAGAACTTCGACTTTTTATCCTGACCCAATCGACAACCAACCCACACTCTGCCCAACCCTGAGTTAGTCGGATGTTCATACAGGAATGGAGGCATCGTCCTAGAGGGTATTTACCCCTGGGTACGGTACAATACATCTACGATCACTCGTCCATCGTAATGCTTACATCACACTTTTACGCAACGATCGTTTCGTACACGTACTATATATAGTTCGAAAGGTATAATGTGTTGCACTTCCCGCCGCTACACTGGTCTGAATGCAAGGCACGGCCTTGAGGCCACCAAGGAGGCCTACGTGCTGACAGCGCTCAGGATGCGCAGCTTATTCCGTCTGAAAACGTACTAAACAAATACCAAATGCTTTACGTCGCAACGAATCAGATAGGTCTTACGGCGACGATGCAATAGAAAAGGGCTAGGAGTGGGAAGGAAGCGGCCATGGCCTTTAAGGTACAGCCGCAGCATTTGCCTCCTGGTGTGCAAGTGAGAAACCATGGAAAACCATTTTCAGGGCTGCAAACAGTGGGTTTCGAACCCACTGTCTCCCGAATGCAAGCTCACAGCTGCGTGCCTCTAACCGCACGGTCAAATCGCTCGGTAAACCTATTAAAAACCATAGTATAAAGACAATAATGATGATGCTTGTCGTTTAAAGGGCCTAACATCTAGACTATGTCATCGGCCCTAAGGACAATGAAACTCTTTAGAAGGCCAAGGTGGATGAACAGAAAAGCACACCATAAACTCCACTGGACAGCGCGCAGGAGCCGCAGGCGCGATTGGTGGCCACAAGGCCGGGCCTTGGGTTCAAACCCGGGTAACGGTGGGAAGCGCTCTAAGTTATACCTTCTGAACTATAGTAGCCTAAACAGTGTCATGACATTCGACGAGTGACTGTTCAGGGGATGGTATTTCCACTTCTAGAACATTGCGGAAAAGCACAAGAAACCAAGTAAAATAAAAGGCATATGGAACGTACCCATGAGAGGATTTGGTGCAACTTTTAAGGAGCTATATTATTCTGGTCTGGTCCACTCATGGCAGTCGATAATATTCACCTACTGTAATGCATGTGGACGAAATACCGATTTATTTTCTTGGAGTGGAAATGGCATTTTTTGAACGGACATTTCTCATTTATAGAACTGGCAATATAAGAAGTAATATATGTACGTTACAATCCTTTAAAAGGAGTCCCTATTGAAATCGATAAACTGCTGCCCTTTTTTGGAAGGTTTCTGAAGTATCCTGAGAAAGTTACCTCTGGTGTGCCTTTCTATTCATCCACCTTAGCCTTTTGAAGAGCTTCATTGTCTTTATTCCATCAGTTGGGTTTTACAGCCGGAATAAGAAATCCAAGAGTTTTCTTCTAACTGTTAGGTTCTTAATTCTACCCATTAGACCACTTTGTAATACCGGGGGAGTAAAGATCTGAGCGGTATACTCGGAAACATGCGGAGTCGATGCTGTTTCAGGTAAACTAAAATGTTTACAACGAGACTTCTGTTTCCTGAGAGGCATCGGGCTCTAGGGTTCACAAAACCTTCATCAAAAATGAGTACCAACTTAATTCCTAGGAGCAAAGATGTCAGGGAATGAAGCTATTCGCCACTCTACTCCACTTAGAACCGAGGTTACGTAGCGTAGAAGCTTTTAAATTTTCGCTCTTCGAGGACCTTCGTGGCCAGTTCGAAAACATTTTACAATAATAATAATAATAATAATAATAATAATAATAATAATTTTAAATTTAGCCTTACCGAGCTCGATAGCTGCAGTCGCGTAAGTGCGGCCAGTATCCAGTATTCGGGAGATAGTAGGTTCGAAACCCACTGTCGGCAGCCTTGAACATGGTTTTCGGTAGTTCCCCATTTTCACACCAAGAAAATGCTGGGGCTGTACCTTATTAAGGCCACGGACGCTTCCTTCCCATTCCTAGCCCTTTCCTGTCCCATCGTCGCCATAAGACCTATCTGTGTCGGTGCGACTTAAAGCAGCTTGCAAAATAAACTTAGCGTTAGCAATGAAAAATCGCTATCATTGGGTAAAATAAATCGGTGAAAACGGAAATGAAATTGGCATTAATGAAGAAACCGTTCAAGACAGAATATTCAGAACTTTAATTCACAAACACACATTTTCTGTAAAGCCTACGCGACTAAATACGGGATGGACTGAACAGCATGGAAAGGAAAACAGCCAAGGGATGGGGAGCTATTGGGAAGAGAGGAAGAAGAAATGACATAAGTTCAAACGCGTCCGCCTCTGTGGTGTAGTGGTTAGTGTGATTAGCTGCCACCCCTGGAGGCCCGGGTTCGATTCCCAGCTCTGCCACGAAATTTGAAAAGTGGTACGAGGGCTGGAACTGGGACCATTCAGCCTCGGAAGGTCACCTGAGTAGAGGTGGGTTCGATTCCCACCTCAGCCATCCTGGAAGTGGTTTTCCGTGGTTTCCCACTTCTCCTCCAGGCAAATACCGGGATGGCACCTAACTTAAGGCCACGGCCGCTTCCTTCCATCTTCCTTGTCTATCCCTTCCAATCTTCCAATCCCCCGCAAGGCCCCTGTTCAGCATAGCAGGTGAGGCCGCCTGGGCGAGGTACTGGTCATCCTCCCTAGTTGTATCCCCAACCCAGGGTCTGAAGCTCCAGGACACTGCCCTTTAGGCGGTAGACGTGGTATCGCTGGCTGAGTCCGAGGGAAAAACCAACCCTGGAGAGCAAACAGATTAAGAAGAAGAAGGTGAAAGGATGAAAAATTTTGGATCTTTATTCTGGAATTCCGACATCAAAATGTCAATCGGGTGGATGTGCCTGCATGGCGTGGCACAGTTTGCAGATGTGTCGTAGTCCAGGTCAAACTTTCAAGTGAAACGTGCCTCCTTATATACATACTGTATTTAACTTCCTTCTTATTTCAATGTTTCTTCATTTTTTTTTTTTTTCTCTGAAGGCTGCTCGCGTACCCCACTAAAAGTCTCAAGCGGACCCCTGAGGGCACGCGTACCACAGTTTTAAATCCACTGAGTTACAGTGTAGCCTTCTGTGTTTATGAAAGAGAAGATCATTGAATACTTTAACAGCGTCACTGGCGTGAAAAACGAAAATGCAGATGCTCTTCACATATAATTAAATGTTACCATGTTCCAAAAATGTTCTGGGAAATAAAGTGTTGTCATACCAATACAAATGGTCCGTTATTGGACATTATAAATTTGCCAGCTAACTCATTCCTGGTAGCCAGCGTTTCACCCCAATATGCCAACTTGGGCTCTTCAGTTGTTAAATAGCACACCCCCAAGACGCATGGCTAGTGCATATCGTGGAAGCCACTGCGTGGGCTACTTGGAGCCACCGGTAGTGCCAATGCACTTTGAGAGACTATGTCACATTACCAAAAAGTATTGGTTAACATTGTTGGCTGCTGAAAGTTCCTTTCAATGGACTGGATAACGGCTGAGTCCTGACAGTTAAGTTGGTTGCTTGTGGTGAGAATGTTTCGACAGTTCGAAATAGCGAAGTCCAAATTGGAAGCGATTTTTTTCTACGGAAAAGGTGGTGTTCCCTTTCTGAGATTTATTGACGATTGTATGAAATGTTTCGTGATAAAATAATTTCGCCAGAATGTTCGTACAGATATTGAGGACGATAATCGGCAAGGTGCAACTTCACAACAAAGCACGATGTTCAACATATTAATAAATAGATTTCTTAAGACAGATTTCTTGATGGATACAGTACTTTTGCATCCATCCTTTGACACAGGCCAGAGTAAAGTGTAGCTTTCACCGAAGTCCCAGTCTCATCCATGGCTGTGACAATATGGAAGCTGCTGGGGTATGGGTGGTGCTGAGTATTGACATTCAGAGCACGACTAGTGCATCTGAGTGTTATGAAAGGTGTTGCTCATAGGGTCAGTCGTGCTGCAATAGCACTTTCTGACCCACTGAGGAAAGCAATGGCAAACTACCTCACTCCTCGTCTTGCCTAGTACGCCTCATTTTGGTGCTGCCTTTGTTTTTTGCGGTTTCCTTATAACCGCATAACCTTTGGTGGTGCTATTTGAGGATCCAACCAGCCTCTGGGCTGATGACCTAACAGACAGACAGAAGACAGATGAATTACAGTGGTGAAGTCGAGACTGAACTGGTGTCAACTGCGATACAAAAATAGTTACCTGATGATGATGATGATGATGATGATGATTGGTGTTTTAAGGGGCCTAACATCGAAGGTCATCGGCCTATAGTTACCTGAAGTTTAATGAGAATTCTTCTAGCAAGGTATAGAGAAAGCCATGTCATGCTGCGATAAATATTTCAAAGAACGTGGTGATTATTAAGGAAAATAAGTTAGGTTATTTACTTTCATAAAATAAAAGTACTGTCACGTAGGCCTACGTTCCATACGCTGTTTCTTTCATACGAGCGCAACTAACTGCATGACTGACTTACGTACCTAAGTAGATCCACACATTCAGAAGCTAGTAGATGCACGCGCACACACATACGGATAGGTACCACCCTTATAATTTATTCATTTGATGGATGTAGTCTAAAATCGGAGTGGGTAACAGGAATAGATTCATTTTCTTTACAAGCTATTTCACGTCACACCGACACCGATAGGTCTTACGGCGACGATGGGGTAGAAAAGGCCTAGGAGTGGGAAGGAAACGACCGTGCCCTTAATTAAGGTACATCCTCAGCATTTTCCTGGTGTGAAAATAGGAAACCACGGAAAACTATCTTCAGCGCTGTCGACAGTGGGCTTCGAACCCACTATACCTGGATGAAAGCTCACAGCTGCCCTAACCGCATGGCCAACTCGCTTGTACTGTACGTTTAGATGAATAAGAAATTACCTCACCTGATTTGTTCCACAAGATGAAAGGATGTGAGTCAGAGTATAGGGTTACATTGACCACGGACGGAACTATAGTATTGACCTTATGTCAACATTGCAATAAATTTCCATTCTTCACACTTTATTTTGTTTCGTAAAAGTTAATGTACCGTTATTTCCTTCACGTAATGCTTCCTGTCTGACTTATTTTCTTATTTTTCAGTAGAGTTCCCGGTTTCGATCCCAGATAAAAGAAGTAAAGCCACATGCAGGTCAATATAGAGCAAGTGCTCGTATCACCTTATGTTACAAACCTATATGACAACTTTATCAACTGGGCGAGTTGGCCGTGCGGTTGGGGCGCACAGCCGTGAGCTTGTATCCGGGAGATAGTGGGTTCGAACCCCACTGTCGGCAGCCCTGAAGATGGTTTTACGTGGTTTCACATTTTCACACCAGGCTGGGGCTGTACCTTAAGGCCACGGCCGCTTCCTTCCTACTCCCAGGCCTTTCCTATCCCATCGTCGCCATAAGACCTACCTGTGTCGGTGCGACGTAAGACAAATTGTAAAAAAATGTTAATGTTATTCCTCCGTCCGAACGAGTTGGCCGTGCGGTTAGGGTCACGCAGCTGTGAGCTGCCAACGCACTTCACTTACACCAACCACATCTAACTTTAGCCTATCCATCTCCCTTTTCAGATTCTCTTACCTACCACAATGATTCAAACTAATATTCCACACTCCGCCTCGCAGAATATCAGTATACATCTCCCTGATGATTGCCCCCTCTCGTTTATTCCCCACCCGGTGATTTGAATGGGGGACTACTTTGCCTCCGGAATATATATACAACAGAGAGCTGCCTGTCCTCGGGAGTTAGTTACGGCTGTATTTTCCCGTTGCTTTCAGCCGTGTATAATTATCAACACAGATAAGCCATTTTGAGTATTATTACAAGGCGATATCGGTAAATCAACTAGACTACCGTCCTTGCAACTTCCGAAATGCTGCTACTCCCCTTTCGATGAACTATTCGTTTCCTGGTCTCCCGACAGATACCCATCCGATATGGTTGCATCTGAGACTCGGCTATCTGCTTCATTGTGACACGCAGGTCTCCCCACCGCGGCAAGGTCACATGGTTCGTAGGGGAGTATAATAACCTTAAAGTATTAACTGAATTAAATGTATCCCAGTTATTTTTTATTGTACTAGTACTAGAAAGCCTCCTTTTGAATATCCGAATTCATGTTCGAGTGGTCAGTGTGTTCGCCTTCAACACTACGATATAACTTATAGTATTATAATATAGAGGGCGAATCCCTTCTCCAAGGCAAAAAGCTGAAAGGTGTTAAGGAAAATAAAAAAGCCAAGATGTATATTCCAGTTCACTGCCGTTTTTGTGCTACGAGTGCATGAAGACGGGAATTGTGCATCCAAGCCTGCATGTTATGATGCCAGAACAATTCCCAGTCTTTTGTATCTCTCATCACATAAGCGGTTCAAGTGTGAATATTGAATTTGCACGAGACCTTTTCGTACAACAATCTTCGTTGAAGAGGGCGCCTACGCTTGGTCAAGCGAGGAAGAACGTCACAGCAACTGCTGAAGTGATTTTCGTCGGAATATATGGAAGCTTCGCAGCGCTTACTGGAGGCAACGCAAAACTATGCGCGTTCTCCAACTTTGATAAACTGTAAATAACAAACAGTAGTAGTGTATTATACCATACTTCTTAATATATCCTCCTTATCATCGCCTTAGTCTCCACCCTGCGTTTTTCCACAGAGGAGAGACTCGCCCTGTACAAACACTGCATATAAATTGTACATATTATGCTATAGTACAATCTTACATAAACAAAAAATTATAAAATAATTGTATTCGTCTGAATGTATATGCAACTGATCACAAAGGTCCAAAACAGCTCTATTATTATTATAAATTGTAATAAAAATCTAATACCGTAATACCGCCAAATCCATTCTAAATAAGTAAAACATTCTCTGCTTCTAAAAGTACAAATGGTGATGCAAAATATTCAGGGAGTCCCTTTTCATAGACACGACGATATCCACGCAGAAAGATTTCAGAGAAACCTATATTTTACGGGAATCCACATTCAAATAGGCCTACTGTAAAGCCGCCTCTTGCACCGAGGTACCTTCCGTTGTGATGGTGGGATGTTGTAACGATCGCTTAGGTATGGAGGACACTGTCATGAAAACACATGCATCATCCTCAACGACTGTGTTTAGTGGCACAAGGATATAATACTGTATGTGCATACTGAGGGGTTGTTGTGTTAGTGATTCATTTTACACGGACATCGGTGATCAGATGGCTCTCAGGGTGTCTGCCCGTGCGCACCCTGCGGACAATAACAGTGCTGAGAGTAGTGGTGAACAGTATTTGCAACTCTAATTGTAGCGTACAACCATGCCCCTTCAAAGAATATGTGCCCCTGTTAAATAACTACAGCCATTTGAACGGGGTTGGATTGTGGGCCTGCGGGAAGCTGGATCGGCGTATTCATGGATTGCTGCACATGTTGGGCGCAATATATCGGTGGTGTGTCGCTGCTTTCAGCAGTGGTCTTTGAAACATTCCCCAACCCGTAGACTAGGCTCCGGACGTCCGCGTATTACAGACGCATTGTGCGAGCAGCGATGGTCGATCGAACATCATCCAGGAACGTAATCTGGTCACATGTTGCACCTGCTTTGTCACCAAGAACCAATGGGAATTGTCTGCTTGCAGCAGGATTACGACAACGTATGCTTCTGGCCAGACTACCACTGACACCACGACACCGCCCAGCACGACTACTCCGGTGTCGTGAAATAGTCGACTTGAGAGGGGAATGGCGCTCTGTTGGCTTCAGTGACGAGAGTATGTTCTGTCTGTATCCAAATGATGGACGTAAACGTGTACGGCGTAGACCTGTTTGGCGGCGTACACCAGAGTGCATTCGCCCACGACACCCAGGTCCCATATCAGGCTTCATGGTGTGAGGGCCGTCAGTTACAACTCGCGGACACAGTTGGTGTTTCTGCAGGGTAAGGTAACAAGTGCCCACTACATTGCAGAGGTTGTTGTCCCCGTGCTAGCGCCATTTCTTCGACAGGAAGGTGATGTGCTTTTTCAGCAGAACAATGCACGACTACATACAGCTGCTGCGACTCAACGTGGTGTACGTGATGTATAACAACTGCCCTGACCAACTAGATCACCGGATCTCTCACCAATTGAACACGTATGCGACATGATGAAGCGTGAACTTACGTGTTATCCAGAGCCTGCAAGAACCATTGCCGATTTACATCAAAAGGTGCAAGATGCTTGGAAAAATCTCTATCAGGATGTCATTCAGCGCCAGAGGGGGGTACACTTTGTACTGATGCGACTGTATGGGCACCCTTCACTATAACATGTGTGTTTCATTTGGTCTGAATTTGTAATCGTATGATGGACTGTCTGTCACAATGCTTGTGAATGAAATGACCTTGTCCTTGAAGATGTTGCATTTATATTTTTCCGGCAGTGCATATATATTATAATATATTTTCTCTTCATCTGCCTCCTTTGTCTGTTGAATGGAGTTCTCGAACCGGGCAGTGGGTCTAACGCATAAGCAACACACAGCTTTTGATTTATTGCCAAGATGTCTACTCTTCTGTTGGGACCACAGGATGACACGCAGTGAACCTCTTCAAAAACTTGCCACTTTCTAGAGCGCAGTGAGAATGCTAGTGCTGCCCATACGGGATGTTGTCTGCTATTCCTCTGAATTAGGAGCAGAATCCCAGTACGTGACCAAGGTTTTCAGTCTCACTACAACCTTCATGGCGACAGCGGATTTTACTGAGGCTTCTACCTGAAACTGCTTGGACAGCTGTTATATCTCGCGACATCTTTAGAGCGTCCGACCATTCTGAAGGTGAAGAAACATTCCTTGTGCTTACTCAGCTATTCAGTTTTGGATGTTCAGCGAAAACTTCGACACATTTACATGGAAGCGTGTGTGAGGACCAATTTTCAAACTCTCGGTTTCCAAGAATATTTCTCAGTTGATGGCCGGTTAAATTGCTTCCATCGTTAAACGAATTATCTAATACCTCTCTTTAGAATTATCTTCTCTGTTTCAGTATTTCGGACTTGATGAAGGTGTTCGTCTTCAATCTGGGCTATATACCTATGTTATATTGTTGAATGTAAGATTCCCTCCTTGCTTTCATCAGTCCAAGTCCACGAAATATCTTGGGGGCATATAACATGACACTGGGGCAGTCATGTAATAAGCCAATTATTTTCTTGACTGCTCCTCGTATTATCTTGACATTACCGTCCAAAAATAATGTCCTGATTTCAGACAGGGGAGCACATTGTAGGGGATAAACCAGAATAGGACATATGTATTAATGAATGAATTAATTAATTAATGGGAGATTCTGATCAGGTTTAAAATCATGTTAACCCTAAACATGGTAAATCCAGGATTTTGGAGTTAGAATTATAATTTAGTGGAATATGTACTAGGAAACAGGTATAATAAACAGAAATATAGTGAAAAATTAAAATCTTTTATCTTTTAGGCACTTTATGAGTTGTATTTTACAGGATACATTGCCTAGAATAGCGAACTAGAAACAAGTAACTTCAACTTCAGACCAAACTAATTAAAACAGCTTTATATACTACAAACTTTGGATAAAATATTACAATATTGATTAATTAAACCTAAAATCATTTAAATGGCCATGATTAACAAAAATACGGAATTATATTTATGATTCAAAGACATTGCGTATGTCGATACCATTACTTAGGCCAACTTCATTTTCCGAGTGTATCACGTCTTCGTCCTGAAGTTCAAAATTAAGACGATATACCTCTTCAGAATATTGAAATATACTTCCTTCAGCTGAAATTCAATCTAAATCTTCTTCTGTACCAGATTCTGCCCCTTGAAGTGACAGCATTGAGAGTATCTTCTTGGCACGTGACGTATAAAAAATATTCTGAAATAATATGTAAAAACACATTCATTAAACATACTTTTACCGAAGATGATAAATTAAAATTCAAATAATTAATTCATAACAATAACAACTAAATAATTGACAGTTTGAGGTTATAGTTACGAATCTCCCAGGACTTGGCAATGTATCTCCTGATATACACTAATTGTAAAGACTGAAATAATTATTATAATGAATTAGAAGAGTTCAACGAAGGTAATAGGTCAAATGTTTCATTACTTAAATATATATTGTGACATTTATTTGCAAATGGTAATGTACAATTATTTTGAAAAATAATGTTACTTATCTCTGAAATACAAGATCTGTTTATGTGAGCAGCCATCTTGTAGACTCTTGCCTTGTCTTGTTATTATATCTAGTTTCACAGCATGTCCTGAGAGGGCAGCACATAATAAATAAATACTTTAGTGTAGTATCTAGTAAGATACATCACTACGAGTAGCCAAACTTTAATATTTTAGATGTTAAACAAGGAAAAAGTATATGTATCCTATAGAATACATTGCCAAGGTTAGGGTTAGACACTGATTTAAGTGATTATATAGGAACAAATGAAGATTTTCCATTACCGACATTTTCAAACTTGATAATTTAAAAGATCTACTGCGATGGCACCTTTCGAAATGAGTAGATAAGAATACCGTTTTGCTCCACGACTTTGTTTCATCTACGAATTGCATAATTAGCCGAGATGCTGAAAATATCATCACAACAATTTCTACACTTATGTATGGATATGAATTTCTATTCCAATAGCTTACTCCTGATAATGCATTGAATGATATGTGATCTTCAAAAGTTAACCGATATTGAACCTGGTGATTAACTGAAAGTGTCATCGCTTTCTTTGATGAAGAAGTATGATTGGTTCAAAGCCATCCATTTCAGCACCGAGTTGATAAGTTCTTTTCTGATGAAGAACTTGGCCATCTTAACACAAATTCCGACTAGCCGGGCTGAGTGACTCAGACGGTTGAGGCGCTGGCCTTCTCACCCCAACTTGACAGGTTCGATCCTGGCTCAGTCTGGTGGTATTTGAAGGTGCTCAAATATGTCAGCCTCCTGTCGGTGGATTTACTACTGGCATGTAAAAGAACTCCCGCGGAACTAAATTCTAGCACCTCGGCGTCTCCGAAAACCCTAAAAGTAGTTAGTGGGACGTAAAGCTAGTAACATTATTATTTTTGAATTCCAACTTACGGAAAATGAAATGATGCCTGAATAATGATTGAACCTGAAAACATTGTAATTTTGGGCGTGACAGGCAGTGAATTCGTAACTGGTTTCGCACCAAGGCGACCTCTGTTCGGAGCTCGGAGAAAGTATGTGCAATTTTTGAAATGGAACGTCACGTCCCTGTGGTTCGGATTCCATGTAAATCTGGAGGTCCCGTGGCTATTATCACGACATCAATAGTCACGTAAAAATAAAATCTAGCTGGTACATTGTAATTGTAAAAACAATGCTTAATATGTTTAGGTTTTCCAAGCACCCTGACCTAGGATCGTTAAATTTTATATGGGTTTTATGTTTATTTTACCTGATAAAATGTAGTGGTAGTTGATTTCCCAATAATTGAACTTAATATATTTGATTCACATGGGATTCAATCCTGTGATCTCTCGAGTAATTACTGGGTGCTCTTTTGGAAAGTCAGCAAGACCAACTCCAAATAAATGGATTGATAAATACAAGTCTTATTTAGTTGATTATATTAAGGACTGGTTAGTTAGGATTGTATAAGTTAGGTACCAGTAGCGAGGCTCTAGCCGAGATAAGTCGAACTTCGTAGGATTCATTTTGTACCAATGTTTTCAGCCAGAATCTTGCACAAACAATACACTTCAAGAATATGAAAATTAGTAACTTTGTTTAATACTTCGATAAACATCTGAAAACCATATCTATTATTTCTCTCCATAGGAACTTTTCAGGCAATGGGGCGGCAGATGTGGGTGCAGACAATTACAGTCAGATTCTGCCGCTTTTATGACTTAACAGTCAGTCGTCCTGCGTTGTGGCAGTGATCTTCCGTTCGGAGGGCCCTGGGCCGGGAATTTTAATTACTCTGTCGTGAAGACTGGAGTTTAGATTAGTCTTAATATACTACAATTCTTTCTTCTACCCACAACACACCACACCACTCTATCAACCACCAAAGAGTCGCGCAATAGTGAATACATTTCCCCGCGCTGGATTAGGGTCAGGAAGGGCATCCGGTGGAAAAACGGAACCATCTCTATATCACGTGCTAACCGCAATAAATTGGGAGAAATGTCAGGAAGGAGAAGAAGAAGAAGATTTTTTAAACAATCTGCTTTACATCGCACCGACGCAGATAGGTCTTACAGTGGCGATGGGATAGGGAATGGCTGGGAGTAGGTAGGAAGCGACCGTGGTCTTAAGAAGGTACAGCCCCAGCATTCGTCTGGTGTGGAAATGGGAAAACACGGAAAACCATCTTCAGGGCTGCCGACAGCGGAGTTCGAACCCACTATCTCCCGAATGCAAGCTGATAGCTACGTGACCCAAACCACACAGCCACTTGCTCGGTAGAAGAAGAGTGGTTGTCTGTCTAATTTTGTGTCTTGATATACCTAAACTATTGCTGCCCAGGCAGATGGCCTACAGAAATTCGTCAGCGTAACAACCACCTCAGACAAATTGCTTGGCTTTCGTGACTGGGTCCGCTGCCCCTCATAACAATAGCATAACAAGGCTGAGTGGACTGCGTAGCAGTCCTTAGTCCAGAACTAAAATCCCTGGACTAGCCGGATAAGTGACAGGACCGCTACTGCTACACCATGGCACTGGCTCAAACAATTGTCTTAAGGTGATGAATACGTTTTTTACATATCAGTAATGAACTATCAATATTCCGGCGCCATCGCTAAATGGTTAGCGTGCTGGCCTTTGGTCACAGGGATCCCGTGTTCGATTCCCGGCAAGGTCGAGAATTTTAACCATCATTGGTTAATTTCCCTGGCACGGGTTATTTTCATCATCATATCATCCTTATCACGACGTGCAGGTCGCCTACGAGCGTCAAATCAAAAGACCTGCACCTGGCTAGCCGAACCCGTCCTGGGATCTCCCGGCACTAAAAACCATACGTTATTTCATTTCATCTATCAATAAGCAACTGAATTATTTCGCATCATTTTTAAGGTGATTTGGTGAGTTATTATATTAACCTTCTTTTAACCGATTGGATTTTTTTTACCGATTCTTCAAGTCCTGAGGATAACATAGCTGCTATTAAATTCTTGTTTTCGAGTAGGAGGTATAATAGTCGATATACTTACATTTCTTTTCGTTCTTTCAGAAAGTAAATTTTGTTGACAATTCAGGAAAAGGCCATAGAATAATTTTAAATTTCTCAAATTATCATGTGCTGTAGAACGGGATGAAAGACTGAGCCTATTCCGAGTTCTTTCTACTGTAACACAATATAAAGGCAGGTAACGTAAAAATATGTGTATAAGAGACGTATTTCAACAGATGTCCAACTTCTACCTTGTATGTCCAAAGTTTCAGGATCAAATTCTAGCCCTGTTAGACGGTTTTTGATAATTCTGAAACGAGATAGATCCATATTAAAGTATTTACTGTCCCATTTCATACTGAAATTCCGACTATTCACCGTTCAGTCTCATCAATAACAAGTCAAAGGTCATTTATTTTGCGTGTGCAAAGACATCAGCAGCAGTAATAGTAGTAGTAGTAGTAGTAGTAGTAGTAGTAGTAGTAGTAGTAGTAGTAGTATCTCTTTAGATTATAGGCTGACTGTTTCGATGTCACTCGTCTCCCCTACTCTCATGTCCCTTGAATCCTCGAGTCAGATCTAGGAGTTATTTCCTTTGGAAAACCATTCCACTGGAAGTCCAGTCTGAGTTCTGTTCAAAAAACATTTTCTAGCTGAAGGACAATATCATGCATAAACACTAGTGACCCTAGAAGACCTGGAAAGCTCGGGACCGCCTTGGAACAACGGCTTCTAAATCTAGAAAAAAGACTTAGTGGTGTTAGTGATTATTTGATGAAATCCAGATTCCGGAACATTCATTGCAGTTTCCTTAGGTGGCTGTAGGCTATAACACAAGATATAATTTGGCCACTAACAAAATAATTCATACTGCGAAATCCTGACAAGGCAGAAGGAAGAATCAAGTCATCAGACAGATTTCACATAGAAATTAATATTTTGGTCTAACGACCATCATATCCTCATCCCTTACATAAAACTGAAGCCAACTATTTTATCACCAAAATTCTTCAACGGTTGTGGGTGTAAGCGGCATCAGCCTTGACAGAGGAGATGTCTCCATATTTTTATCAATGAAAGGGACTTTGTTCCCCAGCTGCTCTCTAAAACAGCTGACGTTGATGTCACTACTTTAATTTGGGTCCGAGCTCATTTGCGTTGCCATCCTCGTAACATCTCAACTTACAGCGCTCAGTAGTAAGGTTCATGTACAATGGTGTTCGTGAAATTCTCACGAATTAATAGAGCAATTCATTAGACCTTGATTAAAGGTCTTCCTAGTTAATTGTTCCCAACTGTAATTACAACATTAAAGACGCCAGGAAACTAAGCGATTTATCGTCTCTTCTTCTGGAGACAAACAGCACTGGTGAGTTCCTGGTAACATCAAACAATCGAACGATGGATTCCATTTATTTAAGTGATGGTGGAAGTTACTTCATCCGTGAAAGTTAAACTCGGGTTTCCTCTCATAATTTGGGCTGAAAATTAATGCAAGGAATTAGAGAGTGGATTAAATCATGTCCCACGTACAGTAGCTGTTACGGATTTTGTTATAAAATTTTCAGAATATCAAGTCATGATAATTTTAAAAACACAGATTAATAAACAGGTGGGTCTCTCAATCCGAGAGAGTTGTACAGATCGCTCATAAAGAGTAAAAGTGGTAGGGAAAGAAGTAAGAAAGCTGACCAAGTTGCTGTAAAGTCGAGAATTAATGGATCACTTCTATTTATTGTATTTAAAATTGATCTGTCGAAGTAGTAAGAGACCGCAGGTCGTTTGTGGACGATTGAATAATATACAGAAAAATCCGAAAGTACAACTGTAATAATAATAATAATAATAATAATAATAATAATAATAATAATAATAATAATAATAATAATAATAATAATAATAACAATAATAATAATCGTATGGCCTCAGCTACCGTGTGCAGACATTTCAAGTTGACGCCATCTGGCTGTCTGCTCGTCAATTTCGACGTTCCGTTTTACTCTAGGCCTACTAGATGGCAGACCGAGTAAACCGAAACTCTCTTGGGCGTCTATGGCTGAGATTTAATTAATTTTGTCGGGTGAACACCAAATGTGTCACCAGAGATCTTTTACATGCCGACATCGTACGACATGGAGTGTCGAATGGACTTTTTCCCGCCCTTCAAAAATCCGACTACCTCTGCCGGGTTTGAACCCGCTATCTTGGGATCCGGAGGCCGACACTCTACCACTGATCCACAGAGGCAGCTAGTCCAACGGTAATCGGTTATTACCCGATTTAAACTATTGCGAAAAAACTCAATGGACAACAAAATGAAAATAATGTCATGAAAATGCAGTCTCGTTTGGATTAAATAAAAGCAAGCAGGCTTTCCTGGAATGGAGAGTGGTGAATTTAAGTACCAAGAGTCTACAAATATTTTAGAAAAGTTGAGATGGAACACTCATGTAGGAAGTACTGTACAATTATTAGACCTGGTAAACCGCACTAGTCTTTACACGTCCTGATGGGCTGAGTGGCTCAGATGATGCAAGTACTTGATTCTCAGCCCAGGCTCAGTCCAGTGGTGTTATAACGTGCTCAAACACGCTAGTCTAATGTGGTTAGATACACCGGCACGCAAAAGAGCTCTTGTAGAACAACATTTTGGTGCCTCGGCGTCTCTGAAAATCATAAAAGTAGTTCGTGGAACGAAAAAAATAAAATTTTCATCATCATCATCAGCTGTTTACCCTCCAGGTTTGTTTTTTCCCTCGGACTCAGCGAGGGATCCCACCTCTAGCGCCTCAAGGGCAGTGTCCTGGAGCTTCAGACTCTTGGTCGGGGGATACAATTGGGGAGAATGACCAGCACCTCGCCCAGGCGGCCTCACCTGCTATGCTGAACAGGGGCCTTGTGGAGGGACGGGAAGATTGGAAGGGATAGGCAAGGAAGAGGGAAGGAAGCGGCCGTGGCCTTAAGTTAGGTACCATCCCGGCATTCGCCTGGAGGAGAAGTGGGAAACCACGGAAAACCACTTCCAGGATGGCTGAGGTGGGAATCGAACCCACCTCTACTCAGTTGACCTCTCGAGGCTGAGTGGACCCCGTTCCAGCCCTCGTACCACTTTTCAAATTTCGTGGCAGAGCCGGGAATCGAACCCGGGCCTCCGGGAGTGGCAGCTAATCTCGCTAACCACTACACCACAGAGGCGGACAATAAAACTATTATTATTATTATTATTATTATTATTATTATTATTATTATCATTATTATTATTATTATTATTATTGTTGTTGTTATTAAAGAAACGCAGGATCGCCTGCTTACTTCTTTGTTCGGAGGTGGACAAGTTACTCTATAGCTACCATTGCTCCAATCCTTCCGCAAGTCAACAGCGGCGAAATTATTGGTATGTGTGAGGCTCGTATGTCTCCAGAACAAACTGCACTTGCAATACCATGCGAAAAATTATGTTAACTACAGTATTTTGTATCGATAACTATGCACTGTTTTTTTAACTTTACGGTGTTCAATTAATATATTTTTTTCGTTATGCAATTTCAAAATCTTATAAGCTTACACCATAAAAGTATCGCTTAAAATTCACTTTTCTCTGTTTGAAAAAATTGAAGTTCTTGGGTAATATTCAACTTTATATCATTTACGTAGTACATTTCTATTCGTTTGAATGATTGAAGTTTCTAAAATCTTTCACATTCCTACAACATACGCACTATGAAAATTATCTAAACCTGGAAAAATATTAAAGTTCATAGATTTATAATTTGTTGTACTCCGTTTAAAATGAAATTAATGTGTGTCTTTAATAATAAACTACTCTTCAAATCCTGAATTCTAAATGATAATGTCATTGCTTTTACGTCAGCGATGGTAGGTCGATGTAAACAAAGTAAGAGGTCGGTCTGTGTTTTCCAGTGCGTGGGTTTGAAAGCTAATCAGATGTGTTGAGGTGCCTTATGTTGACTCTTCTATTGCAGTGACGAACAGGCTGTTTAGAAGTTCGCTGGGCTGAGTGACTCAGACGGTTGAGGTGCTGGCCTTCTGACCCCAACTTGGCAGGTTCGATTCTGGTTCAGGCTGGTGGTATTTGAAGGTGCTCACATACGTCATCCTTGTGTCTCTAGATTTACTGGTACGTAAAAGAACTCCTGCGAGACAAAATTCCGACACCTTGGCGTCTTCGAAAACCGGTAAAAAGTAGTTAGTGGGAAGTAAAACCAATAACATTAATTATTATATTCATTTATAAATGTTATTACCTTTTTATTGAAAGCAAGCATTGTCATCCCAAGTTTTAATGCATTTGTTAACGTCGAACACCCCACGTCTAGTTCCGGAATCGTACACGGGGAGGTGAGATTTTCATAAACAGAAAATTTTTAAAATCTGGAAATTCCTGGACAACATATACGACGACAGTGTTCAATATTTCACTGTAAGGCGGAAGGGTCAATGTACATACCTCATCGGATGATGTAACAGTAGCGCCATCTTGAAGTACTAAAACCGCCGTGCCCCACGGCAAACAATTAGTGAAGCTCTGGACTTCGGTATGTTACCACATCGTGTAAGATGGCGTTTCATTCTTTTCAGTGGATCATATAAATATACTGAGAGGAAAAAATATACATAAAATATCTGAGGAAATTATGGCATGAAAAAATACGAAAATATTATTTCATTCTCAAAATGTCGCGACATATGAGCAATAATAGGCTTAAAAATAATCGAAAACGCATTCGAGAGGATGGAGCGACTTGCTAGGGTTATTTTTAAAAAATTCGCCGGGCTGAGACGCTTGAGCCGCTGACCTTCTGACCCCAACTTGGCAGGTTCGATTCTGGCTCAGTCCGGTGGTGTTTGAAGGTGCTCGAATAAGTCAGCCTCGTGTCGGTAGATTTACTGGGATGTAAAAGAACTCCTACGGGACAAAATTCTGGCAATTCGGAGCGTGTTGAAGTTGTTATTTTACAGTTTGCTTTACGTCACACTGACACAAATTTATGGGAATGATGGGATAGGAAAAGCCTGGGAGTGGGAAGGAAACGGCCGTGGCCTTAATTAAGGTACAACCTCAGCATTTGCATGGGTTGAAAATGGGAAACAACGCAAAACTATCTTCAGGGCTCCCAATAGTGGGGTTCGAACCCACTATCTCCCGAATGCAAGCTGACAGCTGCGTGACTCTACTCGCATGGCCAACTCGCTCGGTCGTCTCAAAGTTAAGGCGGCCGAGCGACCTGAGATAAATTGCGCGCTAATAGAGCTCCAGTGGAACACATCTACTCACATCTACTGCCATAGTGGAACGAAATGATTTGGAACGCATGGATGCGGATACTGCTCGCCATGGTGATGAAGAAGGGACTCGGTGCACCCATCGGAACTCCCACGACTCTGGATTGAACAAATATGAATGTAACTTTCACCCGTAGTGTTGACGTCGATTTCTTTCCGTCATCATGTGTGTGTTAATTCTTGTATCACAAACACATTTTATATCGACCATATCCTGAAGATGTGTAATTTGTTTAGAATCAAGAAATGAAATACGAGGGTCGAGTCATAAGTCATGGCAACAATTTTCTTTCTCGCGAACAGGAAACAACACGGAAAATCTAAGATATGCCTTTGGAAATATAGGGCATGTACTGTACTTATGCATGGTGCCTGAAGACAAATTCTGACTTCAGGGAGATTCTCGTAGGAAAGTGACAGAACACAGGCCATTGGTAAACATTGTTTTACCGGGCGAGTTGGCCGTGCGCGTAGAGGCGCGCGGCTGTGAGCTTGCATCCGGGTGATAGTAGGTTCGAATCCCACTATCGGCAGTCCTGAAAATGATTTTCCGTGGTTTCCCATTTTCACACCAGGCAAATGCTGGGGCTGTACCTTAATTAAGGCCACGGCCGCTTCCTTCCAACTCCTAGGCCTTTCCTATCCCATCGTCGCCATAAGACCTATCTGTGTCGGTGCGACGTAAAGCCCCTAGCAAAAAAACAACATTGTTTTATTGTTTTATATACAGAAAATACACAAAACTACGTACAAAGGACACGTCTCCACTGGTTACAGACCTTCGAAATAATCACCCAAGGATTCCACTGTATTCTGCCAGCGGTGGGGCAGGCACTGAATACCATTCGCT